>NW_026530331.1:0-300000 GCF_026979565.1 Vidua chalybeata
AGGAATGAGACTTCTCTGATATTTCAGTATTCTGTTAGGAGTTGATATAAAAAATGGAAAATTATTTTGAAATGCTGCAATATTATACACAGATGTGATAGATGAGTAATGCAATGGTTGACTCTCACAATTAAAAGACAAATATCATGTATATATGTTAAGAGAAGTTTTATAGACTTATAGTTATGTTTTACCCCCCCTTGTGTTGTTATCTGGGGGTGACCTGGGTTTGGGACATTTGGGAGGGTCGACTTGTTACTATGGCAACATCTGACCTCCAATCAAGATTTAAGGATGTAAACTCCACCACTGGACAGCAAAGAAGGAGCTGATGGACAGAACTTTGGGAGGGGCTAAAGGATTAAAAGGCCAAAGCTCCATTGTGTGGATGAGCACATGGTGGGAAAAAATCTTTTGCTCCCAGCACCATAATATTTTCTCTATTCAATCTTCTGTTGTATTTTTGATAAGGTTTTAATAAACCTTTTAAATTTTTAAAAGTGAGTATAATTTCTCACAATGGGGGCTCTCCCTGGGATTTACACCTCGCCCCGGTGGCACTAAGAGTTCTCAAAAGGGGCGCCCCCCTGCCACAAATTTGGCAGAATCTATCAGACTTTCCCAGGGCCACTGGTGGTCGCAGGTTGGAAGCCTGGAGGCAACAGGAGGCTCGATAAAGAAAAAGAGAAAAAGTGGTTTGAAAAACGACATTCACTTGTGTTAAAATTTTAGAAGTTTAATAGTAATGAAAATAGTAATAAAAATTAGGACAATAAGAATTTGGACAATCAAAGTTAGGACAATAAAAGACAATAAAAAGCAAAGAGTTACGGACGTCCAGGCGCTTTTGCTCTGCCACAGAAGCACACCTTGCTAACAAAGAATTACCCCTTAAAAGCAATAGCCTATTGCATATTCATATATCTCATACATGATTCAAACATTCCTATTCAAACTAAGGGTGTTTCTGCTTAGTTTCAACTCCCCCCCTCATCTTGTAAATCAATCGTGTTGGTCCCTCAAAGTCTGTGTCTTCCTGATAAGGAAGCAATAATTCTTCTCTTGAGATCTTAGTGTCTTGTTGCTGTTATCTCTATGCGAAAAATTTCTTAATTATCTTACCCATTCCTTGAGCTAGTTACAACAAGTATCTTACATCACATAGTTTCTATATTAATATTATGCTATAGCCTAAAAACTATATTTAACGCACTACTTAAAAGAGATTAATACAGCATAACTTTCCAACAAAACACAGTATTCATTTTAATATTTGCGAAAAGCCAATCATATAATATGCGTTTTTCACAGGGGGGTGAGTAACATTCTCATAACTATCTTTGGCCAGATAATTACTCTGTAATTCCGGTATAGGAAAGCAAACTTCACGCTATTACTATACTAGACCTGTTCTGGTCCGTTGAAGTTTTAGGATATTGGACGGTAGGAAGGAACAGCGGGACACATGGTGAAGAGGAAAGCGGGGATCCCCTCTTGGCTGGCAGGACACGTGAGATTGACAGTGTTATAGGTAAAAATTAACTGAGCCAAATTTAATATTTAATAAAAAATAGATTTTTATTATGCGACCGAAATTCGGTTCGAGATAGCGACAATCCAATCAAAAAGGTCAGTGCCAAGCCCTGGTATTGGTGCTGGGTGAGACACCGGTCCAACCTCTACAGCACAGGGTCTCCTATGTTCACACCGACCGTCCCGTTCGAGCGGTTTTTATACAGTTTATTCGGCCTGAGGCAGAGTTCTCGGCGATCAGGCTTTTCTTTCCTTTCAGAGTCTCATATTAATAGAATTTATTTTCTCTATGTTGTGTTGAATAAAACCATGTCTGGAGAGCGATGTCGAGTCGATCATCACTTGGGAGTTCCTTGGATCACCTTGGGGAATGACCCATCTCCGGGCGAGCTACGTTTATTCATTTGCAAATGAAGTCCTCCTCCCTCTTGTCAGCTGTGGTTTCGACATATGTGAGGCAATCCCCTGGCTCTGATTCGCATGCTTAAAACTTTATACAAATATTTTTTGGCAATATAACATATTATATCTCTATATATCCCTTTATAGGCACGAATTATCCATATTATACATAACTAAGGGTTTGTGAGGGGTTTGCAGCACCGAGCCAGCGCACACGGGGTAGTCAGTGGGCCCACGTGAGGCATCACTTGGCTCTGGTGCCTGGCCCGGGCGGCAGGCTTGTGCTGGGGGGCCTAAGCGGCAGCAGCCCAGGCAGCAGGCTTGTGCCGGGATGGGGACTCGTGGAGGGGTCCCCAGCCAGCACACACAAAGGGAGTCCATGGGCCCACGTGGGTCAGCTCCTAGCTCTAGTGCGTAGCCAACGCTGTGATTTCCAGAGCCAGCCAGGACCAGAGTGGGAGAGGGGCGACCGCCTAAGTTTGCGGCGGGGGGGGGGGTTGGGTCGCCCAGGAGTAGGTGTACCACTCAGCATGATGCGGCAGTTCGCGCACCCCCAAACCACGGCGGGGCAGAGCCGGATGCAGGACTGAATCGCAGTGGGCCGAGCCGCTGGGAGCAGCAGCGGAGCTGCCAAGTGGAGCTGTGGCGGGCCTTAGTCAAGCTGAGCCAGGCGGGGGCGGGGACCAGAGTGCAACTGTGGGACGGAAGCCCCCCTGGATCATAGGTGTTTTTCAGAAGAGGTAAAGTTTATTTCTTTCCTTTTCGTTTTCTCTTCTCTTTCCTTCTTCCTCCTTTCCTGCTTTCCTTCCTCTCCTTTCCCTCACCCTTCTTAGGGAGGCGGGCCTTGCTGGGAGAGTATGTAGTTAGCTGATTGGGGGAGGTGGGCTGTGTTGGGAGGGCCTGTGGTTGGAAAGGTGGGCTCTGTCAGGGAAAGACCTGTGATCTGCTGGTCAAGATGGGATTGTGGGTGAGTAGTGAATCCCCAAGGGAAGAAGCAGAAATTGAGGAGGTACCAATGGGTATACCCCCAGACAGTCCACTGGGAAGGAAACTAACCTGGTGGAAATATGACCCCAACACCAGAGATAAGGACGAGAGCAAAATGGTTCAGTACTACGTGGTAGAATGGACCAGAAGGGAAATTAGGAGTTATCATGTACACTGGCCGAGATATGGATCAGGCGAAGGATGGATATGTCAGGCATTAAATGTATATGTAAGGAGCTAAGAAACCATTCAATCAGGAAGAGAGTGACTACGCTGCTTGCTGGGAAGGGGAAACCACACCCTAGAAGGTGAGCATGTTTAAGGTAACAGAACATAAAGAATGGGACCTATTAGACCACTTACCCCCCCCACCTCCAGTAGCTCCATCTGCACCTCCCTTATCCCCTGATGGGCCTAGCCAAAACACCAGAAACAGGGTAGCACAATGAGAGGAAAGCAGATCAGAGGATGGGAGCCAAGCATCAGGATTATACCCCCTGAGGGAAGTATCACGTGGTGGCGTGCAGGGAGGAATTGGATTTGTAACCGTACCTATCAGCTCCTCTGACATGAGAATGATTAAAAAGTAATTAAAAGGACTATTCGAGGACCCCATTGGATTAGCGGAGCAGTTAGACCAGTTTCTGGGGCCCAATATTTATACATGGGAAGAAATGCAATCAATAATGACCATGTTGTTCACACCAGAGGAAAGACAGATGATCCGGGCAGCTGGGATATGGATATGGGAAAGGGAGCATAGGCAAGGACCTCCTGGGGATCTGAAAATGCCCATAGTGCGCCCCAATTGGGACCACAACAGCACAAGGGGGAGGCAAGACATGGAGGAATATAGAACATTGATTATAAGAGGTGTCAAAGAGGCAGCTCCATGTAATCAAAAGGTCCGTAAGCCTTTCGATGAGCAGCAAAAGAGGGAAGAAACCCCAACAGAGTGGCTAGAAAGACTGAGGAAAAATATGAGGCACTATTCAGGAGTTGACCCTGATACAGTCGCCAGACAGATCTTACTAAAGATAAATTTTGTCACTCATGCCTGGCCACATATATATAGAAAGTTAGAAAAATTAGATGGTTGGCAAGAAAGGAGGTTAGAGGATCTTTTGAGGGAGGCACAGAAGGTGTATGTAAAGAAGGACAAAGAGAAGGCCAAGGCAAAAGCCAACGTAATGGTAACTGCCATTAGGGAAGGAAACCAGCACGTAAAGAACTACTCAGGTAAAGGAGGGGGACTCCGAATGCGGGAAGATAGGCAGAGGGGGGATGTGGCCCTCTGGGACTGGACACAAAAAGGAGAGTTTGGGAGATGGGGGAACCTAGGACGAGTTTGCTTTTACTGTAAAGAGAATGGACATATCAGAAAGAATTGTCCCCAGAAGGAAAAGGACCTGAGGGTCTATGAGACTGAGCAAAAAGGGGAAGCAGAAGACTAGGGGTGTCAGGGGCTCTACCTCCTGGGGACAGAATACCATCAGGAGCCCTTGATAACTGTAAAAATAGGCCCCCAGGAGGAAGAATTTGAATTCCTAGTAGACATGGGGGCTGAAAGAACTTGTGTTTTAGAATCCCAAAGGGGTGCAAAAAGGCTCAAGATACCATGCAAGTAGTAGGTGCAAAAGGGGAAGGGTTCAAAGTCTTAGTTATAAAGGAGGTAAAGCTTGAAGGGGCAAATAAAATAGGAATTGGGGATGTCCTATTAGTTCCAGAAGCAGGGTGCAATTTATTAGGATGGGATTTACAGGTGCAGTTAGACATTGGAGTGCTCCCAGAGGAAGGGAAAATGGTGGTTAAGCTTCTTCAATTAAGGGAAGAGGATGAGGACAAAATTCATGAGATGGTGTGGGCAAAACCAAAAAATCAAGGTAAATTGAACATGAAATCTATAGTAATAAAAATAGTTTATGAGAACCATCCAGTTCAGGTATGACAATACCCACTCTCCTTGGAGGGGAGACGAGGACTGCAGCCGGTGATCCAGGACCTACTTGAAGAAGGGATCTTAGAACCATGTATGTCCCCATATAATACACCCATATTACCAGAAAAGAAGTCAGATGGTGTGGCGTTAGCTTTTGTTCTCCCCGGCTGCACGCAGCTCTTGGGAGCCCGGCTGTGGCGTAGCTTCCACGGCTCCGTGTCTCGGGCGCGTGGGCTGGCCAGCTGCTGTTACCATGTGCTAGGGATCCGGTAAAGAGGTAAGGAATTTGTCCATTTACTCTGTGCTGGACTGGAACGGTTTATTGGTCATGTGGCGCGGTTCGATGGAAAGACGCAACCGCTCCCGGCACTCGCATGGGAGAAAATGGCACCTGGGTGCCAGCGGGGTAGGATTTTATGGAGGGGTGGGGCGAGAGGATCCACGGCCTGCCATCCAATAGGGGCGGCTGCCGTGGCGGTGACGCCAGCAACAGCGACCAACCAGAGAACCCCGCAGGGGCGGGCACCGAGCCTCGGGCTGAGTGGGATCGTGTGGATTGGGGTGGCAGGCACGGGGTTTCCTGGGGCCAGATGGGGGAGTGGTTACAGGAGCGGCAGAGGGAGAAAATCCAACGGCAGGCAGCTTGGGGAAACGACACGGGGGGTGCGTGGGATTACAGAACTTGACTTATTTTAACAGAAATTAAAAACCCTAATCTAAACCCAAACTCCAGGATGCAACAAGATGGGACTTACAGGCTTGACCAAGATTTAAGAGAAGTGAACAAAAGAACAGTGAATCAGTACCCAGTAGTGCCTAACTCCTATACACTACTCAGTAATATCCCCCTAGCATGCCAGTGGTTTAGTGTGGTAGACCTAAGAGATGCTTTTTGGGCATGTCCACTGGCAGAGAAAAGTAGGGATATATTTGCCTTTGAATGGGAGGAACCCGATTCCAGAAGGAAGCAACAGCTTTGGTGGACTAGGTTATCCCAAGGGTTTTCTGAATCCCCAAACCTATTTGGTCAAGCACGAGGAGAAGTACTGCAACTCTTCTCCATCAAACCTGAGATAAAACTCATCCAATATGTAGATGATTTGCTTCTCTCAGAATGGGAAGAAAATGAAGTTTGGGAATCCACCATAGCATTGTTAAATTTTCTGGGGGTCCAAGGACTTCAAGTACCAAAAAGGAAACTCCAATTTGTAGACCGTGAAGTAAAATACCTAGGACGTGATTTGTCAAGGCAGCTGGTGACTGAACCCTGAGAGAATTGCAGGAATAGTCTCACTCCCACAGCCAAAAACTAAGGGAATTTAGAAGGTTTTTAGGCTTGTTGGGATATTGAAGGATATATGCAGGCTGTCAGGTTCTTGTATGAAAAGTTAGTGGAAGAAGAGATTAGGTTGGAAGAAGATGATGAGCAAAAGTTTGAAGCTTTAAAGCAAAAATTAGTGCACTGGCACTGAGTCTTCCTGCCTTAGACAAACCTTTCTATCTGTTTGTAGATATAGAAAAAGGGGTAGCTCATGGAGTATTAGCCCAGGACTGGAGAGGATCCAGGAAACCAGTGGCCTATTTATCAAAACTACTAGACCCTGTCAGCCGGAGGTGGCTAACCTGCATTCAGGTGGTTGCAGTGACTGCTGTACTCGTAGAGGAAAGCAAAAAATTAACCTTTGGGGGAAAATTGAAAATATATACTCCACACTCAGTTAGAAGTATCCTAAGCCAAAAGGCTGAGAAATGGCTCACTGATTCCCGAGTGCTAAAGTATGAAGCCATCTTAACAGATAATGATTTAGAGCTAATCGTGAGTAACCAACTCAACCCTGCCCAGTTTTTATATGGAGAACCAGGTGAGGAACTAGTACATAATTGCCTAGAAGTTATAAACTATCAAACTAAAGTAAGAGACGACCTAACGGATCAACCACTCCAAGAAGGGAAACGATTGTATATTGATGGATCTTCATGATTAATCCAGAGGCACCAGGTATTAGGGTACGTTATAGTGGATGAAGGGTTAGTAGCCATAGAAAAGGGAAAGTTACCTTCCGACTGGTTAGCCCAAGCCTGTGAGTTATATGCCCTAAAACGAGCTCTGGAAATATTAGCACAGAAAAGGGGAACAATATATACAGACTCAAAATACGCTTTTGGAGTAGTGCATACCTTTGGAAAAATTTGGGAAGAGAGTGGGCTATTAAATTCAAAGGGAAAGGGACTGATTCATGAAAAACTTGTTTTAGAAGTGTTAGAAACCTTACAATTACCGGAAGAAGTAGCAGTGGCATATGTTAAAGGACATCAAAAAGGGGTGACTCAAGAGACGCAAGGGAACAATTTAGCTGATTTAGAAGCTAAAAATGCAGCAGAATCAGGGACAGAAAAACTAATGATGGTGTTAACCCCCATGGGAGAAATGCAAGAAGTCCCGGTGTTTAGTGGGACAGAAGAGGAAGAACTCCTTAAAATAGGAGCCAAGAAAGATAATGAAGGGAAGTGGAGATCAGAAGATGGGAGGCAAATGTTGAATAAGCCCCTTGCCAAGAAAATGCTGGAAGGCATGCATGGGAAAACACATTGGGGTACTCAAGTGCTAAGTGATCAATTTCTAAGAGACTGGGGCTGCATAGGAATTTTCAGGATAACTAAGTCGGTGACTGAACTGTGTGTGATATGTCAACAAGTAAATAAGAAGGTCATGAGGAAAACACCCAGGGGAGGGCGAGAACTAGCCTTATGGCCCTTTCAAAACATCCAAGTAGACTTTACTGAGCTTCCTCAGGTACAATGGTGGAAATTTTTGCTAGCAATAGTAGATCACTTGACTCATTGGGTAGAGGCGGTACCCACTGTTAAAGCCAATGCCAATGTTGTGAGTAAAACACTTCTAGAATCAATCATTCCCCAATATGGGATGGTAAACAAGATTGATTCAGACCGGGGAACTCATTTCACATCAAAGATATTGCAGAAAGTTGTTCAAGCCCTGGGAGTGAAATGGGAGTTACACACTCCATGGCATCCCCAGAGTTCTGGTCGGGTTGAGCAAATGAATCAAACTCTTAAAAGAGCTTTAGTTAAGCTAATGATTGAAACCCAAATGTCAAGGATAAAATGTCTTCCTATAGCCTTTCTAAGAATTAGAATCCAACCCCGGTCAGATCTGGGAGTGTCACCCTATGAAATGATGTTTGGGTTACCCTTCTTGACCTCTCCCCAGAAGGTTGCCACCTATGAGGAAGGGGAAGCCAATCCCAAGAAATATGTTATATCTATAGCACAAACCTTAGAAGGGCTAAGACATAAAGGGGCCATTCCTCAAACTACCATCCTGGATTTCAGAATCCATAATATTAATCCCAGGAATTGGGTGATGATCAAGTCATGGAGAGCTCAGCCTCTAACTTCTCAGTGGGAAGGTCCCTTTCAGGTACTGCTCCCCACCGAATCAGCCGTGCAAAATGCAGAGTGGGGATGGACTCATGCCAACAGAGTTAAAGGCCCAGTAGAAGAACCGAAAGAATGGACTATAACATCCAGGCTGGGTGAAACAAGATTAACTCTCAAGCAGAGACCGAGAGACAACCAGAAAAACAACAAGACGCCCAAAAAGTAGAGTCAAGCTTCCACCAGCCAGCTTGAGAACTGTTTTAATGGGCAAGAATTACAAGCATCTGTGGAGGGGAAGTACACAAGGGACCGTAAAAGGTAATGGGTCAGCATCCTTAAGAAAATAAGACAAAGGAAGGAGGGCAAGACCAGGTTGGCCCCTTTGTTCGCTACCAAGAAGACTCCATAGCCCTGCTGTGGGTAGCAACCCCATAGGCATGGTAAAGTAGGGGCAAAAAGGCCGTACCAGACCTCTATAATTCCTCAACTGTCTTTTAATACAAAAGGGACTGGAGGGCAAGACTGAGTTGGCCTCTGTATTCACCACTAAGATCCACCTACTATGGGTAGCAATCCCATAGGCAAGGTAGATATACCGGACCTCTGTAATGTCCTTTTGGTCATTCTGGATAAGGGTGTCTAGGGAAAACCGGGGATTTTTTTCCCTTTGGTTCCCTCTCTCCTTGCCCACATCAACAGATGCTGATATGACTCATTGAGTTAAATTGTTTGAGCCAAATAACTTGTGGAAAAGGAAAAGGGGGGATTGTGATAGATGAATAATGCCATGGTTGACTCTCACAATTAAAAGGCAAATATGTATATATGTTAAGAGAAGTTTTATAGACTTATAGTTATGTTTTACCTCCCCTTGCGTTGTTATCAGGGGTGGCCTGGGTTTGGGACATTTGG
This sequence comes from Vidua chalybeata, assembly GCF_026979565.1. Taxonomy (NCBI): domain Eukaryota; kingdom Metazoa; phylum Chordata; class Aves; order Passeriformes; family Viduidae; genus Vidua; species Vidua chalybeata. The sequence continues at coordinate 9,176 of NW_026530331.1, forward strand.
GAGGGTCGACTTGTTACTATGGCAACATCTGACCTCCAATCAAGATTTAAGGATGTAAACTCCACCACTGGACAGCGAAGAAGGAGTTGATGGACAGAACTTTGGGAGGGGCTAAAGGATTAAAAGGCCAAATCTCCATTGTGTGGATGAACACATGATGGGAAAAAATCCTTTGCTCCCAGCGCTGTTGTTCTGGTTTGAAAGCAAAACCAGTGAGAGACTCCTAGTCAGAAATACAATTTATTGGGAAAAGGGAAAAGAAACAAAATGCATGCAATAATACAAAAGGAAGACCACTGACAAAGTCAGAATACAACCTGACACCCCTTTGGCCAGTGTGTTGGTAGCAGTCCAAATTGGAGTGGCTGCAGTCCTCTTGGCGTGGCAGATGTGGTTTCTGTTGGAGCAGTGGTCCTGTAGAAAAGGTGTAGTCGTCCAGTGGAAACCCCAGCTGTGTCCTCTTGGAAACCTGTGGGAAGGCTGCCTTTCTGTCCAAAAAATCCCAGAATATATCTAGGTGGGAATGCTTAGCTCCTCTCAGCTGGGCGGAGCATCTGACAATGGGCTGATGTCATTCTGAGTCATGTGGTGGGTCTTTGAGTACCTGTTAAACAGAAAGGGCTCCTGGAGGGAGTTATCTCTGAGTCATGTGGCAAGACATTGATGGGCCCATTAACAGGAGATAAGGAAAACTGCCCAGAAGACAACTGCTACACAGATGGCAATAGAAAACATCCTGCTTCTCAATCTCAGACAGCCGTAATATTTTCTCTATTCAGTCTTCTGTTGTATTTTTTATAAGGTTTCAATAAACCTTTTAAATTTTTGAAAGTGAGTATCATGCCTCACACAGAATTGGAGTTTACTCAGGCATGATGCTTTCTCCTCTGTGCATTTCAAAAATGGGTGGTGTATTGGTTTTCCATTACAAGGTTTTGGTATTAGGGGGGTACAAGGGTGGCTTCTGTGAAAAGCTGCCAGAAGTCAGATAGAGCCAATGCCAGCTGGCTTCAAGACAGACCCACCACTGGCCAAGGCCTGGCTAATCAGCAATGGTGGTGTGACGTCCCACCCTTAAGGGGAAGGGAACACCCAAGATTCATAGATGCTGGTGGTTGAAAGGAATGATGAAGGCCAGAGGGTCTGCAAAAGCTTGCATAGTTTTATTAGTAAATTACATACTTAGCATGGGAATTGGTATGTTAGTCCCTGACCTACTATGTAAACACATGGCAGTGGGTTTTGGGTAAAAGGGTAGAGAAGAGAGAAAGAAATTTTTTATAGAGGGGATAGAGGGGGGGAGAAGAGAAGAGAAGAGAAGAGAAGAGAAGAGAAGAGAAGAAGAGAAGAGAAGAGAAGAGAAGAGAAGAGAAGAGAAGAGAAGAGAAGAGAAGAGAAGAGAAGAGAAGAGAAATCGCCAGTCCTGGCTATTAATGTTCGAGACACGCACGTTAGCCCCCTTATCTTCCAAGCTTCTACAGATGGTAGTGCCTCTGGGATAGCATATTTTGGGAGGGGGGGAACTGCTGCACAAGAGCAGCTGTGAAAGGAGTGAGAATATGTGAGAGAAACAACTCTGCTGACACCAAGGTCAGTGGAGAAGGAAGGGGAGGAGGTGCTCCAGGCACTAGAGCAGATTCCCCTGCAGGCTGCGATGAAGACCATAGTGAGGCAAGTTTTCTCCATGTAGCCCATGGAAATTAATGGTGGAGCAGTCCGTGGAGGACCCCATACCAGAGCAGGTGGATGTGCCCAGAAGAGGTTGTGACCCTGTGGGAATCCCGTACTGGAGCAGGCTCCTAACAGGACCTGTGACCCTGTGGTGGACAGTAGTGTTTTGACCTTGGCTGGGTGCCAGGTGCCCCCTAAGCCAGGGTATTCACCTGCTCTGGCATGGAGCTCCTCCACAGGCTGCAGGAGGATCTCTGCATCCCTGTGGATTTCCATGGGCTGCCAGGGCACAGCTTCTTCACCATGGTCTTCACCATGAGCTGCAGAGGAATCCCAGCTCCGGGGCCTGGAGCATCTCCTCCTCCTCCTTCACTGATCTTGGTATCTGCAGAGCTGTTCTTAGATGTTCTCAGCCTGCTCTTCTCTGGCTGCAATTGCAACTGCGCAACAACTTTTCTTTTTTCTTAATGATGTTATCACAGAGGCTTTACTACCATTTCTAATTGGCCCAGCCTTGGCCAGCAGCACATCCATCTTTGGAGCCACCTGGGATTGGTTCTGCCAGACATGAAGGAAGCTTCCAGTAGCTTCTCACAGAAGCGACCCCTGTAGCCCCCCTGCTATTAAAAGTCAGGCCCTGCAAACCCAATGCAGCCACAAGGACTTATTGCTGACTCATGGACAGTTTGTTGTCCTCCAGGGCCTCCAGGTCCTTTTCTGCAGTGCTGCTTTCCAGCAGGTCACCCCCAGCTTGTACTGATGCCTGGGGCTATTCCTACCCAGGTGCAGGACCCTGCATTTTCGTTTGTAGAATTTCAGAAGCTTTTTCTATCCATCTCCCCAACCTGTTGAGATCTTTCTAAATGACAGCACAGCAGTCTGGGGTATTGGCCACTCCTCCCAGCTTTGTATCATCAGTGGACTCACTGAGGAGGCATCTACCGCTTCATCCAAGTCATTGATGAACAAGTTAAACAATACTGAGCCCAGCATTGGATCTTGGGACACACCACTAGTGTCAGGCCTCCAACTAGACTGCAACTGATCACAACACTCTGAGACCTGCCTTTCAGACAGTTCTCAATCTACCTCACTGTCCACTCATTCAACCCACACTTCTTGAGTTTGCCTATGAGGATGCTGTGAGAAAGTGGCAAAAGCCTTGCTGAAGTCCAGGTAGACAATATACACTGCTCTCCCCTCATCTATCCAGGTAGTTGTCTTGTCATAGAAGGCAATCAGGTTGGTTAAGCATAATTTCCCTTTAGGGAATCTATGCTGACTACTCCTGATCACCTTCTTGTAATCCATGGGGATAGACATGGCCTCCAGAGTGAGGTGCTCCATCACTTTTCCAGGGATTCAGGTGAAGCTGCGTGGCCTGTAGTTCCCTGGCTCCTCCTTCTTGCTCTTTATGAATATGGCACATTGTTTCTCTGGTTAACCTTTGTGAAGTAGATAGCTCTGGAAGACATTATTAATAAATTGCATCATGTTTGAGAATTGGAGCATGTCACTGTTGAGCAGGACGGGAATGAAATGACTCCAAGTTAGAAGGCAAAGAGAATGAACTCTGATTTATTTCAAATGCACCGCTTTATATATAGAGAACATCATGCAGACGAATTTCATTGGTCTTAGAGTAAAAACATCTCACACCATTGGTGTGCAGTGAATGACGCACGGTGGCAGAACATATCTATAAACAATGTGAATAACAAGATAGATTAGAGAATTATTTACATTCTTTCCCAACTGCTTCCCAGGCTCTTACCTGGTTAGAAAACCCTCTCTTTTTCTCTCTGACTGAACTGAGAATATCCACAGGAGCAAATCACTGTTAAATCCTGCCAATCTTTTAAATAATAACTGTCCTTATTGATATTCATGTCTGAACAAAATTAAAATTCTTTTTATTTTCTGTTGATCTATAAAATTCCATGTTGTGTTTATGGAAAATAGAAACAAGTGAAACACTGCATCACAGAGTATATATTATATCCTAAAAATTATAAATATTGCACTCAGCATATCAGATTTTCAGTTCCTGGAAAGGAGTTAAGGGGGAATGCACCACCACAATCAGTAACAGTTCCTTTAAAACAACTGTATTCATTCTTTCAGAGTTAATGAAAAGATGTTTATTAGAACAAGAGATTGTTTCCATATAATTGTTTCTTGTTTTCTTAGCCTCATCCAGGAAACGTGAGAATGACTCATGTACCTAGTACCCAGCCAGCAATAATGAAACCAACAGAAGAATCACCTGCTTACACACAAATTTCAATGGTTTGTCTATAACTTTCAGGCACTAGGTTCCTTTCAATTATAGTAATATAAATACACTTCTGAAGTAGTGTGTTTTATAAATAAGCATTATTTTCCTGATAATTTATGAAAATGAATACTGCCTTTAAGTAATCAGTTACTGCATGAATTTGTGTAATATTAGGTTGGTCTTCATAAACGGAGATGTTAAATTTTGGAAAATAGACTTGGAATATTAATTTTGTGTTAGTATTTTTTAATAGCTAATGATGCTTATTTTGTTCAGGAGCATGCCTTGGCCCAGGCAGAACTGCTAAAGCGTCAAGAAGAACTGGAAAGAAAAGCAGCTGAATTAGATCGCAAAGAAAGGGAAATGCAGAGTGTCAATCAGCAGGGGGGTATGCATAAAATTTTTTTTTTAATTACAGAAATTTCACTTTTTCTTAGAAACTGTTTTAGTTTCACAGTGTTACTGTGAAATAGATCAAAGGGGGTTTTATAACCTCCTCAGGAAAAGAAAATTCATTTCTTTTGGAACAGTGCAGTGAATAAAAACTGGACTGTGCAGATTTTCACAGCAAAAATTTTAAATTAGGCCTATGTTACATGTTACTCTCAGCTATCAGCTATTTTTATTCTAGGTTAATATCCAAGTAATACTGTTGAATAGAAATTGTGCAGTTTGAGATGTATCTTCATAAGTAACATCTCCTTGATTTCTCTTCTGTCAGTATTTATAGCTGTAGGAGAACGTTACTGTTTTGAAACATTTTCTTACCCTTTGGCTATGTTACAGACAGTATTCAATGCAAACAGCAGAAAGATTTCTTTTATTATTAATATTTTATTAATTTTTCATATCTTGCTTTGTAACCCATAGTTAAGATCTGTATCTCATTTTGCCACAACATTTAAGTAACCATCAGTTTTTATACTGCAATTTCACATATGGAATTTACATCCTCTTAACTGAAGATACTTTACTAGAATTAGATCTACAGGAAAAATTTTAGACTGAAGTTAAAAAAGCCTCAAACAAACCAAAACACCATGCAAGGTTGACTTTGCATGATCTTTTCTGCACCCAGCCCTGGGGCTCCCAACATAAGAAGGATGGGGACCTGTTGGGACAAGTCTAGAGGAGGCCACGAAGATGCTCAGAGGGCTGGAGCATCTCTGCTATGGAGACAGGCTAAGAGTTGGGGCTGTTTAGCCTGGAGAAGAGAAGGGTCCATGGAGACCTTATAGCAGCTTTCCAGTACCTAAAGGGGGCCAACAAGGGAGCTGGAGAGGGACTTTTCACAAGGGTATGTTGTGATAGGACAAGGGGAAATGGCTTTAAACTGAAGGAGGGTAGGTTTAGATTAGATAGTAGAAAGAAATTTTTTACTAAAAGGGGGGTGAGGCATTGGGACAGGTTGCCCAGAGAAGTTGTAGATGAGTGTAGTGAGTTGACCTTGGTTGGGTGCCAAGTGCCCATTAACCCGCTGTATCGCTCCCTTTCCCAATGGAACAGGGGAGACGATAAGATGGAGAACAAACAGTGGGTGAGATTAGGGAGTTTTATTACAGTGAAAGAAAGAAAGAAGTGAGTCTGTGTGTGCATAAGTGAAGGGAAAAGTCCATCTCTACTTCCCATCAGCAGCGATGTTTGGACACTTCCTGGGAAGCAGGGCTTCAGCACTTGTAATGGTTCCTCCAGGAAGGCAAATATTGAAAACTCACAAATGCCTCTCCCTTCCTCCTCCCTCCCTTAGCTTTATATATCTGAGCTGACATCATATGGTATGGAATATACCTTTAGCTAATTTGGGTCAGCTGGCCTGGTTGTGTCCCCTCCCAGGATTTTGCTCACTCACATCCCTTTGATGGGGGAAGGAATGTCAGAGGGACAGCCCTGCTCAGCAGTAGCCAAAACACTGGTCTGTTAACACCTGTCCAGCTACTAATACAAAGCACAGCACTGTGAGGGCTGTGAACTTTATCTCAGTCAGACCCAATACAATACTCCATCCCTGGAGACATTCAAAGCCAAGTTGGAAGGGGCTTTGAGCAACCTGATATAGTGGAAGGCATCCCTGCTCATGGTAGGGGGTTGGAACTAAATGATCTTCAAGGTCTCTTCCAACCCAAACCATTCTATGATTTCTTCAGTCTTCTCTTTTCAGTTTCTACGCTGTATTGCACTTGAGCTTATGTAAGGACCTGATAATAAGAAAAAATGCCCCAAAATTGCTTAGTCATTGTGTCTGCTTATCATAATCTCTTTTAACACCTGAAGACTATGTGCGGGATGGACCGTGAGCTGCCTTGAGGTCCAGAAAGAGGAGGGCAAAAACTGTGCCAAATCAGGAGGAGGGAGAGAGAGGGACAAAAACTCTGCCCTTTGCCTCCTCTCCCTGCTGTCTGCTAAAGCCTTTTTACAGCTGTAAAAACAACCTGAAGCCTCCTGGAGCTGAGATACTGCCAGCCTGGGGAACACCCCCCAGCCCGATCCTGCATCCTTGGAGTGACCAGCACGAGTGGATCGGAGCCACACGTGAGCTGTAGGGACCATGCATTGCATCTGCATTCCAGAAGACATTCCAGCTAAGCTGTCAACCCCAAGACCAGAAAACACAGATAAACTACTTCAAGCAGCAGGGGAAAAAAAAGGCAAAAAGTGCTTCCCCCCCCCCCACCTCAGCAGAAAAGTAGCAGTGTGGTGGTAAACTATCCTATGCTTTTAAAAACAATAATCTTAGCTTTTTCCAACTTTTCTCTACTTTTTCCCTTTCTTTCTCTTTGCCTCTTTTACAGTTAATAAAGTGAAAATATCATTTTTTTGGTATCGGCATCTAACTTTGTTTGAGTTTTTATCTCATTTCAGGGAATATTCAAACCTGAAGTTCTTTCCGCAATTCAGAGAGCTCTCTCTGCTCCTCTGCAATTAAGTGGATTGTAACATCTTACTAATGTGTGCTGCTTCCTATTTCAGCTAGTTCATTTTGGCATGCCTGAAAATTCCTTCCTGGGCTTGCATGAAGCTAGTTTGTGGATAACTGCATTCATAGTGTAGGCATGCCAATAAAGTTATGTTAATAGGCCTTGAGATGGTAACTTGTGTGGAATGAAATAACTCAGCTAGGTTTTTGCTTATCAAGATACAGTCTTGGAATATGAGTATCCAAAGTGTATTTAGAAAAAGGCCACTTGGTTTTTGATCTCAAACCAACTCATCAAGCTGTCTTTCAGTCTTAGTTGAAAATTTTGAAACTTGTGCCACAGGGGTGGGAAGACACATTAGATAACATTCTTCAGTAAGAATTTGAACCATTATAAGATGTCTGATTTCTATGCGACTGTCTTGAAACTATCAGTCCTGAAAGAAGTAACCATATAGCGCAGAATGAAGATCTGAATTATTATCAGATATGTTTCATTTAAGAAATCCCCAAGAAGATTTTAATATGGATGGGAATATTGCTTGGTTACCTTCTGTATGCTCCCTCTGTAAATCTCCTGCTCTAAAAGGCTTGATAAAAATGGTGTTGGGGGCTGATGCTGGCCAACTGCCAGTGCACCCACGAAAAATCATTCACTTATTCTCCTCTGCTGTAGTTGAGCAGAGGAGGGGGAAAGAACAATTAAAAAAAAAGCTCATGGGGTGAGATAGCGATTAAGAGGAAACACTTTAAGGGCAAAATAGGCTCAAAACTTGAAAAGATATAAAGAAAAATTTATTAACAGAATTAAAAGAGGGTAATGAGAACCAAAATAAACCTTTAGAACACCTTCCCCCACTCCCAGTCCTTCTTTCTTTCCCACCGACAGCACAGGGAGACAAAAACACGGGGTTTTTAGTCAGTTTGTGACTTCTAAAAATCTTTCTTCAATTTGTTATAGGTAATAAATGATAAAGCTGAATTAATAACCAAAAAATAGGTTTTGATTTCGCGACCAAGATTCAGTCTCTGATAACCACAATCCAAGAGGCAGCACATATAGAAACATAACCTCGGCTACTGAACATAATGTGAAAAACACTACCTTCTTTCACCAAGCTCTGTCAAACAACTGATCCCACCAAGACGCCTGGAGGATGGAATTCCATTTCTGGACTGGAACATGTGTCACCTTCTTAATTTCTGCCACAAGGCTTCTGATTGTCTCCCCGTAATCATCAATTTCTATACAGCATTCGGATTCGTTAAACTTTCCACAGACTCCCCCCTCTTCAGCTAACAAGTAATCTAGTGCTATCCGATTTTGGTACACAAAAGCTCGCATTTGGGAATGTTGCCTTAATAATAACTCAAGGGCATCTGAAGTATGATTTGATACAATCTCCACTACTGCCTGGAGCCTTATTAGTCTATTTAATAGATAAATTGAGGCCCTGTATCCCCAACTCCCATCTTGGGCCCATGTGGCAGGGCCATAATATTCTATTATCCTCTCTGCAGGCCATTCTTCTTTGCCCCATGTCTGGCTGCCGCCCACAATAGAGAATTTTCTCTTTGTTTCTCTCTTTGTTCTCTCTAGAGTTTCATATAGGGGTGCTCCTAATAAACTACTTTCACACCTGGGTAGTGTAAAGAAAATGGGTCGAATCATTCTTAAAGTGCACGATACCTTCTATTTTTGGGGTAACTCACTACATGCTTTTTTCCCACATATCCAATATATCCCATTGGGGGCTTTCCATCCAAATTTTGTGTTCTCTGGTTCATTCCAGTAATCCCTAAGATTTTCCAGGGATTGGTAAGGGTTAGCTCCAGACCCTTTGTTCCAACAAAGTTCAATTTTATCACTCCATTCGCATTTTGTTCCCTTCTCGTGACTCCAATACCCAGCAGGATGTTCTGGTTGCCAGACCTTGCTTTTGTTACTTGAGTTTACTGCTAGGGTGGATATACACAGGGTATATCCCACTATTTCAGTATATTCCTTTCCTTCTCTACTAATACAGATTGTTCTAATTATCCTTTGATCTAAAACCCATCCCTCAGGTCTTTGTATGGTTCTTGAGATTTGAGCATTGTGCCACTTTAGAAATTGCTTTGGAGTTAAACTCTCACCTTTCCAAGGCCATTTTTTTTGCTGACTTAAACCCCTACAAATCCAACAATTAGACAATCCTAATTCACTTGCAATTTCCTGTATCAGGTCTATGAATAAATTCCTGTTTGGAGCAGGCAATCCCCAATCACTGTATTGTTTTTCCAGTTGGTCATATTTCTCGCTCAGGGTCTTTAACCTCTCTTGTTCTATCCTTCTTTTTCTCATTTCTGACTCTTGCCTTTTTAATTCTTGGGCCACCTGTTTCATTTTGCTTTCTGGGTCCACTCCTTCGTTATTTCTTGAAAAACAGAAAGTTCTGTCAAATTGTAAACAGACCCTGTCATCATCATCCCCCAGGAGATCAAGTATAACAGGCTTGTTATTGATGGCTAATCTATTTTCATATTTCAAATTTTTCCCCACCCAGTAAGGTTTTCCACCCATCACAGACATCTCTAACTGCGTGTTGTCATAACATAGTTTGTTAACTTGGAAATAGGCTACAAATATTGACTTCATTTTTCCCCCAATCCACACCATGCAGTTACATTGATTACAAGTAGGAACAGGTATCTGCTCTGCATTCCTCTTATACATTTTATGCATGGGTGTTTCTGACTGCCCGTCCTTAGATGTCGCTTTTTGGATATAACATACTGTTTTTCCATCCAATTCACATATTCTATATCAAGTGCCATTTAAGGTACAGTACCCACTTTTCTTACCACTGCTGCAGTCTTCTGGGGCTGGGTATGCTGAAGTTTCTGCTTCTCCTTGTCCTTCCAGGACAGTCTGTAAGCATTGCCCACACTCATAACCGGGACTCTGCTTCTCAGTACTGGGCGGATATTCTACGTGCAGACTAGTTGTCCTGCACATGACTAGGCTCAGGCCCATCAGGATTCCCCATAGGTGTATTCCTCTGCCCTTGCCTATGCCCACTGGGTTGCCACCAGCGGCGAGGTACACCATCTTCTCAGCAGCAAGAATATTCTTCTGGGGTTCCATACCCAGACCGAGCTGCATACCGACTTTTAAAAGTGCCCCACTGCGATAGTTCGACCACATCGACTCTGCAGGGTACTTTATTTAACCTCCGGCACTCGACTGTTAGGATTTGTGCTTTTGAATCCAATTTTCCCCCATCCCGTTTTTAAACAAGTGATACCACTCTGGGGAGTCTAAATCTATTATGCCCAAATTAGTAGCTAATTCTAAGATACATCTAGTTAGATACTGTTCGTCCTCTATACACCTTGTGCACAAGCCCTTAGGTCTATATCCTCTTTTATAATGTGTGGCCCAAATCTCGTGACAATATTCACACTTAAAATAGACAAATGGATAGCGTTCACAACCAGTCACTATACAACTTATCTGATCCCTCTCGGTCATTTACTTGGCCACTGCAATTTTATCTTTAGGTCTCCAGGGGGTGAGGTCACTTTCCACTCAGGTGTCTCTTCCTGGTGTTTGATCTTTTTCACCCGAGATGCGTGTGTCCAGCCTTTTTCCGCTGTTTGAATTGCTGTGTCTGTGGTTAAAAGGACAAGAAAAGGACCTTCCCAGTGAGGAGTGAGGGAGACTTCCCTCCAGGCTTTTACAAGCACTTTATCTTCTGGTTGTATTGTATGCATAGCGAACCCTAAAGGGGTGCTCTGTGTTACTATCCCCTGCTTACGTAATTCCTGTAGATTTTTATTTATTGCTATTAGATAGCATTGTATTTGTCCATCTTCTATCTTAGGATGTCCTACTGGCATTCCATGTTCATAAGGCATTCCGTATAACATCTCGAAAGGTGATAGCCCTGTCTCAGAGTGAGGCATGATCCTGATGTTTAGTAAAGCTAAGGGGAGACATTTTAGCCGGGACATCTTAGTTTCTAGCATTAGTTTTGATAATTGGGCTTTTACTGTCTGATTCATTCTCTCAACCTGTCCTGAGCTTTGAGGATGCCACAGAATATGGTATTCCCACCGGATTCCTAAGGCCTCTGCTAGTTGTTTAATGATTTTTGAGGTGAAGTGTGTCCCTTGATCCGAATCTATGTATTTTACTATTCCATATCGGGGTACAATTTCTTCTAGTAGGATTTTTGACACTGTCTGAGCTGTAGCCCTATAGCTTGGAAAGGCCTCTACCCAATGGGTTAGTTTATCGACTATTACCAATGAAAATTGATATCTCCCTACTTTGGGTAGTTCAGTAAAATCTACCTGGCTCCTTTCAAAAGGACGGTACACTATTGGGCAACTTCCCAATACTGCCTGTCGTGCCCTGGCCCGATTAACCTTATGGCAGATCATGCATCCTTGAACCTCCTGCTTGGCTAATTCATAAATCCCCTTACATCCGAAGAATCTCAGAAATTGGTCTGCAAGGGCCTGGGATCCCCAATGAGTCTTCTGATGTAATCTCCTCAAATTTTTTCTGGTATAGTCCTTAGATAGTAGTTCCCTCCCGTCTGGCAAATCTCCACTTACCTTCTTCTAACTTCCCCCCTATTTTCTCATATCCTTCAATTTCCTTTTGGGAAGGATATGGGGGATACTCCCGGGCCTCGCTGTCCTCGACTTCCGGGGTACTTACCTTCAATAAAGCTGTGTTTTCAGCTTCCTTGTCTGCCAAATTATTTCCTCGAGTTCGAAACTGTATTCCTGCTTGGTGTCCTTTCACGTGTACAATCAAAATCACCTCTGGCTCCCTGATAGCTTCTAAGATTTGTCTTATTATTTCTCCGTGAACCAACCCTTGTCCTTGAGTATTAATTAGACCTCTTTCCTCACAAATTTTTGCAAAGGTATGGACTACTCCAAATGCATATTTTGAATCTGTAAAAATTGTTCCTTTCTTTCCTTTTAATCTTCTTAAGGCCCTTAATACTGCATACAATTCACATGCCTGAGCTGACCAACTAGCACTCAGAGGTCCTGGCTCTACTACTTCTCCCGTCTTGCCATCCACAATCGCATATCCTGACTTCCTTTTTCCCTCTATAACTCTCGCTGACCCATCCACAAATAATTTTTCTCCTTTTTCTAATTCCTCTTCCTCCAAATCCGGCCTTATTTTTGTCTGCAGTTCCACTACCTCGGCACAATCATGAGTCGGCTCCCCTGAGGCTTCCCCAAACAGAAATTGAGATGGATTTTGTGCAGTAGTGGTTCGTAATTTTAAATCAGGTGAGTGGATCAATATGGCTTCATACTTCAAAAGTCTAGCATCTGTGAACCATTTGTCTGCTTTCTGTTGTAATATACTTCTTACGCTATGAGGAATATAAACTACCAATGGAGCCCCAAAAGTTACTTTCTTGGCTTCTTCCACTAACAGTGCTACTGCCACAATTGCTTGTAAACAAGTGGGCCACCCCCTGCTCACAGAGTCTAAAAGCTTTGATACATACCCCACTGGTTTCTTAGCTCCTGCCCAATCCTGTGTTAATACTCCATGGGCAGTATGACTACTAACATCCACAAATAACTGGAATGGCTTTTTCACATTGGGAAGGCTCAATACTGGAGCTGCCATAAGCATTTCCTTTAACTCTTTGAATCCCTCCTCATCTTGTTCTGTCCATTTCAGCCTGTCAGTAGTGAGTTTCTCATACAGGAATTTCACCTTTTCACTATACCACTCAATCCACTGTCTGCAATATCCTAGAAGTCCCAGCAGCTGTCTAATGTCTCTTTTTGTCCATGGGGAGGGTAGAGCAATAATTCCTGCTACCCTTTCAGGGTCTAATTTCTTCTTCCCTTTTGTTAGCCAATGTCCTAGATATTTAACTTCGGCCTCAGTAAACTGTAGTTTTGACTTTGAAACCTTTAATCCTTTATCCCCTAAGAAATTTAGTAATGCTATGGTACTTGCCCTTACATCTTCTTCTCTTGGACCAGCTACTATGGATATTCTTTTTGCAGTGTGCAGCTACGCAAACGGAGCAAAAAGGCTTTGTGAATTTGAGATGGGAGTTTCTATTTCCTAAACCTAAAGCTGGAGTTTCTATTCTGTATTTTTACGTGTATTCATCCTTCCCCCTGGAGTTATTCCCATTGGGTTTTACCTATAATGTATTCACACTGGGCATTGTTTTATTGGTCTCACCTTATCTCTTATTTTCCCCTATAAAACCTTTGTCTGGACCCCAGACCGGGGTCACTTGTACCTGCGGCGATCGGGCAAATACATCCTACTTTGGACTGCACAACAAGTGTCCAATCTCTTGAGTCTCTTTATCCCGGTCTTGCTCGCGCTCTCTAAACAACTCTGTCCGTATCAGATGAACCCACAAAGGTGTTTGTTGCCTCTCTCTCTCTCCGGTGGCTCCCGGAAGCACCTGGCCAGCGCTCCGGGAAACTGTAACTGGGCGAAAACAAGGAAGTCGGAGAGAGGAGAAAAGAACGAAAAGCAACAAGTGGCGCCCGAACGCGTGGCTTTGATGCGGGAACTGTTTTCATAGCGTGGCAGATAGCGCTCCGGTTTGGGGCTTTTCCAGACGCGGGAGACACGGCTGCTGGCGCCGCCACCATTGAGCCGCCAGAGTCCGCCTGGCGGGAAAAGCCGATTGGACCACAGCGAGTCCGAGGGGGCTTCCGCTCCCTCCGCTCAGCTCCGCAGACCTATTGCCACTGAGAAACTCCTCTGGCTCCTGCCGGGTTCCGGGTTTCCAGCGGAGAGAAGACGCAGTTTCTGCACACCCCAGAAGACGTCTTCAGACTGGGAACCACTGCTGTTTTTAGTTTTCTAAGGGTCAACGGATCGGTAAGATTCAATACTAATGCGGGAAGGCCCCGGTTAGTGGATCTGGGTGGAGGCAACCCCTGTTCCCGCGGAGGGAAAAGAGCACGCAAGCACGCTGCGTGCGGGGTAGCCGCCGTCAGGTTTTAGACGTTTTTAGGTTTTTCTTCTCGATGTTTTTTCAGCAGCAGGCGGGTGAGGCTTGCTGGTGGGCAACATGGGTGGGAAGTTGTCCAAGCAGCAAAAAGAGATTTATTACCAAGTAAAAGTAACCCTGACAGAGTCAGGAGAAAGTTTTTCTAAAAGTTTTGTGAAAAAGTTTATAAAGTGGTTGACTTTAAAGTTTCCAAACGTCTCAGCTCAGGATGTGAGGCAGAAAGTTTTTTGGAAGGGGGTTGGCACAGTTTTAACAGAAGGCACCAAGAAGGGGGATGCTTCAGTGAAAAAGGGTTTCATGAGGATCTTTTTGTTAGTGTATGACATTGTTAAAGAGGGTGCAGACAGTCGGGAAACGCAGGAAACTGAAAAGAGTCCATCTGCTTTAGTTCCCCCGTCTCCCCGACCCCCACAGTCTGAAAATGCTAATTGCTCTGTTGAAACTTCAGTTCCTAAATTTCCTTCTGCTTCTTTTTACAGTTGTGGCTGTTCCCAAAACTTCTGTACTCCTTCTAACCCCTTCCCTCACCCCCCACGGGACGAACCGCCACAAAATGGCAGCGGCCGCGTGGCGGGGGTCTTTGTCTCATCACAAGATGGACAAAGAAGTGCGGCGGGAACTCCTTCTTCCCAGGTACCCCCCCCCCACACCAGTCCCTGACCCTCCTTCCCTTTGTCCTGACCCCTCCTCCTCCTCTCTTGCAGCAGACCAAACCCCTCCAAAATGCTACTGCAGGCCTCCACCCACAGCACCGCCCCTCCAGATGGTTCCTTCAGCTCCACCCCTCGAGGTTGCACCACTCACTCCCGCCCTGCTCCACACAGCATCACCAACCTCAGCCACTCCCACACAAACCTCCACCCCCGAGCCTCTGGACCCTGCCCCCGCTCCTCCTCTTTCCCAAGGCCCAGCCTCTGGTTCCCATGGCAACAGGAAAGGTGGGAAGGCCGAAGCTGGGAAACAGAAAGCAGGCAGAGATTCAAACTCCTTGTTTCTCGTGCCAGTGTTGTACAACGCGAGAGGGCAAAACCCCAGATGGGAACCACTTTCATACGAAAGCATAAAGGAACTCTGCAAAACAAAACGTGAATTTGGGCAAAAAAGCGAATTTGTTAAGAGCATGTTAAAAGCAACTTTCAATTCTAACACCTTAGTTCCCACTGATTTAAAGCACTTGTTCAGTTGCTTGCTCCCTCCATCAGAATACAGAATGTGGGAAAGAACTTGGAAAAGGTTTGCAGGAGACCTTCTTCCAGAAATTTTGCAGAGTCCCGATTATGCAACAGATATAGAGGATGATGAGATCACCCTCGAACATCTTGTAGGTGCAGGGGTCTGGAATCAAGCCCAAAAGCAGGCAGCAGGGATTCCAAAACCAGTGTTAGATCTCACAAAAGACACAGCAGAACGGGCATTTCTTAGTATGCCCTCAAAAGAACCTATAATACCTTATATCACTCTCAAGCAATCTGTTTCAGAGCCATTCATGGATTTTGTTGATCGAGTGAGAGACACGGTCGAGAAAAAGTTGGAAGGGCAAGAAGCACGAGACGAAATCACATTTGAAATTGTCACCACAAATGCAAATGATGCCTGTCAGCGAGTCATCATGGGTCTTCCAGCGTTACGTCCACCTACGCTGGATCGGCTCATTGAGGAGTGCACAAGAAAAGCCACCCTGATGGCAGAGGACTTGGTGGAAAGTCCTCAGGGAAAAGTGGTTGCTCCGACATCAGCAACCCCAGAAACTCCAACATCGAGTTCTCCTCCTCCCAAACGCAGGTGTTATTACTGCAATGAGGAAGGCCATTTCATCAGCCAGTGCCCCTTTCAGGGGACAGCGCCTCCTCAGGGGGGGAGGGAGGGGGGGGGGAGAATTCTCCAACCAGCAAAAAAACTAATTGGGGAGCACAGACCTACCCTGCGTGATGATACAAATGGGGTGGGTCAAGGGGGTGTTGGAGACCCCACAAATGACGCAGTAGCATCAAACAGGAAACGCCGCAAGGGAGGAAGAGAACCCTAATTCCTGTTTTTCCTTTATACTGGCAGAATTTTTACAGTTAGTTTACCCTGTTGTATGGTTTCATTTTTCTTTCAGACTAGCAGGATGTCAATTCCTACGTTCCTGCTCCTCGTTTGGCTCCAGAAAATGACCTTCTACCTGTCCACAGGGGACGCATCGATCGTCCCTCAACCACGGAAAAATGTGTGGGTCACCCTTGCCCAAGCCTTGAAACAAGAACACCTGTGTTTAGCCACTGCCTCAGCAGAAAATCCGATGTCCACATGCCTGGTAGGGATTCCAAGCAAGGGGCAAGAATTTCCACAGTCTTTGATCCATTTGCAAACTGAGTTGAATGAAAACAATCCCCCGAATATCTGGGCAGAGTTCTACAAGCACAAGGATGTTGTAGAACGTGTTAAAATACCTGTTCAGAATCCCCTGCTCCTGTGGCAAAAGTTTGTTCTAGACTTGCCTGCTGCTGATGAGGAGCCCCAAGAATTAGAACTACTGGGCTCCACAAAAGCTGAATTTTGCAGTCAATTTAATTTTTCACCAGATAAAGAAATAAAACTATATGCACAGGTCAGACAACACAAGATGGAATTCAGAGCAAGCCAATGGTGCACAGCTGTTGCTGTTTTAGAGGTCCCTAGCACCACAGATTTCTATCCCCGCAAGCTGGAAAAGGGGATGTTTTTCATCTGTGGGGATAGAGCATATCCAGGAATCCCTTCTCGTCTGGTTGGAGGCCCATGCACTCTGGGGCGTCTTTCCCTTGCTTCCCCCAACATGACTCAAATTCCAATCGGGCAAACAAAAAGTGAAACAAAAATTACTAAACGGAGTGCAAGTCAATTTGATGAACATTGTGATGCTGAAATTTCCCATTGGGCAAAATCGAAAAGGGTTGCCGTCTCTGTATTCCTACCATGGGTAGCGGCAGCCAAAGCATTGAGTGAATTAGGCAATTTGGAATGCTGGGTGACTAAGCAGGCAAGTTTAACATCAGCAGCTTTGAGTGACCTGCTTGCAGACGAGGAAATTACCAGGAAAGCCACCCTGCAAAACAGGGCAGCTATCGATTTCCTGCTGTTGGCACATGGGCATGGATGCAAAGAATTTGAGGGATTGTGTTGCTTTAACTTGTCATCAAAAGGCCAAAGTGTTCAATCGTCCATCCAGGAGATGAGAAACCTCATTGGCAGCGTGAAGCAGGAGAATGAGGACTGGTTCAAGGGCATGTTTAAGGGCTGGGATCTTTCTGGGTGGGTGTTGTCCCTTCTAAAGGACATTTGTTATTTTGTAGTTGCAATCTTTTTAGTTTTGATATCATTTGGGATTCTCAAGCGAATCATTTTTAGCATTGCTTCCTCCAAGTTTGCAGCCTCCACACCTGTTGTAAATGCTGCTGCCACCACGGGAGGAGAATGGTGGGAAGATGGAAAACAAAACAACACTGCAGTTTGATAGCCGCAGTTTCTCCTTCCCCCAAAGCTCTGTTCATTTTATTAAACAAAAAGAGGGAGATGTTGCAGTGTGCAGCTATGCAAACGGAGCAAAAAGGCTTTGTGAATTTGAGATGGGAGTTTCTATTTCCTAAACCTAAAGCTGGAGTTTCTATTCTGTATTTTTACGTGTATTCATCCTTCCCCCTGGAGTTATTCCCATTGGGTTTTACCTATAATGTATTCACACTGGGCATTGCTTTATTGGTCTCACCTTATCTCTTATTTTCCCCTATAAAACCTTTTTCTGGACCCCAGACTGGAGTCACTTGTACGTGCGGCGATCGGGCAAATACAACCTACTTTGGACTGCACAACAAGTGTCCAATCTCTTGAGTCTCTTTAACCCGGTCTTGCTCGCGCTCTCTAAACAACTCTGTCCGTATCAGATGAACCCACAAAGGTGTTTGTTGCCTCTCTCTCTCTCCGGCGGCTCCCGGAAGTGCCTGGCCAGCACTCCGGGAAACTGTAACAGGGCGAAAACAAGGAAGTCAGAGAGAGGAGAAAAGAATGAAAAGCAACAATTCTCAGTTCAGTCAGAGAGAAAAGGAGAGAGATTCTACCAGGCTAAGCCTGGGAAAGAGTTTGAAAGGAATGTAAATAATTTTTTATCTGTCTTGTTGTTCACATTGTTTATAGATATGTTCTGCCACTGTGCATCATTCACAGCGCACCAATGGTGTGAGATGCTTTTACTTTAAGACCAATGGAATTGGTCTGCCCGATGTTCTCTATAAAAAGACCGATGTATTTGAAATAAATCAGTTCAGTTCTCTTCTCGCCTTCTGACTTGGAGTCTTCATTATCCCGTCCTGCCTCAAGGGCGACAAGCTACCAATGTGTCATCCACATATTGTAATAATTTATTCCCTTCTCTTGGCACGAATTGACTTAATAATTGTTCAAGAGCCTGACCAAACCGATTTGGCGAGTCTACAAACCCCTGAGGCACAGATGTCCACCTGAATTGCTGCTTTCTGTTTGTCTCTGGGTCCTCCCATTGGAAAGCAAAATAGTCCCGGCTATCTTTAGCTAAGGGACAGGTCCAAAAGGCATCTTTCAAGTCTATCACACTATACCAAGTATCTTCAGGAGAGATATTATTCAACAAGGTGTAAGGATTTGAGACTGTAGGAAATAGCATTTTAATCCTCCTGTTCACAGCTCTCAGGTCTTGTACAAACCTATAACTACCATCAGTCTTTCGTACTGCCAGGATAGGAGTGTTATGCCTAGACATGCAAGGTTCCAAAGTCCCCTTTCTTATTAATTCTTCTATCACAGGTTTCAATCCTCTCCTTCCATAGGAATGGGATATTGCTTGATCCTAATAGGATCTTCTGGTTTCTCAATTTCAATATGGATCAGTTCCATTTCTATCCTTCCAGCTTCCCCTTGGGTATATCAGACTTTAGGATCTATTTTATCCTCATCTTCTGTGGTTAATCTATATCGGCTTGCCATAAGCTTGGATTCTTGCACGATCAGACTTACTTCCAGAGCTACCATTAAGTATCTTCCTAGCAGATTATAATTTGCTTCTTCAACCAGTAGTATATTCCCTAAGCAAAACCTAGTTTCTGATTCTATTTCTACATTTTTAATAACCGGTACTTTGAAGGGTTCCCCCTTTGCCCCAATTACCACCATAATATCCTTGCTTTTAGTGCACCCCGGTGGCAACCGCTGAACAGTACTCCGCTCAGCGCCTGAATCTACTAAGAATATCAGTTCTTGGTTTTGGGGTCCTATTTTTAGTTTTATCAAGGGCTCTCTGGATGTTCTGGACCCTAAATTAAAAAGCCCCTGACACCTCTAATCTTCCTGGAAGATTTTTTCATCTTTCATGCTCTTTTTGCACTCTCCTTAAAATGCCCTTTCTTTTTGCAATAAAAGCACTCCAGGATATTTTTCTGAGTACTTCCTTTGGGAGGGGTTCTGTCCCCTCCAAAGTTGATGGTTCTGTGTTGATTTTACCGGGTCTTGGGCCAGTTCCTGTTTTTGGGCTTCCCTAACTGCTGCTACCAACACCTTTGCTTGTGCTTTCTGCTTTTCTTCATCCCTCCTCATATAAACCCTCTGTGCCTCTCTAAGTAAGTCCTGCAATCCTGCAATCCTTTCTCCTGCCAATTTCCTATTTTCTCAAGTTTCCTCTGTATATCTTCCCATGACTTTGCTACAAATTGCATTTTTAACAGGATTCCCCTAATTGGGGAATTGGGGTCCGTCCCTGAGTACATCTGGAGACTTCTTCTCAGCCTTTCTAACCACTCGGTGGGTGTTTCATCCTTCCTCTGGCATTCCCCGAATACCTTGCTAATGTTCTGTCCCTTTGGTACCGCCTTCCGCACGCCTCGTATTACCATATTCCTTAGTTCTATCATTTTCTGTCTGCCTTCCTCTGTCTGGGCATCCCACGTCGGTCTCTGGTCGGGCCATCTCTGTTCACCTCGCCCTCCCTGGGGGTTTCTACGTTCCCAATCTCGTATCGCGGCTTGCCTTATCATTTCTCATTCCTTGTTGTTGAACAATGACCTCAGTATAGCATTAATATCGTCGTATGAGTATATGCTAGTTCCTAGGAATTCATCCAGTCTATCTGCTACCCCTAATGGATCGTCCATCAGCCTTCCCATTTCTTTCTTAAAGGCTCTTACGTCCCCAGTATTAATCGGTATGTTTACATATCCAATGATTCCCGGGGCGGTTGGCACTTCTCTTAAAGGGAGGAGACTATGCTTATCTTCCTCTCTCCCACTATCATCATTGCCTTCCTTGTTTTGTGCCGTGTCCTGTGGACTGGGGCAGAACCGGTTTCCCTGGTGGGAAGGGTCTGCCCTCTGTTTTCTGTCGGCTGTGGTAGGGGTGGGGGCTGGGAATAATCCTGTGGATACTGTAAAGCCGAAGCCTGCCCTTGTAAGAGTGGGACATCTGGAGGCTGTATGGGAAGCGGGGGTGCCTGGGTTTGCATGATTTGGTGCGGGGGACCCGTGGGTGTGGGCAAAGGAACCTGAGCTTGCACGGGTTGAGGGGCGGGGTTAGATACAGAGGCAGGAGGTTATCTAAAGGTTCCCATGCTTCGCTCTGGGTCACAGCACCCTTGTAAGTTTTCATCGAGAATAACCCTGTACTAGCATATTCCCATAATCTGGCATAGTCCCTTTCCCCTTTATCCTGCGAATTCTTACTATTCACATGATTATGTAAAGCTTGGCAAGTCCATCTTTCGAAGGTGCCAAACACAGTCCAGACTAGATGTTTTCTAATTTCCTTATCTCCCCATATTTCAACGCAATAATGAATCATTTTCTCCTTAGATTTCTTTCTCCTTTCAGGACAATCCTCCCAATGTTCTAACATCCACCCCAACGGGCTGTCTCTCGGAATCTCAGGTAAACTGTTTTCTCGTTCCTTCACAGGTTTCTCCTGGGTTTTTCCCTTAGCTTTGCTTTTTCTCTGTCCCATCTTTCTTAGAAGTACAACAAACTATTTCACTAGCGTCTTCTTACCGTAACTCTGCGCTGAGTTCCAAAAAGAATCCTAAATTTTTAACCAGTATCGTACTTATGCCTGATCTTTGTTCAGTATTACCAGCCTACTAGCCTCACAGCGAACCGATCTGTGGGTTTTTTTTGGCTGATAATGAGCTCTCTATTACCTTTCCTTTTCTTCCCTTCCTGGACTTACCAAGTCCTGGATCAAAAAGGTTTACCAGTTCCCAAACACCAGAGAACGCACCTTCCCTTCTTGATCCTCCCCGTGACTGACCCCCGAACTCCCCGAGTTTCAGGCTTTATGCATGAAATGAGTTTTACCCCGTTGCGTCCGCTTCCCCCTTGACCGACCACTTCCCTCGCGGGAGAGTGGAACTGCGATCTTGGGGTCCACACTTGCTCTGTGATAATATCATGTCACACATACACGCTCAATCACACCTCACTCAACCACGCGACACTCACGATCCTTTTTCCCGCGTGAGTTCTTCGTGCACGTAGAATTTTATGAGTGAAAAAAAAACTGCGCCGCGGCACCGGAGACCCTTCTCCTGGGTCTGTCCGAGTTGCCTGAGAGCTCTGGGCCAGTTTTTATCCCGTCTTTGATTGTGGCTCTAGCTTTTAGTTTGAGATCCGATTGGTTCCACGGGGTTTCCCAACCCGGTCAGGCTGCTGAAATCAGCGGGGCGCTGCCTGAACGGAGAAGGGGGTCCCTGTACCCCTAAATCAGATCACTTCGGGGTCACCAAGACTGTTATAGGTAATAAATGATAAAGCCGAATTAATAATAAAAAAATAGGTTTTTATTTTGCGACCGAGATTCAGTCTCCGATAGCCACAATCAAAGAGGCAGCGCCATGCCTGGGATCGGCACTGGGTGAACACTGATCTGAACTCTACTGCTTCGGATCCCCTCTGTTCACCCATGTTGTCTCTGTCCGGGTAGTTTTATACAGTTTTTTCCGCCTGGGGCAGACTTTCTCCTATTCTTTTAGTTGCTTCACATATTCATGTGGTCTCCTTTTCTCTGTGCTGGGCTGGACAAAGCTGTTTCTGGGAATCGATGAATGCTGATCGCCAAGTTACGGGAACCTGGTATTGGGATGCACGCCCCTGATGACTCTATCTTGATCGTAGATATTCTTCGAGTATTCATCGCTTGGGTGTCTCCTGAATTGTCCCAGGAAAGGGCCCATCTCAGCACAGAGCCACGTTTTTTCATTTGTAAATTAGATCTTTCTTTCTGCTGCCATCTGTGGTTTTGCAATCTTTCCCTGTCTGCGGCTTATGGTCTTTTAAAACTTTAAGAATCTTTTGTACAAGCACAACTTATTTCATGTATATTTTATATAAGCACGAATTATTCCATAACATATGTTACAAATTCACTTAGGGAGAAGACTCTCTTCTGCTATGCCATGGGGTACTTCCCACGGGAGACAGTTGTCTGTGAACTTTTCTAACGTGGTTCTAATTTTCATGAATAGCAGTCCCACCCATATCTGCTGGAATGTGAAGTCCCTCCCATAGGCAAAGCCATCTTCCCACAACTGCTTTTTTTTTGTGGGCCATTTAGTTCATGGGGTTTTGTTTTTAAGGATGATCTACTCTAGTATAAAAGCAAGGGTCTTCATCTTCTGTCTCTGGAAGCAAGGGTCCTCTCTCTGTTTAAGCCTCTCACCAGATCACAGCTTCTCAGCATCCACAAACTCCAGCACGAAAACCTTTTTCTCATGGGCTGCAGGTGAATTCTGCATCCCCCCATGCACTTCATGAATTACAGGGAAATTGTTGTATTATAGTCCTCACTGTGGCTTGCAGAAGAATCTCAGCTCCAACGCTCGGAGCACTTCCTCCTCCCCCTCCCTCTTTTGAACCGACCTTAGTGTCGCCATGTTGTTCTCTTCATGTGTCTTCACTTTTTCCTTTTCTCTGATTCGGGAGACAATTGGTCTTTGTTCTCAAGTTCTATCAATTGAAAAGAGTTCTGCAGCACCGAAAAGTTGATCCTATCCGGGCTCTGCATTGGGGAATTGCTCGTCATGTCTCTCATTGCTGATCACGTGGTCCTCATTGGCATCATGCTAGCCATGCAGGCTGCCAGCTCCACTCCATGCTTTTCCTCATGTGGGGTGCTGAAAAAAGAAAAGCTGCCGCTGCCACCCTTGCTCTTCTGTTTGCAGCATGGCTGGCTAAAAGCGGCTAAGCAAACAAAGTTCATTGCGAGCCATGATGAGGTAGCCGCAGCTGCGTGGTGCTGCCCTGGCCGCCCCGATCTCGGCCACGCGTTCCCGGCCACGTGGCCCCAGCTACATGGCCATTCCTGGTGCTGGTTTTGGCCGCATGGTTGCTCGCGGTGCTAGGATGGCCCCTGGCGGCATGGCCTGGCAGCACCGCTGGGAAAGGGACCAGCAGGGTCCGCAGGGAAGGGGCCCAGTTGGCCCCCTCACCACTCCTTGGAGGTGAGGGAAAAAGAGAACTTCCTGTGTGTCGGAACCCAAGGTGTCCCTCAGACACTCTTGGATGTTCCGGGTCCAGGGCAGAAGCCTCTGAGACCCTGGCAAGCAGCCGGAAACCCCTGTGGTTTTGAGTTTGACCCATGGAACAATTTACCAACTTTGCAGGAAGAACAAGAAATCACAGAAGTTTAGATATTATAATAGAAGTAATCACAAAGTAAAAGGTAGGATTTTTGAGTGCTGTACAGGGGGGTTTTAGGCCTTGTACAGAGGGGTCTGAGTTTTGTACATGGGGGTCAGAGGTTCTAAGATGGAGGGATTTGGGCGTGCCCTGTCCTCCTTCTTTCTCCTTCCTATTCCCCATGTTCTTGGTGATGTTGGCACTCACAGATTGGTTTAGAGTAGAAAGCCACTGCTCAATATAGGTAATAGGCATTGGGGAAAAACTATAAACATTTAATACGTAATGTGTGATATAAAAGATGGCACCAGCCCCTTGGGCGGGGGAGACGAAGACGAAGAGAGACGAAGACGAAGAGAGACGAAGACGAAGGGAGACGGAGAGAGACGCAGAGGGAGAAGGAGTCAGGGAGAATGTCAGGAAGTCTGTGTGCCTTGAGATAACATGCAATAAACTGCCTTGAGACCAGACGACTGAAGACTACTGAGTCTTTATTTGAAGGCACGAGTTGGAGGAGAGACTTTACCACCACCCGGAGTCACCCCAATCTGGGGGAGATTCTGACACCTGTGGTTTTGTCTTTCTTAAATATGTTATCATAGAGGCGTTACCAGCTTCTCTAATTAGCTAAGCAGCATGCCTATTCTCAAAGCCAGGCCAGCAATTGGTTCTGCCAGGCATGGAGGAAGCCCCCAGCAGCTCCTCACAGAAAATCACTTCTGTGGCTGGCTTCCTCCCTCCTCACCAAAAAACAAGCCATATAGAACCACCACAAATGGTCAGTGGAAGACACAGAAAATTTAACAGATAATTAGAGCCTTGTACCTGTTTGGACAGAACTGCCAGCTTCATATTTTCTGAATGGCAAAAGAAATAATGCAAGTGTGTAATTTTGGCAAGTTTTCTATTCTTATGTGGTGGGTTGACCTTGGCTGGCTGCCAGGTGCCCATCAAGTCGTGTGTTCTGCAGAATGTATACTCTAATCTGTGAGCAGATTAGCATACAGGAAATCCAAGTGTCTGATACTGTGTTGACCTTTGTGGTATCCTCACTCTGTCACACAACTATATCAAAATATATTGATGCTGTGGGGGATCTTCTTGTAACAAAAAAAAGTAGTTTACACCATTTAAATGGCTGGTTTTCTTCAGGCTTATGGGCTTTTAGGTAAAGCTTTGACTGTAAACTGTATTAGGAACTGGTTAAAAGTGTTAGAAATATCCAGGTATTACAAATATCAGGATTCTGAGAATGAAGAATGTTTTTCAGTCCCCAGTCTTTGTGTTCTACAAAGTATGAGAGTATGGTGGGACTTAGAGAAATGTGCATTTAAAAGTCAAGGAACTCTGAGAAATTGTTTTGTGAAGAATTCTCTTTTCTCATTACTTTATAGGAACTGTCAGATGTCTGATTAGTCTTTTACATAGATAAAATATTGTACTTTCCTTTATCTGTCTTGTACTTCATTGTATTTTATTTCTGAAGTTTATTTTTAGCCTTGTGTGAGGATTGCTAATAAAACTTTGGGGTTTTGGTAGCCCAAGTTATCTATACACTTGTGAAATGTATGTATAAAACAATTTTAACAAGTCCAAATGCATCTCTTTCTGGTATACAGAGATTAAACTGTATTATAAATCACCTTTTTTTTTCTTTTTTTTTTCTGATTTGCAGGTAGAAAAAATAACTGGCCACCTCTTCCTGAGAATTTTCCAGTAGGTCCGTGTTTCTACCAGGACTTTCCTGTAGACTTTCCTGTAGAATTCCAGAAGACAGTAAAGATTATGTACTATTTGTGGATGTGTAAGTATTTTATTTTAAAGAAAAAGCAAAGTGCATATTTGAACTTGATGATACATACTTGCTACTTTGGCTTTTGCAATATTTGTAATGAGAATTTTTTTAAATTCAGAAGTCAAATGTTGAAATGAAATCTTTTTGTTAGCTTCAGTTTTAAATGTATTGGATTATTTCATAGAAATTTCCATAGGAAAAAAGAAAGATGATTACCCAATGCAGATTGGTTATGGTATAGTGCAGTTTTCTATTTTAAATATCCCTGTTTTTGTAAAATGAGCTTTGACCATTTATTAATCTAGAAATAATTTTATTGTTTTGAAAATCAGCTTATATATTAAAAAGTATAATTCACAATCAGTGTTAATAGACTGAGTTTAAGAAGTGTAATATCCATTTGCTTTATAATAACCATTTTATATGGTTTAACATCATTTTAGGCTATAGTGGAGGCAATATAATTTTAGTCTGTTTTAAAAAATAGTGTAAATTAAGTTAGCTGAAGAATCAGTCCATATTACAACTGTCCTTTGTACACCAAAAATGCTCTACAGTCTTTGTAGGGTTCATTTTGCTCTCATTCAGGTGCTATGTTTTGACTGGAGAAATGCTGAATAAACCAAATGTACAAATGCCATGGCATTTGTTTCTTCTGCCTTGTCCAGTGTGATGAGCACCTAATAAATACTTTGAGACTGATGAAATTCCAAAGATTTAGGTGCTTTGATGACATTAGCATATTTTTATCATAATTAAGGGGATGCAAATTTCAGAACTCTTCTGTATTTTTTTTCACATCTGCATAATTTTCCTGTTAATCTGGTAATCTTATTGCTGTGACTGAACCATGTAATTGAAAAACATAAAATGAGCAGTCAGCATTGAAACAAATGGATTCCACTTCATAGTAATCCACAGCTTTTTATAGTCATTGTTGGATTATTAATCTTTAAACAACTGGATTCACTGTAGAAGGTGGGACTAATCACTCATAAATCTGACAGATTTTAAAGTTTTATATGAAATCTAAGATCAAGTACTCCAAAATTCTAGAATAGTTACTAATTCTGGTCATTTGCTGGACTGAATTCTAAAAAGTGCCGTATGTTTCAAACACGAGGTGAAGTTGGGCAGTGAGAATTGGAATATTAATAGTTTTTCTTTTTCCTACTTATGGCAATAAATAAAGGAAGCAGTGATATTATAGTATTTCAAAATGTATACGAGGTGTGCTCTTATACTAACATGACAGATTTTCTTCCAGGTAGACTGAGATTTTTAACTGAGTCCTCTTGTTCTTTTCCTTCTTTACCTTTTGTGCTCTCTGACTTAGGGATTGCTCAGGAAGGAAAGATGGAAAAGGGCATAATAAAAGAAAAGAAAGACAAAATCTATTTCAGGCTAAAAAAATAAAAAGACTGAGTATAGAACTTTGTGCCTTAGGGCTGGATGTTGACTCAATCCTTGTGATTTTTCTTTCAATGGGATTTGGACCATATATCATTAGAGTGGCTTTGCTTCCTCAGTGGAGGCATTCATTACCTTAGCAAACCAACCTGCTTCTCCTTGTTGCTCTACCCTACATTTTATTTTCTCTTCCAGAACTTCCTAGATTTTCTAAAGTCTAGGGGTGAGTGAACATAATCACGTTTGGATAAATCTGCCTGCTCAACACTTTGTAAAGTAGGTTCGTTTTCCTTTTTTTTAGCAGCCCTAAGAACACACCTTTTTATCGAATTTTCATTTTTTGGGTGTTGCTTTCATTGGTAGTAATTTTTATATCTTTAGTCTTGGTCTGTATGTATCTGAGGAAACTTGCCTGCTTCAGATCTAAATGATCTTTATCTCTGCTTCTATCCCTATTCTGTGAATTCATCCATCTTTTCTCTATTTGTATCTGAAATCAGAGTTTTCATATTCCTTGATGTGGTTTTCTCTTTGCACAATTTTTTTTTTCCCCTGGGGAGAGCTTTTCTTTTTTTAACTGACTGACTGCTCCCATGTTTTTGTGAACTACAGCAATCAATTAACAATTACTTCTGTCAGCTGCCAGTGGAGCTTTTCTATACTATCTTGCTTTTGCAACTATTGCTGTTCTAGTTGCTTGCAGATAGAACAGCAGTTTGCCTGGGTCTGTACATCAGGCACTACTTTTTCGATCTTTGTTTGCTGTTACTAAGGAAATGTCTCCTGACTGTTATCTGACACCAAATATTTTTTCGCTGAAAAGCTTGTTTTCCAGCTATTTTTTTGTCTAAGGATACAATCAATAGTACATATAACAGTCTGTTGATGTTTGCTTTGCCTGTTCCTGAAAACCTCCAAAAGGATGGACACTTCATAAACTGCCCCCAAGCCTGTTCTAGTGTGTTGTCATCTTTATCCTTAGAAAGTGTTTCCATTATACAATTTAATTTTTCCCTTCCTGTGATTTATATTCCCAGTTCTGTCCACTGTTGTTATGGAGATACATTTATGCCCGTTTGCCATCATCTTTTGTCTAAATTAGCATAGTTCTCTCAGCCTTTCTTTGTATTTCATGTTTTCTAGAGATCTCGTTTTTTGTTGCTCTCTTACAGATTTGACACTTGGTCTACTCCATATTATTATGGGATTTTTAATGTGTAGCATCAAGAACTGGAGAATGTGGACTATGTCAAATATTTTAGCTGAAGTCCTAATGTACCATGTAGAGTTAAAAATACTTTCACATTTTTGGTAGTATGTCCTTGTGTTCTGTGCTGATCTAAACTTGTTTCAGAATATTTTTTTTCTGATGAAAAATACTTGTGTCACTTGTAAGGTGTGTTTGCAAATGTCTTTCCCTCTCGACAAAGAGTAGAGCAGACAAGGAATAAAAGGTTAAACTACATTTGAAACCACTCTGATGTGCTTCAAGGTTGTGTGCAATCAAATTTCGCTAGCTTTGTCCTCACTTGCCAGTTTCCATGTGTCTTCAAAGCCCTCCATTTTGCAGGTATCCCATTCCCCTTGAGGCATTCCATTACAGGGTGACAGTCCAGCTGGTTCCTGGAAAGAAGCACATTCTTTTGTTGTGTACCCAGTGAGGACTTTGGTTTCCCAAGAATACCATCAATAAAACATTACTGAAATGAAACTTATTACAAAAATGTATTTTCATACAGTCTCAAATGAGACTACAAAATAATCATCTTGATAATGCAGATGCCTAATAGCATCAGTGCAACTTGTGATCTTTATCTACAATTAACTTTCAAATGTTAATGGATTATAAAGTGTAATTAATTAAGACAGGGAATGTATATCTAAGTAGGGTTCTTCTATACAAGGAAGCTTACACTAAGAAAAATGTTCATAGAATCATGGAATCCTAGAATGATTTGAATTGAAAGGGACGTTAAAGATAATCTAGTTCCAACTCCCCTGCCATGGGCAGGAACACCTTCTACTAGACCAGGTTGTCCAGACCTCCATCCAGCCTGGCCTTGAACACCTCTAGGGATGGGAAAGTCTACAACCTCTCTGGGCAAACTGTTCCAGTGTCTCACCACCCTCACAGCAAACAATTTCTTTCTAATATCTAATTTAAACCTACCCTCATTCATTTTAAAGCCATTCCCCCTTGTCCTGTCATTACATGCCTTTGTGAAAAGTCCCTCTCCAGCCTTCTTGTAAGTCCCCTGTAGGTACTGGAAGGCTGCTCTAAGGTCTCCTTGAAGCCTTCTCCTTTCCAGGCTGAACAATCCCAATTCTCTCAGTCTTTCTTCATAGGAGAGATGCTCCATCCCTCTCATTATCTTGGTGGCCCTCCTCTGGACTTGCTCCACCAGGCCAATGTCCTTCCTGTTTTGGGGGCTGTGGGAGACCCCTCTGGGGCCCCCTGCGTGGGACACCCCTTAATAAATGTTCTGTGCCAGGACTGAGAGAAGAACTGGACTTTTTTCAGTCTTCAGGTTGCTGTTTATTTTTATCAGAAGTTCTGTGTGCCATCTACACCAGACTAAACGTACACAGAGAAGAAAGCAAAAAAGGTCACAAGATGCACAGTTTCAAGGCCTTTTAAAGCTGTTTCATCCAATTAACTCCTAAAATGTACTTTATTTCTACTTTTCTACCAATACCTAATTATTTGTCCCCTACACAGCACCTGCATTGCGGCTCTTTCTAACCAATCACTCTGTGCTACCAACACTGCAGAAAATGAAGTAGATGAAGGAGGAGCCTATTTCACAGTCTCGTAGATTCTGATCCATCCCAAAGTTTTGGAAGCCCTCTCCATGGACGAAGGTTAAAAGCAGTGTTTTCCTGGGAATCAGGACCTTTCAGGACAGCCAGGGAAATATTCCCCGTGCCCTGGGTTCCAACAGGGGGGCTCAGAGCTGGACACAGTACTCCAGGAGGGGCCTCACAAGAGTGGAGTAGACAGGCAGAATCACCTCTCTGATCCCACTGCTCTGAATGCAGTCCAGGATATGACTGGCTTTCTCAGTTGCAAGTGTACATTGCCAGCTCATGTCCAGCCTCTCATCCACCAGCACTCACCTCCAAGTCCTTCTCAGCAGGGCTGCTCTCAACCTGTTCATTCCTCAGCCTGTATTGATACTGGGGGTTGCCCTGACCTGGGTGCAGCACCTTGTACTTGGTCTTGTTGAACCCCATGAGCCACTTTTTGAGCTTGTCCAGGTCCCTCTAGAGCAACTCATGAGTGACTTTTTTTATTGACCTCACCTGCTTCCACAGTTGAATTAGAATCAGGCTTTCTTAGATCACTTCACAGTGAGTGCTGTACTGGTATAGCTGTGAAATTATTGTCATATAGACATTGCATGATGCAGACTTCTGCTAAAGCCTTAGGTCATTTCAACTCTCACGTCATTTCAGCTCTCAGGTGGTCATTATCTCTAATAACTTGTATCACTGTTAAATTTGAAGAGACAAGTAGGTGGAAGGTATTTAAGCCATTACCCTGAACATGAAAACACCTGTGTTTTCATACAACCGCAAAGCTTATCTAGGTCACCTAGTGATGGCATTGGCTTGCAGCAGGTACAGAGAAGAGTGAATAGAGTGAAGGGAGACTTGTCAGTGAATTCCTGTCATCTGTAGCTTGCTAATACTCAGTTTTTATGACTGAGATTCTCTGTGACAGTAGTGAAGTAGACCCCTATGTTGCCAGGGTTATTGTGCTAGTAAGTATCAGTAGTGGGTGAGAAGTTTCTTCAACCCTCTTCTGCAGTGATGGTATTTGTTTGAAACTTGTCCTGTTTTTGTAACTGCAATTACAAAAAAAAAAAAAAAGCAATAATTTTGGAAAGGTCAAATATCGCGGCTTGGGGTCCCGGGGGTCCGTCTGGCCCCCGGGGCAGCAGCCGCCGTAGGTGTCCCGGATAGCACTGTGCTGATGAGGCGCAGCCTGTCTGGGCCCTCCGGCTAGCTCCAAGCCGCAGGCAACTTTAGCGAGCACTTGTGGAGTGATTTCAGCTCTAGTGATTTCAGCTCTCAGTGGTTTCAGCTCTGTGCTCGCAAAGTGCCTTGGCAGACGCAGGGATGGAGAGGGGTGAAGGCTATGTGGAGTTCTGCGGAGATGTCTTTATTGGCAGCTTCTGCAAAGGGTTGCATTGTATGTAAGGGAGAGGTTTGATTGTACAGCCCTTAGTGTTAGGGCTGATGTGGTTGAGAACCTCTGGGTGAGAATTAGGATGAAAAATAGATGTTGTAGTGGGTGTCTACTACTGATCACCCAGCCAGGATGTAAGCCGTGATGAGTTATTCTAGAGGCAATTAGGAGAAATATCTGGATTGGTAGCCCTTGTCCTTATGAGGAGATTTCAACTTCCCAGATGTCAACTGGGAATACCATATTGCTGTGACAAGCAAGCATGGGAAATTCCTGAAGTTCGTGAAAGAACTTTTTAACACAAGGACTCAGGCACCCCACTAGGAAAGATGCCCTCCTAGACTTGTTTGTGAATAGATAAGGACTCATGGGAGATGTGATGGTTGGTGGTTGTCTTGGCCACAGTGACCATGAAATGGTTGAGTTTAAAAATTTCACTGTAACAAGAAACAAGGTCAGCAGAGTTCTAAGCTATTCAGGGAGCTATCTAGCAGAGTACCCTGATTTTGAAGGCTTATGAGTCCACGAGTGTTGGTCAGTTTTAAATAATCACCTTTTAAAAGTGCAGGAGCAGGCAATTCCACGGTGTCAAAAGCCAAGCAAGTGAGGCAGAAGAACAGGGAGCTCCTTGTGGAACTCAAGAGGAAAAAGAAATTGTATGATCTCTGGAAGAAAGGTCAGGCTTAGCAGCAAAATTACCCAGTCATGGTTCTCATATGCAACAAGAGGACATGAAATGACAAAGATGAGCTAGAATTGAAACTGGGCAGTGTTTTATCAGACAAAAAGGGCTTTTTAAAGTATGCCAATAGCAAGAGGAGGGCTAAAGAAAACATTGGACTGCTACTTGATGATGATGGTCACTTGAATAATATGGATAAAGAAAAAGCAGAGGCATAAAATGCTTTTATTGTCTTATTCTTTAATAATATTGAGTCAGAGGACTGTGAGTGTGGTAAGTCATTTTCCATTTGTGGACACTGAAATTGTGAGGGACTAGCTGTATCAGTTGAATGTTCACAAGTCTGTGGGGCCTTATAGGGTCTGTGGGGCTCTGATCCAGGGTATTGAAGGAGCTAGTAGATGTTATGGTAGGATCCCTCTCAATAATCTACCAAAGATCTTGGGAGTCTGGGGCAGTCCCTGCTGACTGGAAGCTAGGCAATGCTATTCCAATTTACAACAAAGGCGTGAGAGAAGACCCAGGGAACTACAGATGTGTTGTTAGTCTAGCCTCAGTACCTGGAAAAATTATGGAGATGATACTGGGTGCTATTGAAAGGCATTTAAAAAACAATGCAATCATCAGGCACAATGTGGGTTCACAAAGAAAAAGTCCTGTTTAACTAATTTGATATCTTTCTATGATAAATGTCACTTGCCTAGTGGATGAAAAGAAGGCAGTGGATGTAGTTTTTTCTCAATTTTAGTAAGGCCATTGATACTGTCCCTCACAGCATCCTTCTGGACAAGTTGTCCAACTGTGGGATGAGGAGGTTCATGGTGTGCTGGGTGAAGAACTGATGGAAGGGCAGAGCTCAAAGGTTTGTAGTGAATGGAGCTACATCTGCCTCGTGACTATTCACCCTCAGGGTTCAATTCTAAACCCAGTCAGTCCTGTTCAATATTTTTATCAATGATCTGGATGCAGGAGATGAATGCACCATTAGCAAGTTTGCTGATGATACCAAACTAAGAGGGGCTGTTGTCTCTCTTGAGGGACGGTAGGCCTTGCAGAGGGATCTAGATAGGTTGGAGCACTGGGCAACCATCAGTGGCATGAAATTTAACAAGTCCAAGTACCAGATCCTGCACCTGGGATAGAGTCATGCTGGGCACAAGTATAGATTGGGAGAGGAGTTGTGTGGAAAGCAGCCCTGCAGAAAGGGATCTGGGGGTGCTGGTCAGCAGCAGGCTCAGTATAAGTCAGCAGTGAGCCCTGGCAGCCAAGAGAGCAAACCTCATCCTGGGGGGCATCAAACACAGTAGAACCAGTTGGTCAAAAGAGGTGATGATCCTGCTGTATTCAGTGCTGATGTGGCCTCACCTTGAGTACTGTGTGCAGTTGTGGGCCCCACAACTTAAGAAGGATGTGAAAGTCCTTGAATGTATCCAGAGAAGGGCAACCAAGCTGGTGAAAGGGCTGGAAGGAATGTCCTGTGAGGAGCAGCTGAGGAGACTGGGTTTGTCTAGTTTGGAGAAAAGGAAGCTGAAGGGTGACCTCATGGCTCTCTACAGCTTCCTGGGGAGGGGAAGTGGAGAGGGAGATGCTGAGCTCTTCTCCCTAAGATCCAGTGACAGGACACATGGGAATGGTTCAAAGCTGGGGCAGGGGAAGTTCAGAGTTGACAGTAGGAAGCATTTCTTTACTGAGAAGGTGGTCAGACACTGGAACAGGCTTCCTAGGGAGGTGGTCGATGCCCCAAGCCTGTCAGTGTTCAAGAGGCATTTGGACAATGTCCTTAATAACATGGTTTAACTTTTGGTCACCCTTGAAGTGGTCAGGCAGTTGAATTGGATGATCATTGTAGGTCCCTTCCAAATGAAAATATTCTGTTCGATTCTATTTATAGCTTCTACCATTGACATAGTATTTGTAGAAAATATTAAATTTTGTATTGAGCTGATAACAGTTTTAAGGAAAATTTTCATTAAATCTGTATCCCTTCATGGGCAGGTTAATAGTTAAGGGTGTCTTTAATATTAGGCTTCCTGAATGAACTTCATAAAACTATAGACTTAAAAAATCTTATGTTGCTAAGTGACCTGTAGTGTCTGTAATTGAAGTAGGCTGATATTCTTAAAAATGAGTAGATCAGGTTTGTATTGATTAAATTTCAGTATTTTTCCTAGTTTTTAGCAGTCTGGATTTTGAAAAACTTTACAAGCTTGACAGGTGGTATCTTAGTCTTGAAAAATAGAATGGTTGGTTTGACTGCAAAATTGAACTCTTTTTTTTTTTTTGTGAAAGTCAGCATGTAGAGATTCTAAATTCCCATTCTCTCAGAGTATTTTTTTTAAATTTCCTTTTCAGATTGAAAAGAATCTGGATGTTCTCAGTTTAAATGCACTATTTTTTTTTTAGAGATAGACTGATAGCCATAAATTGCAGTTGAGCATAACCTTTAGACTAAATGAGATGTTTCTTTTTGCTAGCCAGGAAGATATTGCTGTACCTACACATCTTTAAGGAATTGTATAGTCTAAATTGCATTTGCTTGTACACTAAATTCTTACATTCTTAAGGCTAAAAAATGAGAAGAGTATTTTTAATTTACTAGTCTAACTTTTGTTGATGACTGGTTACAATGTGGGTACAAATTGAAATAAATTAAAAATACAGAGTTGCCAGTATTTTAAAATTATAGTATTTCATTTTCATCATAAATATTGCATGTTCTCTCTTAGTAGTGTTCTTTTATATGAAATTATTCCTGATTTGGTGGAGTTCGGTGTCATGTTATTTTTCAGGGTTTTAGATTTAGTAAATCCTTAGCATTTCTTAGTGACTATTTATTGTTTGGAAAAGGAAAACTACTACTTGCATATTTAATTTTCAATCATCTGTTCAGCTGAAATAGGGTGAACTTGTTGAATAAATAGAAAATAACAAATTCCCTTCTGCAGAAAGACCTATTACTGGCAAATTTTGTTCAGTGACTTAAGTGATCTTTAGTTCCTTTAGAAATTTTGTAGAAAGCATATCATGCAGTCATTAGTTTTCATAGTAATACATTGAGGTATTTGAGATTCTGCCTGCATGTTTATATTTAGGGTTTTTTTACAGGCTTTTTGTCAGGCTAACATTTTAGTAATTTAAACAGTAAACATATCTTGTATATTTTGTTTTTAAACAACAACTGCTTCAGTATTCTGATCCACATTGTGTTTCAGTAATTCCATATTAGTTTTTATTGTTTCTTACAAGTAAAATATTTTCTTCCCATCATGCCAGCACTGTGAACTTCAGTCTAAAAGTAGAGTGGACTTCTGTTCTTTATGCATTGTAGCACAAGTTGTATGTTTAGTCTAAGAGGCTCTGCTGTGTGCTGAACAGAACACTAAAGAATAGTATCTTGCTGTTAATCTCACCTCTGTGAGATGTGCAAATGGCAAAAGTACTATATTTAAAAAGTAGCAACAGCTCATAAATAAACACTCTACAAAACCACAGAATTACTGTTACTTCGAGTCGCCATCAATAAAATATAAAAGCACTTTTTCTTTAGTTAATGCAGAAAAAAAATTAGATTGGTACTACAATATTTGTAAAAAGTAATACATTTCCTGGCTGCTTTAATTTCCTCCTCCCCCCCCCCCCTTTCAGGAGTGACAGTTCATTCAGGTTCTTTGTGTTCTTCTTTGTATATATCTGTCAGTTTGCTGTACATGTACTTCAAGCTGCAGGATTTCAAAGATGGGGAAACTGGTGAGTATTCTGTTTTCTGTAGCATTGTACTGTCTGTAAGACAAACACTCATATTTGATATAGCAGCTGCAAACCAGTCCATGGTTTTAAAAGAAAAAATAATCTTGTGTTCACTGGAATTCTTACATTTAGCACTCAAGAAAAGCATTTTTGGAGTGCTCTTAGCTAGAAAAAGTATGTGAAACATATCCCAAGAGTGTGAGATACTTCTGTTATTAGACTGGTCAAAATTTTGTCTTTCAGTGTAAGCCACTGTCATGGTTTGACCCCAACCAGCTCTCAAGGCACCCACAGCTGCTTGCTCATGCCCCCACCAGTGGGATCAGGGAGAGAATCAGAAGGGGAAAAGCTATGAAACTCCTGGGTTGAGATAAAGACAGTTTGACAGGCAAAACAAAAGCCACACACACAAGCAAAGCAAACCAAGGAATTAATGCACTGCTTCCCATGGAATCCAGCCATCTCCAGGAGAGCAGGGCCCCATCACACGTAATGGTTACTTGGGAAGACAAATGCCATCACTGCAAACTTCCTCCTTCTTCCTCCCACTTCATATACTGAGCATGATGTCACATGGTCTAGAATATCCCTTTGGTCAGTTGGAGTCATCTGCCCCAGCTGTGTCTCCTCCCACACACCCCCAGCCTCCTTGACAGCGTGGCAGTATGAAAAGCAGCAAAGTCCTTGCCTCTGTGCAAGCCTTTCTCAGCAATAAGAAAAACATCTCTATATTATCAACATTGTGTTCAGCACAAATCCAAAACACAGTCCCATACCAGCCACTGGGAAGAAAATTAATTCTACCCCAGCCAAAACCAGCTCAGCCACTTTATACTGCTCTTTTATATATTACCTCTTCTCTTTTAGTGGTGTGTGGAGATCTTATTTGTTCTATATTTAGGATAAAGAAATAAGCAAAACTTAGAAAAAATGAGAATAATTTAGGCTGCAATAATTTACTGTTTGAATATTATTTTGTATAATTTGTTATTTCTAATGATATTAATATACTTACTAATAAAATTTATTGCTAAAATTGGAAAAATTTATCAACAATGTATTTGGGTGAATATAGTGCTATATCTTTGATATTATTTGAAAAGCTCATTTGTCCAAGTCAGCTTCTTATTCAGTAATAGTTGATTTTTCATTTTGATGCTTATAAGTATATAAGCTTTTACTTGAACCTTTTTATGTAGATATAGCTTTATTTATGTAGATACAGCTTTATTTGAAGCTTCAAGGTCTAATATTAAGATTTTACAAGGAAAAGCTATTGGGAATCACTCACCCTTCTTGGAAAAAAAAAACAAAACAAAAGAACAAACTTGAATTAACCAAAAGCATGGCTGTAGTAGCCAGCTGATAGCATGGAGAGCTGTAACTGGCAATAATGTACCTGGGTAATGACATTTCTGTGTATCAGCAGTTTTCTGCTAACCTCCAAATGTACATAAGGCAGAAATAAACATTGCTTTAGAACTGGAGTATAAGGAAAAATCCTGGTTTATTAGTTTTGCTCTCAAAGCCACTATTTTGCTTTTTCATAGATACCTTGATTGACATGAACAAAGTAAAAAAGCAGTTTTAGAGAACCAACTCTCCAACTATGGCATGTGTACTTTTAAGGATACCTGGGGAAGTGGCATGAAAAATAGCCAGATCATCACCAAATGCTAATTGCAGTTTTGATTTTGGAGTTCTGTGCTAGAGGCCAATTGAACATAGAGGATATCAAAGCAATTTGAGACAAGTAGAAGAAAGTTTTAAGTTTGTTTGGGTTTACATAAATTTTTTGCTCTTTTTGGTGAAAGAATCTTTTCTATCTTAATGTGTTATTTTTATTAGGGCAACCTGCTCTTTGTGACTTCAAGTTTATGTTGATGTTTCAAATTTGAAGAAAAGGGAAATATTTGAAGTAATACTGATGTAGCAATCTGTTCTCTTAATTAATCTGGCACTACCTACTTTAAAAATTATATTAATCACAGCTGAGAAAGCATCACTGTGTGGTTACAGTGAAATTAATTTTCCCACATAAAAGCTCTGTGTGTGTGCCATATTTATTGTTTTCTTTTTTAAGAAGTTAGAAGCTATCCTTTTAGGGATGTTTTCTCTTCCACAAAGTCATGTAGTCTTAAATTATTCTGAAATTACAGTATGACCAAAAAAAAAAACCCCAAAAAATGATGAGCAACTCTAACATCTCAATTTCCTCACAGCTCTCCTGAAGGATAATCATCTTTGCTGAAATTTTTCTTATCGTTTCGCTGCATGCATTGGGGAAAATGACAACTAAGCTGTAAAAGCTTATAGAAAAGAAATATGCTCATATATAATTTTCATGAGGTTTTCTTCAAAAATATTCGGTTGATCAGAACCAGGATATTATAAAGCTTCCCTTCATGTGGATAACTGTGGTTGAATGGTTCATGTGCTCTGCTAGTCAAGTTTTTATTTTCTTTTTCCTTCAGTGGGTGGATTTCGTCTCTTACTAGTCTTAATAAGAGTATCCCTGTTGGCATTATGATGACAATCATAGCTGCACTTTTCACAGCATCTGCTATTATTTCATTAGTTATGTTTAAAAAGGTAAGTTACCCTCTTCTGTTTTCTATGTTCTGGAGTTTGCTTTCCTGCTTGAGATGTACTCTCTCTCAAAGTAATGGGGATTAAATTATATTCTTGGGTATGTGCCTGTGCCTTACCTTTTAACAACTGTGCTTCAGCAGTACTTTTTTGCTTATACTGTCATGGAGTTATGAAATGCTGTTTTTACAGTGCACTTATTTCTGCAAACTAAAATGGGGAAGGATAGCTTTGAATAAGAGAAGCTGGGAGGTGAGCCCACAATTAAAGGGTAGGTGAATGCACTGGACACTAAGGTAGGACCTGTAGATGCAAGGTTGCAATTTTCAAATCTGTGGTGATTCATCAGGCTGAGTGAAGCATGATTCAAATGATTACTAAGTTTCATCTCTTATAAAAATGATTTCTCATTAAAATCAATAGAAGGGTGAGATGCCTAGCACCTTGGAAAAGGATTTTCATTTCTCTACTTGGATTATTTTAACATTTTGCTATCAATTAATGATTGCATAGCATAAAGCCTCAAAGATGCTGTGCTCCCTTGGTTCCTTTTTGTGAATTTCCATCCAGAAGGCCTAAGTTTAGATAGTAATGTGCTAGTAAGTTTTTTATGTTGTTTCAATTAAATGTAACTGATAATTCTCCTGCTGATATGCTGGTAATTCTAATAATTCAACTGCAGTTACAGTTCCACTTAAAGGTCTTCATGTACCCAAACTCTACTGGCCTATTTACAATAAGGTAGAAACTTCCTTTCTCCTTATTTGTTTTTTTCATAAATACTCAGGTACAGGATAAAGAAACAAATGAGAAATATGTATGGCGAGCATTTTTACACTCTTTCTACCATATAAATCTGTATTCTTTTCAAAAAACATGTATACTCATATATGATCTGGTGACATTTATAACAATAAAAAAGTTACATGAATTTTCCTGCAATGCTTATAGAATCAAAGAATTATTAAAGTTGGAAAAGACCTCTAAGATCATCAAGTCCAACCATCAACCCAGCACCACCACCATGTTCACCACTAAACCATGTCCTCAAGTATCCACATGTTTTTTGAACACTTTCAGGGATAGTGACCCTACCACTTGCCTGGGCAGCCTCTTCCAATGCTTTACAACTGTTTCCATGAAGAAATTTTTCCTAATATCTAATCGAAACATCTCCTGGCACAACTTGAGGCCGTTTCCTCTTGTCCTATCCCTTGTTACTTGAGAGGAGAGATCAACTCCCACCTTGCTACAGCCTCCTTTCAGGTAGCTGTAGAGAGCAATAAGATCTCCCCTGAGCCTCCTTTTCTCCAGGCCAAACACCCCCAGCCCCCTCAGCCACTCCTCGTAAGACTTGTGCTTCAGCCCCTTCACCAGCTACATTACCCTTCTGTGGACACACTCCAGCACCTCAATGTCTTTCTTGTAGTGAGGGGCCCAAACCTGAATACAGGATTCAAAGTATGACCTCACCAGTGCCAAGTACAGGGGGATGATTGCTTCCCTGGTCCAGCTTTCTACGCTATTTCTGATACAAGCCGGGATATCGTTGGCCTTCTTGGCCACCTGGGCACACGCTGGCTCATGTTCAGCTGGCTGCCAACCAGCAGCCCCAGGGCCTTTTCTGCCAAACAGCTTTCCAGCCACTCTTCCCCAAGCCTGTAGTGCTGCGGGGGGTTGTTGTGACCCAAATACAGGATCTAATGCTTGGCCTTGTTGAATCTCTTATATTTGGCCTCAGCTCATCAATCCAGCCTATCCAGATCCCTCTGTAGACCCTTCCTATCCTCCAGCAGATCAACACTCCCACCCAACTTGGTGTCTTCTGCAAACTTGCTTCGGGTGCACTCAATCCCCTCATCCAGATCATCAATAAAGATATTAAACTGGACTGGTCCCAATACTGAGCCCCAGGGAACACTACTCATGACTGGCCACCAGCTGAATGTAACTCCATTTACCAGCACTCTGGGCCTGGCCATCCAGCCAGTTTTTTACTCAGTGAAGAGTGCACTCATCCGAATCATGGGAAATCAGTTTCTCCAGGAGAATGCTGTGAGAAACAGTGTCAAAGGCTTTTCTGAAGTCTAGGTAGATGACATCCACAGCCTTTCCGTCATTCACTAAGTGGATCACCTTATCGTAGAAGGAGGTCAGGTTCTTCAAGCAGGACCTGCCTTTCCTAAATCCATGCTGGCTGGGCTTGATCGCCTGGCTGTCTTGCACTTGTCGCATGATGGCACTCAGGATGACCTGCTCCATGACCTTCCCTGGCACCAAGGTCAGGCTGACAGGCCCATAGCTCGCTGGATCCTCCTTCTGGCCCTTTTAGATGGGCATCACATTTTCTCACTTCCAGTCACCTGCAACCTCCCCGGTTGACCAGGACTGCTGGTAAATTATTGAAAAGGACTTGGTGAGCTCTTCCACCAGCTTTCTCAGTACCCTTGGGTGGATCCCATCAGGTCCCATGGGCTTGTGCAGGTCTAAGTGGCATAGCAGGTTGCTGACTATTACCTCCTGGTTTATGGGGGCTTCATTTTGCACCGTCTCTGTCTTCCAGCTCAGAGGGTTGGATACCCTGAGGACAACTGGTCTTGTTATTGGAGACTGAGGCAAAGAAGACATTAAGTACCTCAAACCTTTCCTCATCCTTTGTTGCTGTTTCCCGTCACATCCAACAAAGGATGGAGATTCTCCTTAGCCCTTCTTTTGTTGCTGGTGTATTTGTAGAAACACTTTTTATTGTCTTTTACAGCAGTGGCCACATTAAGTTCTAGCTGGGCTTTGGACCTTCTAATTTTCACAACATCCTTATAGTCCTCCCAAGCTGTCTGCCCCTTTTTCCAGAGGTGGTAAACTCTCTTTTTTTTCCTGATTTCCAGCCAAAGCTCTCTGTTCAGCCTGGCCAGTCTTCTTCCCCGACAGCTTATCTTTTGGCACATGGGGACGACCTGTTCCTGCACCTTTAATTTTCCTCCTTAAAGTACATCCAATCTTCCTGGACTCCTTTGCCTTTCAGGACTGCCTCCCAAGGGACTGTATCAACCAGTCTCCTAAACAGGCCAAAGTCTGCCCTCTGGAAGTCCAAGGTGGCAGTTTTCCTGACCCCCCTCCTTACTTCTCTGGGAACTGAAAACTGTCATTTTGTGATCGCTGTGCCCAAGATGGCCTCCAACCATCACATCACCAATGAGTCTTTCTCTGTTCAAAAACAGCAGGTCCAGTAGGGCTTCTTCTCTGTTTGGCTTCTTTATCAGCTGTGTTAGGAGGCTCTCTTCCACACACTTCAGGAGCCTCCTGGACTGTTTCCTCTTTGCTGTATTGTATTTCCAGCAGACATGTGGTAAGTTTAAGTCCCCCATGAGAACAAGGGCTAATGATTGTGAAACTTATCCCAGCTGCTTACAGAATATTTCATCTGCATCTTCATTCTGGTTGGGTGGTCTATAACAAACTCCCACCAGGATATCTGCCCTGTTGTCCTTTCCCCTAATTCTTGTCCATAAACACTCAACCCTATCATCACTATCATTGAATTCTAGACAATCAAAACACCCCTTAATATACAGGGTTACCCCACCTTCCTTGCCTGTTCCTTCTAAAGTTTTTCTAGCCATTCATTCCAACACTCCAGCTGTGAGAGTCATTCCATCGTGTCCGTGATGGCAACTATGTCATAGTTTACCTGCTGCACAATGGTTTCCAGTTCTTCCTGTTTGTTGCCTATGCTGTGTGCATTGGTGTAGATGCACCTCAGTTGGGCTAATCACCCTGATGCCTTTTTTGCATGGAGATGCCCTAATTCCTGCATGACCATTCACAGGTGCTTCTGGGATTTCTAACATCAATAATCCCTGCATACTTGCTGCTGTACAGATCTTCACCCCCTGCCTCCACTGATATGACAGACCGAAGGACCTTGCTAGCACACTGTCCCTCTGAAACGCCAATGAAAAATCAACCCCACAAATCCTGTAAGGAGTTGTAGAGACGGTATGTTTATTGCAGCGCTGGATGCATGTGGGGATCGTTCCTCTTCAAAGGACATGCGTGCCCCTGAGAATTCCCGATCCTTTTTTATTCCTCCTTACTAGTTTGCATATGCATAGAGTTTCACAATAGGTTCATGCATATTCATTCTACTGATTTCGTGTTACACTTGCAGCTAGTTACACTTGTAGCTAGTTTTTTTATCAGAAAGTACAGAAAGAACTCCTGGGTCACCCTGCCCTGTCTGTTTCAAAGTTTGAGAAGCCTCTCTTATCTCTTTAGCTTGGAAATTTGCATTCTTTCTCCTCAGGGGGGGCAGTTTTTACTAGTGCTGCAGACCTACCAGACTAAACAGCATATTTTACCTATGCTAGCAAGCTACTAATAATTCAAAGTGGCACATTTCATCTAAATCCAAATGTATTTCTACCCTGTTAAATTTTCACTCTGTTTCACCTCAAGCAGTGGTGTGCCACCCCCAGACTTATCTGTATTGAGTCTGGCTTTATCCCTGTCCCTCTTCCAATCTAGTTTAAAGCTCTCTCAAGTAGCCCTGCTCACTGCTGAGCCAAGATTCTTTTTCCCTTTTGACACAGGTAGACCCCATCTGTTCTCAGCACGCTCAGGGTCATGTAAACCAACCCATGATCAAAACCCACAAAATTCTGCTGGTAACACCAGTCTCAAAGCCAGGTATTCATCTGCATGATCTTCCTATTTCTTGCCTCATCATTCCCTTCAACTGGCAGGACAGAAGAGAACACAACTTGTGCTCCAGGTCTCTCAACCAGTCATCCCAAGGCCCTGAGGTCCTCCTTGATTGTCCACAGACTTCTTGTTGGACTTCATTGCTGACCACCTGGAAAGCCAATAGTGGGCCATACCAAGCTGGGAATTTTCTTAGTGATGTCCGTTACCTGGGCCCCAGGGAGGCAGCACACTTCCCTATGGGTTGGGTCCAATTGGCATATCCATCCCTCTGTTCCTCTCAGAAGGGATTCACCAATGACAACTACCCTTCATTTCTTAACTGAGGTAGTTGTGATGCCGGGGGTAGGCTGCTCTGCCCTAGGTGACCCCTCCAACTTGGAAGAACCTTCATTCACATTTTCATTTTCCTGGTCCTCAAGTTGCAGAGGGGTATTTAAGGCCAAACATGCGTCTAGCATGTCTTGACCCTACCTCCTCTTGGAATTTCTGTCTGAACACCGCTGGAACCCAGGAGGTGGTAGCTATGTTTGTTCTTTTCTATATATATTCTGTCTTTCTTTTTCTTCTAATTCCTTCTTCTCAGAATTTT
Source organism: Vidua chalybeata (assembly GCF_026979565.1). Lineage (NCBI taxonomy): Eukaryota > Metazoa > Chordata > Aves > Passeriformes > Viduidae > Vidua > Vidua chalybeata. Next base: position 52,410 of record NW_026530331.1, read on the forward strand.
TGAGTAACTTCAAATCAAACGGGCTTGGAGTTTGCTACGTTGAATGGGCAAAGTTAATGCTTTGGGAAGTGTTTCATATTGATTGAATGCTGCTCTAAACTTTTTGCCAAAGTTCTTTGATTTTCTACAGTTGCCAGTAGTTTTTTTTTGTTTTGACCTCTTGAGAATATCTTGTTAGTATTTCTCCCATGTCTCTAACTCCGAGTACATGAACAACCACAAGCCCTTTTAAAAGTCTCGTTGAGCAAGATTTTTTGGGGCCTTATATCCCTCCAGTTTATATACTGGGCATACATTCCATGGTATGGAACATCCCTTTGACCAGTTCAGGTCACCTGTCCCAGCTATGCTCCCTCCCAGCTTCTTGTGCATCTCCTCCCTGGCAGAGCATGAGACATTGAAAAGTGCTTGACTCAGGGCAAGCACTGCTCAGTGACAACCAAAACATCAGTGTATTATCAGCATTATTCTCATACTGAATCCTAAACACAACACTGTAGCAACTACTGAGAAGAAAAATAACTCTTCCAGCAGAAACCAGGACAAATGTTCAGTCATAACTTAATAGGTACTTGCAACCATGTCAATTAGTAAAATTAAGATTTTTAAAACTGTATTATATAAAAAAGTTTGCTAGAATGTTATTGACACAGTATATTCAAAAATATTTTTTCTTTTTGTTTCCTGCTAATGAATTGTGGTGAAAAATCAAAACCCTACAAGTCCAATAGATTTGTAGGGCACAGTATGTTTTTATTACAGCGCTAGACGCATGTGAGGGATCTTTCCCCTTCAAAGGACATGCGTGCCCCTGAAAACTCCCGATCCTTTTTTATTACTCTAGCTAATTTACATATTCATAGAATTTCACAATAGGTTCATTCATATTCATTCTGCTGATTTCGCATTACACTTACAGCTAGTTACACTTGTACTCAGTTTTTGTCAGAAAGTACAGAGAGAACTCCTGGGTCACTCTGCACTGTCGGTTTCAAGGTCCGAGGAGTCTTTCTTATCTCTTATCTCTTTAGCTTGGAAATTTGCATTCTTTCTCCTTAGCTGGGGCAGTTTTGCTAGTGCTGCAGTTACCAGACTAAACAGCATATTTTACTAATTTTGGCAAGCTCAAAGCAGCACATCTCACCTAAATCCAAATGGATTTCTACCCTGTTAAATTTTTACTCTGTCTCACTGTTACTTTTACCATGCACACTTAGCATGTGTTATGCTAAGGATACAGCCTATTTGTGTATTTAAATGTGTTGTTTCAGACAGTAGATAGCACACACGTAAACTTGGAAAAAGGTACAGGCATCCTACAGTCAAAGTGCATGCACAGCAGGGCAAGCAGAAGTTGTAGAATTTGTGGGGGAAAAGAAATTCTGTTTATTCATTTTCGGATCCTTCCAAACATATGAACAAACCAGATTATTCCACCACACGGCTCTACTTCATGTTTGAGACTTTGCTATTGCTCTACTAAGAAATGGAAGGTTCAGCATGCTTTTTTACTGCTTTTCCACCTCCCTAGGTTCACTGTCTCTACCGCACTACTAGTGCTAGTTTTGAGAAAGCGCAGCAGGAGTTTGCAACAGGAGTGATGTCCAACAAAACTGTACAAACTGCTGCAGCCAATGCTGCATCAACAGCAGCAACCAGTGCAGCTCAGAATGTGTTCAAGGGTAACTGAATGTAGAGAAATATAAAAAATCATGACAGTTCTCTTCCATTGTACTCTATTTTCCAGTCACTTCTTATGTTCCATGAAAACATATATCAGGATACACACAGCCTATTTGTTTCTTCTGCAGCAGTGCATAGGTAAAATGGGAAATGTTTGTTTATTTTATAATAAATTTATTTATTTTTACAAGATTACCATTCTCTGTGCTTATTTAAAATGTTGCATTTTGGAATAATAAGCTTTCCTTATTTAGGGAGGATAAGTAATTTCAACAACTGAATGAGAATGAATTGTGGTATATATTGATCAAATATAATATATTAAGAATTTGGAGGTTTTTTTAGTGGTTCACCTTGGTGTTTTTTTTTAACTTCAGGAAAGGACTTTGGCTAAATTGTTTTTCTTTGTAAAAACTGTTTTCCCTATTTCTGCTATAAATGGGGTAGACTAAGAGATGTAGAAGGTTAGGTTTGGCTATGCTTTTGCAATTTCAGCAGCTGCTGGAGGACAAATACAAGTAGAATAGATATAAATTATTTTCTTGGGTTTTTTTAGGATGTCTTTTGATATAAACCTGTAATTTTGCATGAATACTGTCATCTGTACTTGTTTAAATAGTGTTTTGGTCCAGAATTTGCCTGCACAAAGTTATATAATTTGTTTGTATCTATTTTCATGGAGTATTCTCTACCTGTGAGAAATTACTATGATGCAGAAACATTCTCTGTAATAGAATGTGCAATGCACCGTATAGTTTAAGGAAGTTAATTGATGGTTTCAATCACATATCTAAATTATTATATATTTTCTATTTTTAATTTCAGTATTCATGTCTTGGGGTAGTCATTTTGTTGGAAAAGAAACAAATATTGACCTCTAGAACACTAGTTTCATGCCACACTTCCCTCTTACATGCAGTGGTATTTTTGTTGTGTTTGGGATGTGCAGATTTGTATTTAACAGTGGTAGTAAATCTCCTGCCTTATCAGTCACAATGTTTACTGTTTGTCCAAAAATCTAAATATACAGTATTTCATTTCCTAAAATCAAACTTTTTAAGCAATGGCATTTAACAGATACATGCTTTCATTTTAACTCAGCTATTTCTGTGATTTCATTTAAGATGGAAGGAAAAACAGCTTTTAAACTTTTGAATTAGAAAAGTGAGAAATCTTCATCTTTCACAAAGCTAATTTTAGCTCATTGAACTGGAGATCTAAGAGGTTAAATTGATGCTGTGGAACTGAATAATCCATAATGGTGCATGCTATCAAAATATTCTAGAAATTAATCAAGTCTTTCTATAAAGTGACGTTTCTCTCCTTTGAAGGCGATTTGATATTCTTGGATTGCCTCACGAGTCTTATGCACAATACTTGGGCTTTTTTTTAAAACTCTGTTTTAGAAAATTAAAACAGGAAGGGACCCCATCCCACAACCTGTATAAGTACACACTGTAGATGAAATTAATTCAGCTCTTAAGGTGTATTACCTTTAGTAAGACTACGCATAAAATTCTAAGGCCCCTCCATGTTCTGAATGTGAACAGACTTTGATAGATTCTTTTTCACTGCAGTGTATTTATAACAGCATAATAGTATTACAAAAAAGAAAACCTGTTGATCAGGACCGTACTGTTATAATGAAGTCCCTACTAGTATCCTTTCTTTTACCAGTTTCTTTAAATCCATCTTGAATTTGGATTAATGCAATAGTTTCACCTATGCTGAAGTTTACATTAATGAATATACTTGTTTCTAAATATTCTCTGCATCATGAAGTTAAAATTAATTTAAATATTCTGTGTAATAGGGGCTCTAAAATTCTATGCTAACACTAAACTTAAATTTGGGTGGAATGTTATTAAACACTTTCCAGACAGAAGTCACAATTTTCTGTTAAGATCAGGCATCACACCTCTAGCAGCTGTATATCAAAATTGTTCTTTTCATAATCTTTTTTATTTAACTTGAGAGTTGTATCTAGGAACTCTATTATGGATTACTTTTGAGTTGAATTTAAGAAATTCTCTTGGATATCTTTTGGATATGAATCCCAGGGACATCATACTTGCAATTTAATTTAATTTCTAAGATTGCATAATAGCATACATTACCAGAATATATTATGAAAGAAACATTAGGAATAAAACCTGAATTTGACAGGTAGATTCCCCCCTCCCCCTCAAAGTTTAACTGTTCATTGGGAAAACATATTTAATGTTATATATATATAGGGTTTGTTGATTTGTAATGTCATGGGTTGAATGTACAGATTTTAACCTCCTAAGTGAAATTCAAGGTTCAGTTACATGTGAATTATTTAAACCAGAAATCTCTGATGCTTTGCAGCCCTAAAAGGAGGGAGATGTTTGAGTTTACCTTTGACAACAGAAGGCTGATATTTGTTAGAATATTTTGTACCTGACTAAAACTATATTTTACACTCTTATTAATTATTCAGAGTATGGTGCCCACTTAAGTTGTCATTTTGTAGTATTGTGGCAAATTAAGTTCATAGTATGAAGTTTAAACATTGGAATGTCTGTAGTCATTGATCTGTAATTTAGGAGGTGGTTTTATTTATCCGGGGGATGTTTGTATATTTTATAAATTACTAACAATGCTCTGTCATCCTGTTGAATGTCATAGTTCTCTACAAATGCACTTCTGTCTTTCTGTTGCATGTCTGAGTAGTTCAGAAGCTTTGTATATTTATTGTATTAACCCAGTGTCATGGAATAAAAAGATTTCTTTTTCTGAATATTTGATCTGTATAGTTTTGAACAATATAGGGATTTTTCTTTTGAAAGTCAGCATAACATGCAGGGCGGATGATCTATGTACAAGTGCTCTCAGGCACATGGTGTGATTCTTGGGGTGTTTTGCACAAGGCCAGAAGTTGGACTCAATGATCCTCATGGGTCCCTTCCAACTCAGGATATTCTATGATTCTATGAATTATAAAAAACAAGTGAATAGAATATTCAGTAGGAACAGAACAGGACCTGTACATTTATTTTATATGTATACCCACAAAACAATAGTTATAATTTCTGGAACACTACTGATCACGTAAAACAGAGTTAAAAGACTCAACAGTTTATAGTAAATACAGGGATAATTTATTTCCTATATATTGTGTAGAGACATAAGAACACTGCAGTTTCTGTGGCAGATGTTTGAAAAAGATTTTCTGAAGTCTTGGTTTATCATATCTCATTGTCTACATACAATCTGTGTCATTAGGGAAACATGACTATGACATAAGAATAAAATTACTGCCTCTGGCTACAACAAACTTAGCATTCTATGTCAGAGAAGCTCAAACTGTATTTTGAATTGCTAGAGTCGACCTGCATACATGCAAAGCACATCTGCTTTCAGTGAAGGTACAGTGTAGTGTGCCTTGCTTTTCTCTGCTACTACAGTATTTAATATCTAATTACAACTTTGGGTAACCACAATAATTTAACACAGCATTCACAAAGAACTATCCAGGAGCATTGATTCTAGCAGAGCTACAGGTCAAAAAGACTCTGGAATTTGCCTGAACTATCAGGATCAAATTTCAGGTTTACCACCTTTACGCATTCATAGTGCAGGGAGCATTCTTCTTTCTGCAGCATTAAAATAGGCTACTGACCCAAACTAAAAGGACCATCTCTTTATGCTTCTAGTGTCCTGTAGTTTGTTCTTCTGTTCTCCCCCATGAAAAATCATTGATGAACACTAGTCAGGAAATGGGAAGACAAAAAATGAATATACAAATATTTTACAAATGCTTTATGATATTTCCATAATAAACTTGATTTATTTATTCCCATGGTTAGTGCACTTTAAATATGGTTCTTACATTCCTAGATGAATGCTTGGAATTTGTGTGAATAAGGATGGTGACATAGGTAGGCAAATGAAATATAGTCTAAGACACATATGAATAAAGAAATTGATACCCCAAACTGTCAGATATGTGAACATCAGACTCTTGAATGGGTCTAAATTTGGAGGAAAAGAACAGCAGTATAAATAAAGTATCAGCCCGAATCTTATTCAAACCCAGGCAAATAGTTTTTACCCCTAGAGTACACTGTTAGTATTATCAAGCCCACAGCAGTTTGCATGACACAATCAAAAACCTAAACCACTATGTTATTTGTTTAGAATCATTGTTATAGATATGTAATGTGATGGATTGGCTCTCACAATTAAGGGATGAAAATTGTATATATGTTAAAATAACTTTTATTGACATGTAGTTATGTTATCCTAGTCTTCTTGTTTAGACATCCTCTGTTCTCCCCATAGTCCCCTTACCCCCTCGATATTGTTGCCACCAGACAGCCTTGGTTGTGAAAGACTTGTGAAGGGAGGGCATGTACATGTGTCCCTTGCATGGGATGGGAAAAACTTGTTGCTAGGGGGCACGGCATGGAAACACCTCATCTCCGTGGCCCTAGGAGATTTTGAAAGAGAAGCACACCCAGACACAAGTTCGGCGGCTCAATCGGCTTCTCCTGGGACCATTGGTGGTTGCAGGTTGACACCCCGGGGGCAGTGAAAGACTGAATAACGAAAAAAGAAGAGGGGGAAGGAGAGTACCATCCTCATGATTGTTTTGGCCAAATTATTTGTCCATAATCTGGGTTTACAAATGTCAGCTCCAGGCAAGTAGTACATGGGATCTGTTCTGGGAGTCCGTTGGAGCTTAAGGGCAATTGGGCGGTTAGACATATAGGGTGGGACATGTAGTAGAGGAAAGCAGGGACCCATATATGGCAGGACGTGTGTGGAGAAGGGGCAGAGAAGCTGTGGGCGGGATGTGTAGTAGAGGAAAGCAGGAACCCGTGGACGGCGGGACGCCAGATTGAGGCTTACCAATTTTAGGGCAGAACTCAAGAGCACCTGGGAAGGTCAGGTTGAGAGTTACCAAGTTTAAGGGTGGGACATGGAGTAAGAGGAAAGCGGGAGGACCGCAAAATGGTGGGATGCAAGTAAAAAGGGCAGAGAAACTGTAGGTAGGACGCAGAGAAAAAGGGAGGTGGGAGATCCATGTGTATTAAAATACAAGTCCTCCGGGCTTCACCCGGGTGCCCAGCCTGTCCGGGGAAAACCCTCAGAGGACTGGTCTGCGGGGAGGATGTGGCGGGACCTGGATAGCTCCACCGTAAGGACGAGAGGGCTCCGAAGTGGCTTTATTCCTAGAGGCTTTATTTCAGGAGCATCGCAGGAACAGGAGGGAAAAACGGGGGGCACAAACTCTCCAGAAGGGAGCCAGCTCCGGAAGCCCCGAGGAAAGGCGGGGCTGGGTATTAAGGGCAAAGGAGTAGGAGTGGTTAGGGTACAGAACAGCCAACGGGCAACGGGTAAAGGGGGAGACAGAGTGGGGTGACGTACAGAGAACTAATCAGGGTACAGAGGAGGAGTGGTATTCTAACAGGAGCCAATGGGGGTAACAGAATAACTGAACTTTCTGGAACTGGGGAGTATGCTAAACATTGATTGACAGCTCTTCTGGGGTGGAGAGCAGCAGCTGATTTCTAAACTGTTGCTGCCTCCCAAGGGAGAGCAGGAAGCCCTCCCACATCCATGGTTGGCAGGACGTGAACGAAAGAGGGGTACGAAAAGCTGCAGGCAGGATTGCCAGGACGCTGACCAGAAGGTAGCCATCTTGGCTACCAAAGGCCCAAAACAACAGGCCGTGCCAGTCAGCCGAAAAACCCACTCTTCTGTCAAGAGGCAAGCTTCCTCTTCCAAGGAAGAGAGTGAGGGCTCATCTGAGTTTGAGGATGAGTCTGAAGACCCATGGCAGAAGATGCAGAAGGCAGAAATCAAGGAGCGGGATTCGGAACTGGTATCAAAAATCCAAGTGGTACCAGTGTGATATCGCAGGGGAGCTAACCGAGCTAACCTGCGATGGGAATCCATCTCCCACAGGGAAATGAAGGACCTTTGTAAGGCTGCAAAAGACCACAGGAGGAACTTGCCCTATTTTAACAACCTACTAAATGCTGTGTTTGCGGCCCATGTTATGGTGCCCCATGACTTAAGACACTTTATGCACATCCTACTCTCCCCCACTGAATTCATCCTGTTGGAGGGAGTAGAGAAGAAACAACTACAGCAACTATTAAAGGACTATGCCCAAGAAGATGGGCGGGCACATTTAACATTATACCATTTAGCCAGGGAGGGAGATTTCACAAAGCCGGGACATCAGGCAATAGACCTCCCCTGAGCCATGTTAGAAGACATAAAAGATGCCGCAAAAACAGCATTCTTACAAACACCGGACAAGACAACAGCAAACATTGGCTTTACTGACATTCATCAGGGACTGGATGAGACTTTCATAAAATTTTTGACCACCTTACACAGGCAATAAACAAATAGAACGTCCAAAAGCTTGGCAAGAGCTACTTCTACACCTAGCTGAAGCCAATGCAAACACCAAGTGCATAAATATTCTACATTCTCTTCCCCTCAACCCCAAGCCAACCATCTCTCAGATGGTCGAGGCTTGCACCATCAGAGTGACAGCAGACCGAGATGTCACCTTAGTCAAAGCTGCCAGTCAGGGAACTGTAGAAGCGCTCATTGCTGCACAAATAATCCCCCACAGACCCAATAAGAACAGGGAAAAGGGACCATGCTTTAACTGTGGGAAAATGGGAGACTTTAAAGGTAACTGTTTTAATAAAGGTAATAACCAATCCCAATCCTAGGGATGCCCTAAGTGTCAGTGTCCTAAATGTTGCCAACATCGAAGCGCTTACCAGCACCCACGAAACCACCAGCCCTCAAGAAACTCCTGGCAGAGCGTGGGACAGCCTCACTCAATGACACCAAATGCAAGGCTGCTTTGCTCCACTCTCCCAACCATCGTGGAGAATTAGCGTGCCGAGCTTCTCCAGTCTATTGCGACAACTCCATCACCGCAGAGGAGCTCGATATGTGGCAAATCCAGACAGGAACCCAGAGGCCACTGGTAAGCGCTCTTTCCATTCAAATTGAAGATAATTTTGTACACCACCTTCCAACAGGCAAATATGGGCCCAAGGATTGACCTAGGGATGTTTTAGTAATTTGTGACACCAGAGAGGGGATGGAAGGACTCACCATCCTGAATCATTAAAACCAAAAATCATGGACAAAGACTCTCTAACTACTTAAAGTTAGAAAGTGATATGTTTATTACACCGGCGGGCAGCACTGTGAGGATCGTCCCCAAAATGCGTGACCGCACTGCACAAGGATTTTTGCTTCTATTTATTTCCTAAAATAATACATATGCATAACCCCAGCACCTCCTATCCCCACTTTGTATTAAAATGAGGTTATTAGTCTTTCACATGTGCACAATTCTTCTTTTGACTTGGGTCGGTGGTCTCGAATTGGGTCAGTGGTCCCAGGGATGAAGTCAGGAAAGTCTTCGTCAGGTATCTGTGACCCTCTGGCACGATCCAAGGTCCCCTGTTTCGTGATGGATTAACATAGAATCCAGGTGCTGGGCATTGTTCTACTGGTTTCAATATGTTCTTATAATGGTTCATTTGCTCCACTTCCTTCTAGAAATAAGCTCATAATATAACAATTAGCTTTAGCTTAAGCATCTAATAATCATTAACCTATCATTGGTGTATCTAACTTCAATATGAATTGGTTCTAACCTTCAGCTAAAATCCTAAACTTTTAAAATCATCATTCATTCCCTACTCCTTCTTCAAGATTAGTAAATTCTTTTACTAATATATAAATTCTTCTTCACCTAGCCGACCTACGTGGTAGGTATTTCTTAAAACCGTACCATACGTTTTCGATATTGAAGTTAAAGCTGTTACTTGCTGCAACAGTCTCCAATTCTAAATAAGTACTATAATAAACAAAATCAAAGTTATATTAAATAAATAAGTAAAACAATAATTAAATGAACTAAGGTATTGAGCAAGTCAGTTGCTGTTGGAGACAACTCAAAAAGCATATCGCATCAACGATGGGATGGGCCTTTTTCCAATTTTCTTAAATACTTTCCGTATAGTCTCTGTGTCATGGTGTATTGTAATCAAAGTTATTTTTCCTTTAACTTCTTTAAGAATTTTCTTTAATTTATGATGTTTTAACCATTGGGTAACTAAAGTTAAGTTCTGTCGCTATTGAGTAAGAAAGCAGCATGATTCCAAGAAGGCTGGTTTGCACAACCACAACTTTAATGCGAAAAACTCTCATCTTTATAGACTGACTCGACACATGCTACCTGATTAGCTAATTAACAAAAACACTTTTCTCACAAACAATCCTTGAAAAGAACAGAAAAACAAAGTGTAGAAAACACCACCTGCATGTTGTTTGCAATAACAAGCTATCATCGTTTTTCTACAACTCCCTAAAAGTCTCACAAGTCCATTGTGAGAAAACTTATCTTGTTATCTCACTCTCTGACCAGGCTGTCACATCCACAATGTTCATCCCTTATATGCACAGGCAATATTTTTTTGACAGTAATCAAATTTGCCTTTATATGTTGGTATGATATGACAGGTGTCTGATAGGAAAAATCACATCCTTTGATTTTGACAAAGTTACAAATTGTCGTGGGGACAGGACATTTTCATGCTCATTATCCCAATCGTGGTTTCTGTTCCCTGTCCTCAGTTTGTTTTGTCTTCCTTCCCCCCCCCGGGCTTGCTGCTGGGCTTGCTTGCTGCTTTTGCTTGCTGCTGGCTGCCTGCTTTGCTGGCTCTGTTTTCCTCTCTTTTTTTTCTCTGCTTTTCGCTTGCTTGCTTTTTTACCATTTTTTTTCCTTTTCCCCGGTTTCCGTTGTTCCCTTTCCCCCCCCCCCCCCGCCCCGAAGACATCGGACCTACTCCGGGCAGGAGCTCCCCCGGGGTCTGCGAAAGAAGCTTCGTACCCTCTGCGGCGAAGAGAGATACAGCTCAGCCCCTTGGACTGGTGAAAACATCTGTGGTCATCTTGGGCTATTTCTCTTGTGCTGGGGAGTGTTTTTTGTTGTTCCTTAATAAACAAGTTTTTTCCACTTCCCCTCTGAAGGAATTCCTCCCGAACCCGGTGGTGGGGGGAAGTTGCGGAGGGTTTGGTTTCCTATAAGGGGCTCCTTTGGAGATGTTTTCCCCTAATTTGTCCTAAACCAGGACACAAATGCACAAGTTAAACTGAGTTTCATTCACAGTGATTTCATCTACCATTTGTTCTGGTTTGAAAGCAAAACCAGTGAGAGACTCCAAGTCAGAAATACAATTTATTGGGAAAAGGGAAAACAAAAGACAAAAATACACACAATGATACAAAAGGAAGACCACTGGCAAAGTCAGAATACAACCTGACACCCGCTTTGGCCAGCGTGCTGGTAGCAGTCCAAATTGGAGTGGCTGCAGTCCTCTTGGAGTGGCAGATGTGGTTGCTGTGTCTTCTTGGAAACCTGTGGAAAGGCTGCCTTTCTGTCTAGAAATTCCTGGATTTATCCAGGTGGGAATGCCTAGCTTCTCCCCCTGGGCGGAGCATCTCACAATGGGCTGATGTTATTTTGAGTCACAAGGTGTGTTCTTAATCACCTGTTAAACAGAACTGGCTCTTGGAGAGTGTTATCTCTGAGTCATGAGGCGAGACATTGATGGGCCTATTAATAGGAGATAAGGAAAACTGTCCAGATGCAACTGCTACTCGGATGGTAATAGGAAACATCTTGGTGCTCAGTCTTGGACACCATTATAGTGGGGCATGCTGTTCTGAGGCAGATACAACCTTGTCTTGTATACACAAGCAAGGTTGTCTGGTTAATGGGATGCATTTCAAAGTGATAAATACTTTGCTCTGTATCCAGAGTCTAAATTCAGAGCAGTTAGTTAAGCATTTGTCACAGTATTTAGGATTCTTAATGAAATTCATTAAATCTATCTTGGACAAACACATATTCATATCCCTAAACATTTCTTCCTTCTCACAAAGTTGCATTTGTAATTTTTAGCATTTGACCAAGAGACTTACAGGAGTCGAAATCATCGGCTTTCCTTTGACACTTATATACTAGTTACATTATATGTAAGTGGTGCTGCATTAGCTGTGGTTATAGCAATAATCATAAATGCCACAACTCTCCAAGCTACACTTACTTAATTATCTATTACAACTACAAGCTTTTCTATTCTTTGGAGGATTACTACACTATGCTTATCATTTCACCCATACTCTATTTATTTTCCTGAGAAAGTTTTATTTTCATTTTGTTGTCACCCGACAATTTGTTGTCCCAGTTTAGGGCAAAATTTGGGAGAAGACCTCTGGAAGGAGCCCCCAGAAAGCAAACCCCCCACGGCCCCTCCCCCACCTGGTTCGGGAAAGATTTCCTCAGAGAGAAATGGAAAAAAACCTGTTTATTTAACAAGCAAAAACATTCCCCAATAAAAAAAAAAATAACACCAGATGACAAAACCCTTTCACCATTCTGAAGAGATGACAAATTCAGAAAGTCTGTCCTGGGAGTGGTCGCCCAGCTATCAGTCTCCAGCACTGGGGATGGCTGCTGCAGGTCACAAAATGCAGACTCTCGGTGTTTCTTGATGTTTCCCAGGTCCAGGTCCAGAGCAGGTTCAGATGATATTCAGGAAAAGGAAAGGGAAGGGAAAAAAGAAACAGTCCAGGGTAAAAATTTGACTGCCTAGCTGAACTAACTAATAAGCAAAGGCAAAAGCAAAAGCAAGCAAGCCAGCAAGCAAGCAAGCAAGCAAGCCCAAGCCAGCCAAGCCTCTCCTAGACACAGACCATGGGGGGAGGTGAGCCGGCTGATAACAAGACAAAACAATCCTTCACTTTCAGAGTCAGTCCTGAAGGCACAGAACATAATATCAGGCATAAACAGAACACACAATTTGGGATACAAACACCATACCGTCACCCTAGGACAAAAGTCCATCAGGAGCCTTTTTCACTCAGAAATTATGGATCCAGGTTCTTTGTTCCTCAATCTTGATTGCAGTAAAGGTGGTGAGGAGCACTTGGAATGGTCCCTCCTACTGTGGTTCCAGAGTCTTCTCTGCAAAAGATTTAACATATACATAATCCCCAGGTTGTACATTATGTACTGCTTTATAACAGTGCTTTGGTTACCTCCTGTGCTTTGGTAGTTCTAGTAGGGAAAACTTCTGGCCACCTTGAAAAGGTATCTATTAACACCAATAGGTATCAGTAGCCCCCTCTTCTGGGCAGTTCTGAAAAATCAATTTGCGATTGTTGCCCAGGTTCATATCCTCTCTTAATTTGTTCAAGCTTTGGTTTAGGAATATTTTTGGGATTAGTTTGGAGGCAAAGGCTATATTGGTGAGTCACCTGAATTACTGTACTTTGCAAGTTTCTGGTTAGGATTCTGTTTTTCAAGTATTTATACAAGGCATCTATTCCCCAATGTGTTTTCTCATGTTCATCTTTCACTAATGACCATATCATATAAGAGGGGACCACAAGCTTTCCTTTCCCTTCATCTGTAACACCCTACCCCTCTTGATTATAATTTCCATTTTCTTTCTCAATAAGCCTTTTTTCTTTTTTACTGTACCTTGGCTTACCGTCAATAGAAATTTGTCTATCTGGGATTAAGGCTGCTTCAGCTGTCTCAACAATTACCTTTAGCTGCTTCTTTTGCCTCTCTGTCCACCAGCTCATTCTCTTCCTCCAATTCAGAGCTCACTTTTTGGTGTGCCTTGATGTACATGATGGTTACCTTTTCAGGTAGCTGGACTGTCTCTAACAGTTTTATTATCTCTTGTGCATGTTTAATGCTTTTTCCTTGTGAGTTCAACAGTCCTCTTTCCTTCTAGATGGCTCCATGTGCATGGACTACCCCAAATGCATACCTCAAGTCTGTGTAAATAATGATTTTTTTTCCATTTGCCAGCTCTAAAGCCCGGGTTAAGGTAATTATTTTAGGCTTCTCTGCCGAGGTGTTGGTTGGTAATGATCCATACTCTATTACCTCTCGGCTTGTGGTAGCTGCATACCCAGCATGCCTTTTATGCTGATGGCGTAGCTGCTTCCATCAGTAAACCAGGTCTCAGTGTTCTCGAGAGAGGTGTCCTTCAGATCTGGGTGACTGGAGTAGGTAGCTTTGATAGTCTCCAGGCAATCATGGATCACTGGTTCTCCCATACTACCACTGAGGAAAGAAGCTGGGTTCACAATGTTAGTTACCACTATCTCTACATCATCTTGTTCTACCATTATGGCTCAGTATTTCAAGAATCTCTGTGGGGGAGAGTCAATGTCCCCCATTTACTTCTAGCACTGCAGACACTGTGTGGGACACTAGCACAGTCATCTTCTGGCCCAGAGTAAACTTGCGTGCTTCCTGGATGTTCACTGCCACTGCTGCAACTGCTCTGAGGCATCCTGGCCATCCCTTAGCCGCTGCATCCAGCTGCTTAGAGAGGTAGGTGACTGCCCTGCAGTACGGGCCCAGATCTTGTGCTAGTATTCCTAAAGCAATTCCCTGCCTTTCGTGAGAAAACAAAAAGAATGGCTTCCTCACATCTGGAAGTCCTAGGGCTGGAGCTGACATGAGGGCCTTCTTCAGTTGGCCGAAGGCTCGTGTTGCTTCTTTCATCCATTGGAGATCTCTGTTTCCTTCTGTGATCAGAGCATACAGGGGATTAACTAACAGTTCATAATTATAAACTTCCAGTCCTTTATTGTCTGGGGTTTTGGGGTTTGGCATATTGCTTCCTTGTAGTTTTGCCTTAGAGTCTTTGTCCAGCACTGACCACATAACTCAGGGAGATGACTGTTTTACTACCTGCGCCTTTTTCTGAAATACTCTATACTTTTGTAAACCCAAAAGGTTCAGGAGGCTTACTGTCTAGCCCACACATGCCTCTTGGGTTCAGGTAGCTACCCGGAGGCCATACATACTGCAGCAACTCTCCTTCCTCTGATGGAGCTTCCCAGGACTCTAGATCTCTTGTACGTTGCTCTCCGAATATCCTGGGTCTGTTATTAATACCGTCCATGTGAGCTGTGTCTTACGTCCACTCTTGGGATTCTCCCATTTGAAGGCAAAAATTTTCTGGCTGGCTTCATGGAGAGGGAGGCAAAAGAAGGCACCCTTCAAATCTAAAATGGTAAACTAGGTTAATTCAGGTGTTAAACAGGTTAACAAAGTGCAGAGGTTGGCAACCACGGGGTATAAATCCTCAGTTATCTTATTAACAGCTCTTAAATCTTGTACTATTTGGTATGATCCATCAGGCTTTTTAACAGGTAAAACAGGAGTATTGAACTCAAACTGACACTCTTTTAATAGCTATGTCTGTAAAAAAAATTAATTACTGGGCTAATCTCCTTTCTGTCTTCCTTCTTTAAGGGATATTGTTTAACTCTAACTGGTTGTTTCTTTTTTTTTTTTTTAAGCTTAACTTGCACTGGGGGTGCATTCTTGGCTCTCCCTGGTATATTAGAAGCCCACACCTCAGGAGATACCTGATCCATTATTTTCCTTTACCTCCAAAATAATCTCCTCACCTTTTGCTTTTAACTGCTACACAAACCTATAAATGCCCACTTGTTTTCCAAGTTTATATTTTGATAGTTTGCAAAAATATGCTTTTTCAGATTGGCCAGTTGCTCCCATTACCATAACATAATCATCTGTTATAGGCATTAAGGCTTTATTTAACACTGAGTAGGTTGCCCCCATGTCTACTAAAAAATTATATTTTCTTAGTTTCCATTTTTCTCAAACAACTTATTTCATTGCTCCTCACGAACAGTTGCTACTAAAATCCTTATAGCTCTCTGAATAGCCTTTGTTTCTTTAAAATGACAAAGTGCCTGTCTCGGCCTTCTCTACCTAAATGTCTGTTTATACCACAACTTTTAACACTGAATACCACGAAAACAAATCCAGGGTTCACAAAGACAGCCCTTCGAACAAGCAACGTCTACCAAATTCGGTCTGCTCTGATTCTTAATTTTATTTATAGGACACTTCAGTTACTTATTTTTACTCACTCTACCTAAACTTTGTTTCACAAAATTTTACAGTCCTTTCCCAGTTTTTTTCCTGCACAATCTAGTCTTCAAGTACTAAGTGTGACTTCGAGCACACTAACTTTAAAATCTCTGGTTCAAAATCAGCTTGATTAAAGTGTTGTTTCTACTGATACAGAGCACACTCACTTTGCTGCCTTGTAGAATAATATTAATATCGTCTTGCACAAAGTTCCAAAGATCAAGTCCAAACTACTGAGGTAAAGGGACCCCTTTTATCTGTCTAGCCATGATTAAAACAAACAAAAAGGCTGTCCCTGTTACAGCGAAAACTCTGATATGCCCACAAACACAAACGGGGGGGGGGGGGGGGAAATTCCTGGAATTCTTTTAATTTGTTTTAAACGTACATAAATCACTACACTGTAGGTTTTCCGCATAAAATGCTGCACTTGTTGCAAACAAAACCTTAAAATCTCTACAAACACAACTATATATTTCCGAGAATCTGACGCCGTTGAGCAGGATGGGAACAGAGAACTCCAAACTAGAAGGCAAAGAGAATGAACTCCAATTTATTTCAAATGCACCGCTCTATATATAGAGAACATCATGCGGACTAATTTCATTGGTCTTAGAGTAAAAACATCTCACACCATTAGTGTGCAGTGAATGACGCACAGTGCCAGAACATATCTATAAACAATGTGAACAAGATAGATTAAAGAATTATTTACATTCTTTCCCAACTGCTTCCCAGGCTCTCGCCTGGTTAGAAAAACCTTTCCCTTTCTCTCTGACTGAGCTGAGAATATCCACATTTCCCCCTTTTTGTTTAAAGAAGGAGGCGGTGTTTGTCACCCTCCTGCGGGGTCCTTGCAGGAAAGAGAACAAACAGAGGTCAAGAGCCTTATCAACTCCAATCAATCAAAACCTCAATTTGGATATTGACTCAGAATGGTCGAAGAGATTCCAAACTCTTAATATAAATTTTAAGAAATCAGTTACCAACTCCAGGATAGTAACAACTCATTGTCAGTCTGCCAAAGGACTGGCAGTCCAACTTGTCAAAACCCATTTCCAAGCGTGAGCAGATGCCACATGAAAGAAAAGAAGGCATTAACAAACATGCGCACATACCCAAATCAGCCAAATTCGGAATTTGGCAAGACGAGTAACATCTGTTTGCCACAGGGGCAAAGCCTTTAGGCCTCTGGGATTTATCCCAGCCAGTAAGGTGCAGCAGGTCAAGCCTTGGTTGGCATTCATCAAATTGCTTTTGCAAGGTGTGTGCACTTGATAGAAGAATCATGCAAGGCTTTTGGCCTATGCAGTCATGTCCTCAATGAACAAATTGAGTGACATATGAAATGCCCTGAAATCTCTGAAATGCCTTGACCACAGCCCTTAATACAATCACTTGGGCCGAGGCTGTTGTGGCTTTCCAGTAGTTTGAGGTATCACTACAACACAGCTCTTTCCGCCTTTTTTTTTTTTTTTTTCCCCAAAAACCAGCAGCACCTGCGGGCTCTAGGACCCTGCGGACCCAGGGGGCCGGGCCAAGTATCCCAAACCTGGCCGGGTGGGTGGGGAGCCCAGGCTCTCTGCCGAGCCAAGATTCATGCGGCTCGGTCCCTCCCCACAGCTTCTCATAGGTAGCACTTGGGGACCCTGAGTCTGGAGTCCCTGGGACACTCCATGGCCACCTGCAGATGGGCGACCCATTGCAACCTTATATTTCGGTGCATGCCCCCACCAGGCTGTGAGAATCCCGGCAATTCCTCTGGCTTTTCACCCTCCCCCTACCCCACCTGGCCATGGATCAAGCCACAGCTTCACGGGACCCCGGTCCTCCTGCTCTGCGAACAGGAGCAGGATGCGCGGGGCACGGGCAGGGGAGGTTTTCCCGGGAATATAAAATTCCACCCTGGTTTTGGGGCTCTTGGCACCACTCATGCCTGCCCAGTACAAGGGGCTGCTCTTCGCTCCCAGTGTGTTTGTCCTGTCGCGAGAGACAATGGACTGAACCGCTGCCCCACCCCCATCCCCAGCCACGGTAGCAGCAGCGATGCTGCTGCGGACCAGGCCGGTGTTCCCTGCCACTGCCTCTGCCTCTGCCTCAGTGGGACAGAGCTCAGAGCAGTCTGGGGGAAGCGGAGGGCGTGGTGGGCTGGATGCAGGCTCTGAAACAAACAGGCTGGATGTGTTGTCCAGCACAGGGCTGCCTGCCACTGCTGGCGGTGGATCACAGAACGAAGTCGCTGCTGATGAGTCGGCTTCAGGTGGCGCGGCGCCTCCGGGTGCTCCCTGCCTGCAGCGAGAGGCATGGAGGGTGCAGTTTCCCCCGCGGCATGGCACGCTGCCAGCCCAAGCAGAGCGGGCGGCGCGGCTTCGGCGGCGTCTCTCGGCACTGGCGGTTCTGGGGTCGGCGGCGGCAGTCGGCTCGCTGTCGATCCTAGGGTGGGGGGTCACGGCGGTGGCAGCAGCGGTGGGCTTGCTCTGGGCAGAGCAGTGGGTGGAGCGAGAGGCAAGGCTGCTGCTGCCACTGGAACAGTGGGCAGAACGGCAGCTGGGGCGGCGAACCCCTCTCCTGGCAAGTGTGGCGCCATGGCCAGTGGGGCATGGAAGGCAGCCACCGCCCCTGGCACGGGAGCCAGTCCTGTAATGAACAGTTTCCAGGTGCTCCCCAGAGACGCGGGCAGGGCCTTCTTAGTTCCCATGGCAACACAAAAAAACTACTAACTCTAGCTAACTACCGATATTGAAATGTTAATTAGCTAATTGCTCTGTTTGTTTTCCCTAAACTACCTGGAGATAACCGGCCTCCCACCGCTCCACGCTGCCATTCTGGGACTAACATGCAAATAAAAAACCCCTTAGGACCATGGGAGTATTTTTAGGAGATAAAAAGGACCATAAATCAAAAACTGAACACAGTAGAGGAGTCTAGACAAATGCCCTAGCTGAGGAAGAGGGAAACACATCCCCTGATTGACTTTTACCCATCGCCATCACCTAAGAAAGAATAGACTAGGTTAGGCTTTGAGAGGCAGGGAGACAGAGAGAGAGCCCTGGTGCTGCCACCACAGAAGGAGCGGGGACAGCTGTTGATCTGGACTTCAGCAACAGACTATGCACGCCACGCCTCCTCACCCTCTGGCCACCGGTGTGCCACAAGGAAAGAAGAAGGGACAGCTGCTGCTCTGGACTTCAGTGACAGACTCTGCACGCCTCCTTCCTTTCGGCCACCTGGGAAAGCTACAACCGTGGGGGCGAGCTCCATGTTGAGCCCCCTGCCCACCTGATCTCTTTAATAAAGAGCTGAACATTAATAAAGGCATTAGCCCTCTTCATTTCAAGTCCCACAGAGGGCAGGGCAGAGAACGACACGGTGGTCCCGCTCAGGATGTGCCGCTGCACAACAGGCGCTGGTATCACAAAGGATATCAAATCCGTCAGTCTGCACGGCGCACAGGGAGGCGGACTGTGAGGCAAAGCCTGCCCCGTTGGCAAAGCCGAAGCCCCCGCGTGCGGCGGGGGGCGTGCCAGGGGATGGATCAGAGGCTCCATTGCCGGTCCCAGCAGTACAAGAGGGTGGGACTGGTATATCTGCGCAGGGTCCATTAGCAAAGGAGTCAGGGGTCTCCAGCCCCCACTGCACCATTGACTGCGGGCGGTGCTGGCCCCCCCATGAATGCAGTCTCTAAAGGGGGGGGCTGCGGAGTGGTGGGCGGTGGCGGCGGCAGCCGGTCCGGGGCCACCCCGTGTAGTCCTTGCAATGTCGGGTGTGCCAAAGCTCATAGTTGCGACAAAGGCACCCCCTCTGTCGCCTGAAAGGGGGGTGATTTCACCGGCACCGCGCTCACAGTAGAGTGCGTCTGTGCAGCCGGTCGCCGCACAGACTGCTGCGCAATCAGTGGCCGATCTGTCGGCAAAGAATATCTTGGCTGAACGTAGTCACAGGGATGGGAATACTTGGGCTTAGCATGAATTCCTGGCAACATGTAAAGTCTGCCGGGCGTCCCAGCGTCTCTCACAGACCCACTCTGCGCTGTGGCGGGCCTGGGCACCGCCCCACCCGCCTGTCGCCCACTGATTCTTGAAGCGCCGGTGCATACCAAAACGGCATCCTCATTCCCCGAGAGCTCCCATTCAGAGTCACTGCTCCTCGGGGTCTCACGACGCAAGGCCGTATAGATGCATCCCCAGACTACAAACAGAGCAGACACTGTCCTTTTCTGCTGGTGGATGAACAGTCTGGGCAGTGGAGCCCACTCTTCCAGGAATATCCCGGGAGCGCCCCGAGGGGGTCCACATCCCGAGCTGGTCTCACAGCTGAGCACAGTCTCCTCTCCTTGCTGAATCATTAAAACCAAAAATCATGGACAAAGACTCTCTAACTAGTCAAAATTAGAAAGTAGTATGTTTATTACGCCGGCGGGCAGCACTGTTAGGATCGTCCCCAAAATGCGTGACTGCACCACACAAGGATTTTTGCTTCTATTTATTTCCTAAAATAATACATATGCATAACCCCAGCACCTCCTATCCCCACTTTGTATTAAAATGAGGTTATTAGTCTTTCACACGTGTGCAATTCTTCTCTTGACTTGGGTCGGTGGTCTCGAATTGGGTCAGTGGTCCCAGGGATAAAGTCAGGAAAGTCTTCGTCAGGTATCTGTGACCCTCTGGCACGATCCAAGGTCCCCTGTTTCGTGATGGATTAACATAGAATCCAGGTGCTGGGCATTGTTCTACTGGTTTCAATATGTTCTTATAATGGTTCATTTGCTCCACTTCCTTCTAGAAATAAGCTCATAATATAACAATTAGCTTTAGCTTAAGCATCTAATAATCATTAACCTATCATTGGTGTATCTAACTTCAATATGAATTGGTTCTAACCTTCAGCTAAAATCCTAAACTTTTAAAATCATCATTCAGTCCTAACTGAAGTTTTAACAGTAACATGCCTACAAGAAATCATGGTCCAAGTACTGTGCTTAAACCCCCCTATTTTCATCCCTAAAGGGACAATTATTGCCCAAGCTTATTTATTACCAGACTTTACCGCTGTCCTAGGGTAACGTTATGATGCTCGTATCCCCAATTGTGTGTTCTGTTTATGGTGGATATTATATTCTGTGCCTTCAAGAGTGGCTCCGAGACCAAAGGTGGGGAGAAGAAGAAACACAGGGTTTTGTTATCAGCCTGCACTCACTCCTCCACAGTCTGCTGGACCACAGAACTCCACTGTGTTGTCTGGGCACAGATGGGGCAGAACACCGTGCTCCTTTGCATTTTAGTTAGTTTAGCTAGCTGAGGCAGAGATGTTTTCCCTGGACTGGTTTTCTATCCCTTTTCTTGGATCCATTTGAACCTGCTCTGGACTGGGACCCGGGGAAACACCGAGAGCTCGCACTTTGTGGCCTACCGGGGCCTACTCTGGGCAGCATCCTTTCCCAGCACTGGAGGGACTGATAACAGAGTGACCACCTGCAGGAGAGACTTTCTGAATTTGTCATCTCTTCAGAGCAGCAAATGAGTTTTGTCACCTAGTATTGTTCATTTTTTTGTGCTGGGGGGTGGTTTGCCTGTTAAATAAACAGGTTTTTTCCACTTCTCGCTGAGGAAATTCTTCCCAAACCAATTGGAGGGAGGGGCCATGTGGGTTTGCTTTCTGAAGGGGGACCCTTATTGGAGGTTTTCTCCCAAATTTGCCCTAAAGCAGTACAACCACAACACCTGCTCACCCACTAGTAATATGGGCCCAAATTCTAGGCCGCAACAGACCTGTGATAGAGTATGTGCTGTCCCAGAAAGGAAATAAGATCCACCTTTCAGGACTGTTGGACACCAGAGCGGATGTCACCATCATTTCCTGCTCTGAGTGGTCAAGAGATTGGCCCCTTGTCCCAGCAGCTGGGGTCATCTCAGGCATCGGGAGAGCCACAATCAGTTTCAGAAGCCAAAACAACATATGCTTTGAGGGACCTGAGGCAGAATTGCCACGGCAAGGCCTTTTATAACTCGGGCACCTGTGACACTCTGGGGTAGGGACCTTTTATCTCAGTGGGGGATGAGACTAGAAATCCTAACAACACCACAGGATTTCTAGTTGGGGCCACTGAGCAGCATGCCACCCTCCAGCTGACTTGGAAGACTGATAACCCGATATGGGTGCTTCAGTGATCCCTTCCAGAGAAGAAATTAAAGGCGCTGCAGTCCCTCATGCAAGAGCAGCTATCCAAGGATCCTATAGTACCATCCACTAGCCATTGGACAGTTCTACCTCAGGGCATGAAGAACTCACCCACCATCTGCCAATGGTTCATGGCTCAAATTCTCTCACCAATCCAACAGAGACACCAAAATGCCATCATTTTTCACTACACAGATGACATTCTTATTTGTGCATATAAGAGACAGTCCCAAGTTCCTCTCATTTTTGCCTCACGTTTGCCGCAATGGCAGAGACTGAGATCCTGGACACCCCGACTGGAGTTCTGGCTTGGAGAGGTGGATGATTATTTTTGAAGGTGTATTTGCTGTACCATCACGGACCACTGCTTCGAGCAGGGCTTGGCAAAGACCTGGCAAAGAGCGGCTTGTTCTACGTGCTTACACCTGCTTCACGATACCTGCTCGACCCACGAATTTTCCCACCTCTTGGCCAAATGAACTTTCTGGGGTAACTCTGGTGATCTCCCACAGAAGACCCCTTATCAGCCTCATGACCACCGTGACAGATGGAGATTGAAGCCCCCTCCCAAGGACTGAGACTGAGACCCCTACCACAGGGAGGAGGGCTGGCCTGATCAATGTGAGATGTTTGCCCAGGTGTGGTCATTGGACCAAGAAGACAATGGCTCTCACTTACTGCTGATAACATGACCTGTTCCCCCTCGGTGGCTTCAATGGACTTATTTCTTCATTGTACCTGTTCCCCCTCAACGATTTCAATAGACTTTCATTGTCTTTTGCCTGTTCCCCCCCTTCAACAGAGGACTATAAAAGACCCCTGAGATAACCAGGACTTTGAGATTCTCCCCCACGCGACAAGACGGATCTTCATTGTCCAGACCAGTGAGGATTTCGTCTGCGTTGGTAGCTATAATCCCCTTTCCCCTCTTTTTCTTTCTATATTTTATCTCCTTTTCTGATCCCTCTATTGCATTTGCTGTTGGCACTCCATAATAAAGGTGCATTTGTTGTGATTAAACTGATGGTCCCCTGCTGTTTGCCTTTTTGCACTTTTGGGATCGGTAAACAAACCATCACAACACCCCGCTCCTCCAAGCGGATCGTGACAATCCCTCAACCTGCCCACAATATTTGGGTCACCCTAGCCAGAACCTTGAAGCAAGACAACGTGCCTGTCTGTGGGAAGCCCCGATGACCCACTCTCTACATGTTTAGTGGGGATGCCCATCAATGAGTGGCTGATAACCATGGATGCCATTGATGGAAAGCAAGGTCGCTCCCCCATGAACATCTATAAGGAATACAACCCGGCAGACAACTGGGATCACTGGACTTTTAGGCTGGAATATGCATTTGAAGAGCCCTAAGAATTAAATCTATTGGGGACTTCAAAAATGAATTATGGTGTGAGATTCTATTTTAAGCCTAAGGTAGGGGAGTGGGGAATTTTAAGTCCAGAAAAAGAAAAAGCTATCCCTAGGAAGGATGTTATCCCCCACTGTGCCATCTATAGAAACCCAGAAAATTGGTGCCAATACATCTCACTCATTGTATCAGTGTCTGGCACATGTCCCAAGAGGTTGCCGAAGGGTGTATTCCTTATATGTGGGGATTGAGCATAGAATAGGATCCCAACATTCCTAAAAGAGGGTCCTTGTAGCATTGAATGGCTTGCTATCCTCACTCCCAATATTACCATAATTTGTGACTGGAAAGATAAATCAGGCCACCAAAAGAGATCACTTGATAAATTCAGCTAAAATTGCGATGACCAAATTAAGAATTTGAGTTATGGAAAGAGAGTCGCAGCCTCCATTTTTCTACCCTGGGTGGCTGCAGCAAAGGCTCTCAGGGAATTAACCCATTTAGAGTGCTGCATTAGCAAGCAGTCCAATGCTATATCCATCACTTTAACCAACCTGCTTGAGGACAAAGAAATAATTTGACATGCTACCTTGCAAAACAGAGCAGCCATTGATTACCTGCTGCTCGCCCACAAACATGGCTGTCAGGAGTTTGAAGGCATGTGTTGCTTCAACCCGTCAGATCACAGCGAGTCGATACACTGAAGCATCCAATTCTTAAAAGACCAAGTAAACAAAATCCAAACAGAAGGCGACAATGACTCGCTCTCCAAGCTATTCAAAGACTGGGGGCTCAAGGGATGGCTTTCATCTTTAGTTAAAACTATTTTATGGACCTTGTTTGTCATTGTTGTTGTGTTGATTTTGTTGCTGTGTTTTGTTAAGTGCTTGCAGAGGTCTATAGTGGAAGCATTTTTAGTAAACAAAAAAGGGGGAGTTGTGGAAGCTCCAAGGCCTACCACTGAGGCTATAGCACTTCAACTCTGGAGGGGCAGAAACAAGCTAGGAGAAACACCCCTTTAAGGTCAGGGTGAGAAAAGCCTTCCTCCCATGGGCCTCTGCAGGCATATGTTAATGTTTCAAGTTTCATTGGTTCTCCCAGTTGTTCCACCCCAGTTCAGCCCCTGTTTACCATATATGCATATCCCCTAGAATGTTCTCCCCTTTCTCAATCCCTATTTTGCTGCAGTGTTCCTCCCCTGTTATCCCATTGGTTCTCCTAGTTTTCTGCCCCTCCCCTGCACCACTTTTCCCTGTTCCCATTGGTCCTTGACCCTCAGATCCACCCCTTTTTTTTCCATATTTAACCCTGTGCCCTCCACCCTGCTGGGTCTTTGTCCCTGGACCCTCTTTGAAGCAATAAACGGTCTTCAGATCTCAAAACAAAGACCCATCCTTCGCCTTTCATTGTTAGCTCCTTTTTGCAAGCGCACTCCAGGCCCTGAAAGTGCAGGTCACTTTCAGGGACTTGTTGAAGTGCGTTGCTTCAAAAAAATTCACAATAGAGTTACCTTATTAAAGCTATGGGATAAAAAGTCTAGCAAACAGACAAAACTAGCACAATTCTGTCTGATTTTACAGTGGAGTTTTGTGTGCTAATTATATCTAATTCTCGAATAGCTGCTGCCAATAAGGCTCAGGGGTTGCCTTCAAGTGAGCAAAGGAATGCCTGATTTATGACCCAGCTAATTGCTCCCAGTAACTGCTATGAATCATGCATTGTGCTGACTCCGGGCTTGAAAGTTAATTGCTGTTCCCTTAATATCCACACAAAAGATGTCTGAGCCATGCAGGACTCATGATAATCTGAGAACCAAACCATATATTGTGTCATAGTTAAGACCATTTTCATTATGTTTTTCCAATCAGCAGGTGTGAAAACGTAGGCAGCACTTATGGTCTCTAAGTAAGCTATAACATGTTGAGAAGACACACCACTTTCCTGCACCAGTCTCTGCAATTGTCTCACAATAGTGTAGTCTATGTCTGTAAGCTGCTGGTTGACCTTCATAGATAACCGGGCACGCAGTAATAACTGAGGGGTGTCAGTCCTGTTTCCATGTAGAGTATAACTGTATCGCTTGGACGTTATTAATATGTGCTGGGTCTGAAGGATAGGCTGATTCAGGATAGCTATCCAAGGTAATCATCTCCTCAAGGGGTGGCATGTCCACAGAGATATCCAGCAGCTTTTAGCAAGTCTTAGGCAGGGAGGCTGTTTCAGCCAGGGGCCCCAGAGGGACCGGGGGAACTGCAGCATTCTGGGAGCCAAGCAAGGACAGGGGGTTACAAAGAGCCAGGGGGGCATCCATGCCTGGGGGGCCAGTACAGGCTGAGGTGGCTGCCGCTAGCAAAGTAGACATGGGGGATGTTGTGCCAGGGGGGCAGGCGGCGAAGGAGTTACTATGGGAGGAGCAGGCAGCAAAGAAGTGGCAGTGGGGGGGAGGGGGTGGGCAGTGGAGGAGCCGCAGAACCCTGCAGAGCCTCTGATATGGGGGAGGCATAATGCAAAGGGCCCCCACGGTGGGAAGCCAGTGCTGGCAGAGACAGAGGTCCAAGGGAGGCAGCCTCTGAAGGCATCTGAGAACACGAGTCTGTGTGAGTTTAAGAGTTGCTATAATAATTCCCAAAATTGTGACGTGCCTGGATGCATTGGCATCACCAGCGCTCGCAATTTCAAAAAGTTTGTGTCCTACTACCTGCCAGGAGTCTAGCTGAAATATGCTGGCTGAGAGGAAGTCTTTTACATGCATGGAAATACAATCCAGCAAAGCAAGTAATTGAGCATCGGGAATGTCTCTGTTCTGCTGTTGTAAAAGCCACTGTAAATTCTCTAGGGTCTGCTTTTGCTCAACTGACAGCTTTGCTCCCATGATCTACCCCATTGCTCACCTTAAAGTGATGAATGCGCGAGCTTAGATTTCGTAAGGTGAAGGTGAAGGTTGCTCGGAGTGTCTGGGTCTGCCGTCTGAGTCCGCTATCAGGATGCATTGCCTGGGTCTGCTGCCGGGATCTGCTGCCAAGGGGGGCTCCTTGGGTCTGCAGAGCTTTGGTCACAGTCTGCTCTTCACTGTTGGTCAGTCTTCCACGTTCAGGCGCCAATTGTGAGTGAGGGTCCAAAGTGACACAGAGTCCCCCAGGCAGGTGCAAAGGAGAGATGTTTTATTGCAAAAATTAGGCCTTTTTAAGCAGTTAGGGTTTTATCAGTTACATAGTTTTAAATCATAACAAACATAATTCAACCAACCACCATACACCATGATGTGAACACATGATGGTTATATAAGTTGTTTTTCTACCTCTAATTCATCCAAGTCACTTTCCAATAGTCCTTGTCTACTTAGCCGAAGTAACAGGCCTGAGCCGTGATTTTACAAGGCCTTCCTTTTGTAAGGTTTTACCTATATGCAATAGTGAACTTTGAAGAAAGCAACAGGCTTCAACCCATGTATTCCTTCCTGACAACTGGGGATGCTTAGTGTTGTGATGGTGACCATATAGATATTGGTAACAGGAATCAAGTTTATGAAAAACATTTTCACTTTCCTGTGAAAATTCAAAAAGTTTAATAAAGGACAATAGGAGACAAAGACAGTAAAGCAAAGATTATGGCTGGGTGCGTCTTGGCACTCAGCCAAGAGAACACTTACCTTTAAGGATACCCCTTAAATACCTTTTCCATTACATCATCCCATTGCATATTCATAGATCCTTATGCATATCCATATTTTTCCATAAACTAGCTTATATATTCTAGGAACTATTTTGTATGGTCCCTCCTTGGGTCCACCTTTTTAGAGCATGCGTGTTTCTTGGCTGTGGTTTTGGCTCCTTCTCTTTATCACTTACAGTTTGGGCCTTGGTCCATACGTTCTTCAAACGGCAGATGCTAATAGTTGGCATATCAATAACAGGGTCCTCATTGCATGTTCACTAGATGTTATCCCAACCAAACAGACAGTTCACTCATAACTATATCAGCTACTGCTACTACCATGTCTAAGTTTTTGTTAATAGCAGAAATAGAAGCAAAGTTATTTTAACATTACACATATAGCATTCATCTTAATATTTGCAAAAAGCCAACAATATAATATGTATGTCTTTGTTTGAAAAGACAGGTGTCTGCTAAGGAAGGTAGGAGCCTCCCCTGAAATGGAAAATGTAAACCCCCTCCCTCCAAATTATTATAATTTTGTAATCTCAGGCAAAGATATGGAGGCAAGAATAACAGTTCTTTATTAGGAAATAAAATAAAATAAAATAAAATAAAATAAAATAAAATAAAATAAACAATGCAGTAATACAAAACCACTGACAGAGTCAGAATACAACCTGACACCCTGTGGGTCAGGGTGTTGGTAGCAGTCCAATTGAAATGGTGGCTGCAGTCCTCCTGGAGTGACAGATGTGGTTCTGTTGAAGTAGTGATCCTGTAGAAGGGTGTAGGTTTCCTCTGAAGATCCAGTGGTGGTGTAGATGGACCTGGTCTTCTGCTGGGAATCCAGTGGGAAAAGGGCTGCTCTTCTGGGAATACAGTAAAAAAGGCTGCCTGTGGTGTTCCAAATATCTCATTATATGCAGGTAGGAATGCTTGGCTCCTCCCTCTGGGCGAAGCTTCTCACAATGGGATGATGTAATTTTATCAGTTATGCAGGGAGACTCAATGGTCCATTAACAGAAGGTATCTCCCCAGAGGGAGGATTGGTTGTGGAAGAGATAAAAAAAACTTCCCAATTAACAGAAGATAACTGCCCCACCTCTAACAGATAGGAACAGAATACACACCCCCATTTCCAACCTAAGACATGTATTTATAACAATGTTTGTATTGTGAGCCAACTATATGTTGCAATTGCTGTAGTGTGTTTGCCCTATGATTTTCCTATGTTGCTGTGTCACTCTGCTAAATAAAAAATCCCATGTAATGTCAAATACCTACAAATAAGGGCATCCCCAGAATGTTTCTCCGGTGAGACTCCCTTATCCAAATGAATCATCACAGGAACAGACAAGTTCCTGGCTTTCCAGGTAAGAACATTCCTTTTAGGTTTGGTTATGTGATATAAAATTTCGATAGCCAAACCAAATTTTATTTCTATATCTTTTATTTTAAAGCAAGCAAGGAAGCAGCACTGGGTGGCCGAGGAGTCACTGCTCCACTAACGGCGCACACCACTTACAAGTTTGGCAAAGTATATATACTGTTTTTAAGCCTACAAAGCATTTTCCGGTGTGCTTGTGTTAGTCCGAATCAGCAGATATCAATGAGCTGGGATCAGCAATTTCATAATATTTCCAGGTAGTCGTTGGCTTCCTGTCCTGTTTGTGGTCGTTTGGAGGGAGGCCCTTCACCAGTGTCTGCTAAATAATTTTAGTCTCGTACAAGTGCATTAAGCTTTTTATTATACATAAGCATTTAGTCGCTTTGTTGCAATATCCCTTAGCTTTACCACAGCTTCCTCTATTTTATTCTAAGCATCAGTCATTTTAGCCACCTCATCTCCTGACTCCACTATACTTCTTCTATTTTCTTTTTCGATGCTTTACTTGGCTGTTTGGTCAGAAAGTTTCAAAACCATTCTTTGTAGTTATCCCAGGGAACATGTCCACTTTTGACACAGCAGATACAAGCATTTGATGATTCCGTTGCCAATTGACACCAATCACAAAAACATTTTTCACATTATGTTATAGATGAATAATGAGATGATTGGCTCTCGCAATTAAGGGATGAATATTATGAGGAACTTAGAAGATCCTCATAATCATTTTGGCCAAATTGTTCGTCTGTAATCCGACTGTACAAAAGCCAGCTCCAGACAAGTCGTACACAGGACTGGCTCTGAGAGTTCGTTGGAGCTTAAAGACAAGGGGGGCGGTTAGACATTTTAAGGTGGGACGGGTAGAAGATGAAAGCAGGGATCCTGTAGAAGGTGAGGACCCTGTGGCTGGCAGGATGCATGTGATAGAGAGATATTAGAGTTATGGAGACCCAAGAGCATCTGGAAACATCAGATTGAAGGTCACCAGATTTAAATGGTGTTAGAATGATGGCAAAAGTCGCCATTCAGTAGAAATAGCACTCGTATCGAGGCGAGCGGTCGCAGCACATGAGGAGGGGAAGGAAGCTGCATAGCTACTCCACGTGGCGGAGTGGGGTGCACAGGGTTCAGTGAGGTGAGCTTCTGGTGCGGGAGCAGCGCAATAACTTCCAGACCTCACCAGCCGAGGCATGCGCCTGCCTGCGGTGACTTGGTGGCGGCCGGCGCCGGCAGGGTCGTTGCTTGGGGTGGCCCGAGTGCACAGGGTTTCCCGAGGGGGCTGTGGGAGAGGACAAGCGGGGTTTCCCGGGCCGCTGCAGTAGTTCTTGTGACCCACGGGTGAGGAGGAGGCTAGGGACCAGATCTGTGTGAAGAGGCGTCTGCGAGTTTCCGGTGTGCACTGACCCAGCGGGGAGAGGGAGGGTGCGGTGGGGGCCCGGTGGTGAGATTACACGAGGCATTGCTGGTGGTTGGGGACCAGCCAGGGTGCAGGTGTCCCTATGCCGGGGTGCGGGGTCTGCTGCGGCTCCCATGTGAAACTCTCCTGTGTGGACCCATGGGATGGGGGGAGGTGGGTGGAGGCACCCAGAGGTGGAGGAGGGCTGTGGGCGGCAGGGGGGCTGCCAGCGGAGACTGAGACAGATTTCACTGGGTGCGCAGGCTTTCCAGGCTGGAGACCTCGCGAGCCTGCGTGGGTGGTGGCGGGCCAGGGGCACCCAGAGAGGTGACTTTCGGTGGCTCCAACCTGACTGAGGGTGGCCCTGGCCATCGGAGGCACTAGAGGCCAGGGCTGCCAGTCCGCCGGTGCAGGGCTGCTGGTGGTAGGAGCTGCGCTCATAGACTGGGGGAGTTTAGAGGCACAGGGCCACTAGTAGGGGCCGTGGGCAGCAAGGGCCTTTGTACTTGGCGCTGCCGGAGATCAAGGGCTGTCTCTGTTGTGCGAGGGTTGCCTGGCACAGTGGCTTTCGGCCGTCCTGAACCAACGGGGGTGACTGCAGCAATCGGAGGCCCTGGAGCCCAGAGCCGTTGGTCCGCCGGTGTGGACTGCCAGCGGTCAGGGCCGCGCTCGTGGACCGGGAGCTTTTGGAGGCACGAGGCCATAAGCAGCAGGTGCGGTGGTGCACAGGGCGCGTTGCGCATGGCGCCACCGAGGGTGGGGGGGTCAGGCTCCATTGTGCAAGGACCTTGTGGACCACAGAGGTCACTAGCCCGGCGGCAGTGCTGCGGGACACGATCTGCGTGGAGATTGCTGAGAGTCAGGAACTGCTGGTTGTGCGGGGGCTTCTCCATGACCAACCCATATGAGGCTGAGCAGACACATAGTGGGGACATGCAAGGGCGCAATGCCAACTTGACAGGGAGGAGGCAGCGGCTTGGGGTGCAGGATTCAGTAGCGTGCGGCATGACAAGTGGTAGATGCCTCTTGGGGGGTGACCCCAGCGCCGTGGGCTCATCTGTATAGAGATGCCTGCGGTCACTCAGGTATGCCAGGGGCAGTCGTGCCGGGTAGGGCTGGCCCTGGGGTGCCGGGCTGCAGAGACTCCCCTGCAGTGTTCACCAGCATGAACCGCATGAACACGGGGGACCATGTGAGCAGCTCAGCAGTTGCTTGCGCTGGTGTGGCGAGAGTAAATTTCCTTCTTGTTTTGCAAGAAGGAAAAGCTTCTCTTTATTTCTCTTTCTCTCTCCTCTTTCTCTTTCTATCTTTCTTTCTTTTTCTTCTAACTGTTATGTGCATATGGGATAATTCGTGCAGATAAAAATTGTCATATATATTTTATATATGTATTGGTAAGAAATACCCTTATAAAAAATTTTTAAGCACACAAGTCAGTGTCAAAACCACCTGGACAAGAGGAAGGAGAACTTCATTTACAAAGAAATTAATGTGGCCAGCCCGGAGATGGGTCGTTCCTCAAGGTGATCCGAGGAATGCTGGGACGATGAATATGTGATAAATATCTAAGATTGAGACAGTCGGAGCCATCGGTGAGATACATCTCAATACCGGATTCCGGGAACGTGATCATGGATGTTCATCACTCCCCGGACATGGTTTTGTTCAGCTCGTCACAGAGAAAGAACTCCACGTGAATATGTGCAGTCCTGAAAGGAAAAAAAAGGGACTCTGCCTTGGGCAGGAAAAATTGTATAAAAATTGCTCGGGCAGGACAGTCAGTGTGAAACATAGGGGACCCTATGCTGTAGTGGTCAGACCTGTGTCTCGCCCAGCTCCGATACCCGCACTCGGCACTGACCCTTTTTGATTAGATCGTGGCTTTTCCTTTTTTTCTCTAAATTTATACTTTGATCATCTAATAAATTTTCTTTAATTAATAAATTGGAGCATTCATTTATAACATAACTAATCAGGGAGGCAGGATCTGTCTAGAGACCCTGTAGTTAGACTAATTAAGATAAGACTGAGACCAAGTAAATCAAAACTCTGCACCCCACTCTGTCCAAACCAACTGCTGGGCTCAAGAAAAACACTAAGTTAGAATGTGCTTTGTTTTTCTCCTCCCTTTTACCACTTCCTGCCTTCTTGTCTCTATCTCTCTGTGAATGCTAATTCTGCTCTTGTAGCATACTGTCGAGAAATACCGGTAAGTCATTACTGTAGTCATTTTTCTTAATTCTGAACACTTAAGTTCTCTCTGAGGGGACAGGAGGTTAGCAAAGCTTTTCTAAGCTTCTGTTCTTCCCTCCTCTCCATGGAAAAAAACTGAGTCCTACAATGCACTGAAATGCTCTGTTGCCCTCATGCAGTTTAGTTTGTGTACAACAAAACACCTGAAATCCGGTTAAAACCATACATTGTAACTGCTCTCCTTACAGAGACACCTTTAAACATGTTTACTCTTATTACCAGTATGAGAGAATTTTCAGTAATTTTTGCAGTTTGTATTTGTGTGCTTCAGTAGTGTTCATCTAGTCACACTTCGTATAGTAATATAATTCCCAAAAGACAAACATTTAAGGTTTTGAACTAAAGTATTTGTACATTTTGCATTCTTTTGTGTGTCAGAAAAGATTTGAGCTTAAAAGATAAAAATCTCTCTCCATTAAAAACAAAGAGAAATTTTCCCACCCCTGCCGAGAGGCCTGGAGCTTTTCTTACTGTGTGTGCCTTATTCCTGGAGAACTGTGATCTGCCCTCCACGATAATAAAGACCACAAGTACCCCCCTTTTAGTTCAAAAGTAAAAAGTACCCCTTGACAAAACACAACAGTGTAGCTGTGTGAGGGGTAAGAAATGCCATATGTGCTATACACATATACTAACAGTGATCCTCAATAAAAAATCCTCTCCTTCATGCTGATTAAGCCCCTACGAAAGACAGAAGAACAAAAAGGTACTCAGTTTTGTGCTCTCCTGCCATTGTAGGGCAAGAGGCAGGAGACAGGAATCCAACACAGTCTTTCTTTGACCTTTCCTTTAAGACAACACTGTCTGTTCCCACCCCAAAGTCACAGAGAGTAAAATACTGCCCAGAAGTGGCGGGGTGGTAACAGGCAGTAGATGTCCCACTACTCTCTTTCCAGAAGAGCTCTGGGGAGTGCTTTACACGTATGTGCCAGTGTGTGTCTACATGCACATGTATGCCAGCATGTGTGAGTCTACACATAAAGTACCTGTGTATGCCAGTGTGCACAGCTCTGGGTGCACACACAAGTGCCAAGGTGTACAAACAAGGTGTGCACTGCTATTTACACATGTATTAAATTGCACACTCTCAAGTGTGAGTGGGTCTGTACACAACTCTGTGCTTGTGAATAGGCACAG
Source organism: Vidua chalybeata (assembly GCF_026979565.1). Taxonomy (NCBI): domain Eukaryota; kingdom Metazoa; phylum Chordata; class Aves; order Passeriformes; family Viduidae; genus Vidua; species Vidua chalybeata. Next base: position 85,484 of record NW_026530331.1, read on the forward strand.
GCTCTGCAAGTGTGAGCATAGCCCTGTGTAAAATATGTGTGTTGATGACACTGCACATATTAGTGTGCACAGATTTGTACACTTGTGTTAATATACACAAGTTTAGCGTACAAGGAAGTCTTGTGTTTGTGAGCACATGTGCATTAATAGAGACTACATAAGTGAGTGTCTGTGCAGCACATGTGTACTGGTGTATGTAAGTAGAGCGTGCACAGCTCCATGTGTGTGCAAGTGTGTACTACTGACAAGTACTGCTGTACACTAGGGCTCTGTGCCAGTAAGGAAGTACCTGTGTGTGTGTATTAACTATAGACATACCCCTGGGTGCACACATGAGCTGGGCACGCCTAGAGACACAGCTCTGGATGCACAGCTGTGTGATTCCGGCTGCTGTCCCACCTGAGAAAGCAGTCGTGTATGTGTTTGTGTGTGCCTATGTATATGTATCACTACTGAGCTCTACTGACCAGAGTAATCCCTAACTCCCTGTGTACACTCTATTATAATATGTAGAGTTCAATTTAGTATATAACAGAAATACAAAGTGTGGCCTCCTGACACCAAAATCAAGAACCAAAAACATTTTTATGTCTCTACCACTGACTACAAAGTGAGAGTACACACAACCCACCAAAGAGCTCCAAGGAAACAGAAATCTTAGAAGTTCTGCAAAACACCAAAGACTAGGTACAGTGTTAACAGATCATAAAGAAGACAAATTGCTTCCACTGAGCCATTCAAAGAAGACAATAATCCCTACAAACAAACCCATTCAAACTGCTGTTATTTATATTCCCACCTCGTGCCTTAATTATGTTATAGACTTGTTAGAACTTTCCCCTGGTTTAGGGCAAATTTGGGAGAAAACCTCCAGAAGGAGCCCCCCCAGAAAGCAAACCCCCATGGCCCCTGCCCCCACCTGGTTCAGGAAGAATTTCCTCAGAGAAATGTAAAAAAACCTGTTTATTTAAGAGGCAAAGCACTCCCAGCAGAAAAAAAAAAAAAAATGAACAACACCAGATGACAAAACTCTTTCACCACTCTGAAGAGATGACAAATTCTGAAAGTCTCTCCTGGGAGCGGTCGGTCTGTTATCGGTCCCTCCGGCGCTGGGAATGGCTGTTGCAGGCCACAAAGTGCAAACTCTTGGTGTTTTCCAGGTCCCAGTCTGGAGCAGTTTCAAATGGTTCCAAGAAAAGGGAAAGAAAAACAGTCCAGGGAAAATTTGGACTGCCTAGCTAAACTAACTAACAAGCAAAAGCAAGAGCAAAAGCAGGAGCAAGAGCACAAGCAAAAGCCAAAGAAAAAGCAAAAGCAGCACTATGTACTGCGCCATCTGTGTCCAGCAGACCGTGTGGGAGTGAGCAGGCTGATAACAAAACAAAACTTTGCTTTTCAGAGCCAGTCTTGAAGGCACAGAACATAATATCCAGCATAAACAGAACAGACAACTGGGGATACAAGCATCATAACATCATCCTAGGACAAACTTATACATATGTAAACTCATTCTTGTGGATTGATAGACTAACGTTGTCCCCTTGTTACTGTACTTTGTAAAAGACAAGTGAAAGCCTCACAAAGACTACTCTACATGCTTTAGATAACTGTTCAAGTAACATTTTGAACAGACAATTTAAATTGTATTAGCCATTAATATAATTGTCCTATGAAAATTACAAGTATCAAGGGGAGGAGCAGTGAAAAGCGTTAAAATGATTTGCTTAAAACTTAAGTATGGTGAGAACCAGAGGGCAAGACCAGCTTGGCCCCTCTATTCGCCACCAAGAAGATTATAACCCTGCTGCAGGCAGCAACCCTGTAGGCATGGTAGGTGAGGGTAAAAGCCATACTGGACCTCTGTTACTCCCTTTTCTCTGCTCAGACCAATTCATGTCACAAACTCCACCAATCATTTTGCTTAAAACCCTTTTCCACTGTCCTCACCCACATCAACAGATGCTAATATAACTAATCCAAAATCAAACTTGACTTAAGAAAAACATGAGTAGTCCAACAAAATAAAAAAAAAAAAAAAAGAGTAAATTGCTTGAGCCAAATAACTTATAAAAAGGAAAACGGGGGTTTGTAATAGATGGATAATGAGATGATTTGCTCTCACAATTAAGGGATCAATATTGTGTGAATATTGAGAGAAATTTTATTGATGTATAATTATGTTATTGTAGTTCAAATGTCCTCTCTTCTCCCCATAGTTCCCTTCCCTCCTCCGCTGTATTGTTGCCTATTATAGTTGAATCCGCTATGTTTGTATGTCTGAGATATACCACACGACAAACTCCCTTTGGTCATCAGTAAACATCCTCGTTTATTGTCTCTGGCACCTTTTATAGCCCATTCAAAACTCCCGGGTCGAGACAAGTCATTGGTCTATCTCTATGCCCCCAGACTCTGAACCAATAAGATGCCTACATCCTAGGAGAGCTACCATTGGCTGTGAGCTTCTGTCAGTCAGCTCAGAGGCTGCTTCATGTGTGGATATTCTCAGCTCAGTCAGAGAGAAAGACAAAGGTTTTCTAACCAGGCAAGAGCCTGGGAAACAGTTGGGAAAGAATGTAAATAATTCTCTAATCTATCTTGTTATTCGCATTGTTTATAGATATGCTCTGCCACTGTGCGTCATTCACTGCACACCAATGGTGTGACATGTTTTTACTCTAAGACCAATGAAATTAATCTTCTCGATGTTCTCTATATATAGAGCAGTATATTTGAAATAAATCAGAGCTCATTTTCTTTGCCTTCTGATCTGGAATTCTCTGTTCCCGTCCTGCTCGACAGCGACATCATGGAGCTGAGCTGGGCTGCTTGTTATAACTTGATTAATACTACTGCAACAGTTGCCGTCAGACAACCTGGGTTATCTAGGACAGGTAGAAAGAAGGTGTGTACATGTGTCCCTTACATGGGGAAGTTGAGAATGGAAAAGTTTGTTGCTGGGGGCCCACGACATGACAACACCTGACCCTCCAATCAAGTTGCAAGAAAGCAGTCTCCACCAATAAAAAGCAAAGAAGAGTTCACTGACAAACTTTGGGAGGGGCCAGGGTTGCCTGATGCAACCCCCCCCTCCCTGAGGTATAAAAGGAGAAGCATCCATCTTGAAGATGAGCCACGTGGTAGGCAGCCATGAGGGAAGCTCCCAGGCCTGTTTCTCCTCATTTAGTCCTTTTGTTGTATTTTTTGTTAAGGTTGAATAAACCCTTTAAAATTTTTAAAGTGAGCAGTCGTTTTTCACAGTTATGACCAGTCATGGGGTGCTGTCCACAAGCCATAAAGTGTAAAAACCCAAGACAGCAGCATGTGTCTGGCTGCTAGCATTTTAAGACACACATTTGCATTTGGTATTTGTATTTGGTATTAGATTCAGTTCTATTTGGAATGGGGTCTTCTGATTCTGGGTTAATGTTCTTTTCAACTCATGGACTTGGTTTTGGACTTTGCAAAGTTTGTATTGTGATCTGTATTTGGGTATATTGTTCCTTTAAATCCATTATTAGCTTTCCTAGCACTGTATGCATATGTGTGTGAATAGACAGTGCAACCATTGTGCGTATGCTGTATCTGGTGTGCATATTGTTATAGATACATATTATAATATTGGCTTTTCGCAAATATTAAAATGAATACTATATGTGTTATGTTGGAAAGTTATGCTGTATTAATCTCTTTTAAGTAATGTGGTAAATATAGTTTTTAGGCTATAGCATAACATTAAAATAAAAACTATGTGATGTAAGATACTTTTTGTAACTAGCTCAAGGAATGGATAAGGTAACCAAGAAACTCCTCGCATTATCATATCTGGATAGAGATAACAGCAACAGACACCAAGATTCCAAGAGAAGAATTATTGCCTCCTTATCGGGAAAGCTCAGGTTTCAAGGAACAAAGAAGGTTGATTTACAAAATGGGGGGGGGGGGGGGGAAGCTAAAATTAAGCAGAAACACCCTAGTTTGAAAGGAATGTTTGAATCATGTATGAGATATATGAATATGCAATAGGCTATTGCTTTTAAGGGGTAATCCTTTGTCACGATCTGCTCGTACAGGGTGTCATGATGGTTTGTTAACCGATCCCAAAAGTGCGAAAAGGCAAACAGCAGGGGACCATCAGTTTAATCACAACAAATGCACCTTTATTTAGGTACCAACAGCAAATGTGATAGAGGGGACAGAAAAATGAAATAAAGAATAGAGAGAAAAGAGGGGAAGGGGAATATAGCTACCACCAGTGAGACGAGATCCTCAATGCTCCAGCCACATAGATTCACCGTTGTCCATGGGGGTTAACCAAAGTCTTCCCAAAAAGTTACAGTTTATATAGTCTGTAGCCAAAGCGAGTGGCATCTGGCCAGAAGGTGGGGAAGATTGATGGGCCATTGTGTAGAGCCCATTGGTCTGTGAAGCAGGTGCAGGCATGCAGGTACAAGCCACTGCTTGTGACAACCTGTTCAAATGCAGTGTTCTGTAGAAGCACAGCGAGTGCACTTGCTAACAGTCACTTGGCAAGCGTCCGCATCCACCTCGGCCAGGCCAGAACTCCTGTCAGGGGTCTTCAGGGTCCTTGCGACGGTCGTGAGGCAAATGAAGGGAACTTCAGACCATCTTTCACATCCTTTGTTAGCAAGGTGTGTCTTTTGGCGGAGTACCAGGCACCCGGACGTCAATAATTCTTTGCTTTTTATTGTCTCTTATTGTCCTAATTTCCATTACTATTTTCATTACTATTAAACTTCTAAAATCTTAACAAAAGTGAATGGTGTTTTTCAGAATTGGAGGTCCTACCGAGATCTAACACCTCGCTTCCGAAACCTCAGAGGATTCCGAGAGAGGGATGCGCGCACTGTCAAGTTTGGCTGCCTTGCTCTATTTCTTCTGGCATGATAGGCAGAAGCAGGTTTCTACCCGGTAGACAAAAAGAGACAATAAAACAAGGAAAAGGGAAAAGGCTCCCTAAAACTGTGGTAATTGGCCCCCTAAGACTAGTGTACATGAAGACCCGGAAAGGAAAAAGGTTTGTAAGTTCTTTCTCGGGGGGGTGGATACGGGGGGTGGTTGTGAGGTGTGTAAATTGTCGTCTTTTGTTCCCACTTGGCCTCCATCCTTCCCGGTGCCAGCCAGCGGTTCGCCGTTGGGGGGCCGGTGCTAGGCAACACACACCGCTGCTCCTGGGTCTCTGCCAAGAATCCAGGTAGCAGTTGGTTTGCTGCGATACAGGCTGCACTGTTCTAAGAACGCTACTAGGACCAAGATAAAGAGACCAAGAGAGGACACCTGTGTGCAGTTCGAAGAAAGTTGTATTGCTCGAACGCCGCAGGGACAAGTGACCTTGGGCGGGGGTTTGGTTACAGTTTTTATAGGGAGTATAGGTGATAAGGTAAAACCAATAGACAGTGTCCAGTCTGAATACATTACAGGTCAAATCCAATGGGAATAGCTCTAGGGGGAGGGATGAATACACAGAAAAATACAGAAATGAAACTCTCTAACTTCAGATTCACAAAGCTTTTTGCCCTTTTGCGTATCTACGCACCACCACATCAATGAGACGTGGGCCGGCTACTCCGGACCTGCGAAGTGATCGTGGAGTTTCTGAGTGCTGCGGTTCCGTTATTTTGTGAGAAATGTGGCCAGCGAAGAAACAAAGTGAATGAAAAAGGAGTGAGAGAGACCTCCAGGGTGACTGGGACGGAGTCCCAGGGAGGGGTTGGACCCCTCGGAAGAAGGGAGCAGAGGCGTTTCCTAGCACAATCCACTAGGAAATGGGACAAAAGGGAGGGGCCCCTAGAAATTTTGCCAGGTTGAGGGTCTAAACCACACAAGAGACTCGGGAGTGCCAAACTCAAGAACATCTAGGCTTAAAAGCTGCTAGGCTGAGAGTAGACATACTAGAGACTCAGGGGTGTGGGATCCAAGAGCACCTTGAAATGGCCAATAACATCTGAGATTTTAACAAGTGATTTGAAAGTAAATGGTACCTTATTGTTGTCTTGTTGTGTGTGAGAGTGAGTGAGAAATAAAAGTGAGTAAATGTAGATGAATGAAAGTATATATAATGTAGATCATTTATTTTAAGCTTCACTTTATCTCCTTGGAGGTAGGTGTATTGTATTGAATTGTATTGTGAGAGAAAGGGGGTTTTGTGTAGTGGGAAGAAGGTGGTATTCAGGTTGTTAGAGAAAGTGGGAAACAGAGGCAGGGGATGAACAGATAAGATCTTGAAAAATGGGACAGAAAACCAGTAAGTTGGGCACAGGGAAAAAAGGGGATAAAAGGGTACCAGCAGAGATACCCCAAGATAGCCCTCTGGGAGTTGTATTAGCCAACTGGGATAAAAATCCTTGTACAAGGAGAAAGGACAAGGTAAAGATGATCCAATTTTGTATGATAGAATGGGCAAAGAAGGAAATGAGATCTGACCACGTTTATTGGCCTAGATATGGCTCTTTTGAAGTTTGGATTTGTCAGGCTCTGAATTTATTTGTAAATTCAAACGAACCAATTAATCCAGAAGAAAGAGAATATGCCACATGTTGGACAGGAGATTGTAGGAGAATAAAAATCTTTAAAATATCAGAAACCTCCGAGATGAAGCAAGAAAATAAATAGGGGAAAGAAAAGGGCTGGGAACAAGAGGAATAAAAGAAAGAAAAAGATTGGGATCCTTTACAAGTATTGCCTCCTCCCTTCCGGCTTGTTCCCCCACTGTTTGCGGCTGCACCACTCGATCCAGCCCCTGTGCTGGCTCCGGCCCCGCCAGTGAATTTGTCTGCCCCAGTCCTAGCTGCCTGGCCCTCAACCTCTCTGCCGGCCGTGCCGGGGGTCCCATTTGTTCCGGCCCTCCATCCTCGACCGCTTCTCGTGCAGCTGTCCCCACTGCCCCACCCCCGGGTGATCCAGGTACCCGTCCAAAATTGGGAACCAATGTTAAAAACTAGATGGTAAGGTAAAGTATTGGGGATAGAATGGTGGAAGAAATTTGTCTTTTTCCTTTTATGTGTTACATCTGTTTTGATATTTCTTCCTTGTTTAATCCCCTGTTTTATTCGACTAATTACCAATGTAGTCCAAAGTGGTGCAAGTGGACAAGAAATATTGCTCAAGCCAAATGATTTCTAAAGAATAAGAGGGGGGATTGTAATAGATACATATTATAATACTGGCTTTTTTGCAAATATTAAAACAGATTTAATATGTGTAGTGTTTAAGTAACTTTGTTATAAAGATATAGATTTTATTTCTGTTGTTAATTAAGCTTAGACATAGTAGTGAAACAGCTGATTGTCAGGTGGAGTTCCTATGCTTGAGGCATAACATAGGACAGACTCATATGTGTTTCCTCAAACATCCTCGTTTATTGTCTCTGGCACCTTTTATAGCCCATTCAAAACTCCCGGGTCGAGACAAGTCATTGGTCTATCTCTGTGCCCCCAGACTCTGAACCAATAAGATGCCTACATCCTAGGAGAGCTCCCATTGGCTGTGAGCTTCTGTCAGTCAGCCCAGAGGCTGCTTCATGGAGCTGAGCTGGGCTGCTTATTATAACATGATTAATGCTAATGCCACAGCTGATATAAGTATGCTTGTGTTAAAATGCCTGCTTGGATGGGATAACATCCAATGAACATACGAAGAGGACACCTGCTACAGATATACCAACTATCAGTGCTCACTGTGAAAATGTTTTTGTGATTCATGTCAATTGGCAATGGAATCAGCAAATGCTTGTATCTGCTGTGTCGAAAATGGATGCGTTCCTTGGGATAGCTACAAAGAACGGTTTTGAAACTTTCTAAAGCCAAATAAAGCATCAAAATAGGAGAAGTATAGTGAAGTCAAGAGATGATGTAGCAAGATGACTGATGCTTAGAATAAAATAGAGGAAGTTGTGGTAAAGCTAAGGGGATTGCAACAAAGCGACTAAATGCTTAGGTATAATAAAAAGCTAGATGAACTTAACAAAAACATGTAGCAGACACCGGTGAAAGACCTCCTTCCAGATGACCACAAGAAGGACAGCAAGCCAATGACCACCTGGAAAGATTATGAAATTGCTGATCCCAGCTTACTGATGTTTGCTGATTCGGACTAACCAAGCACATTGGAAAATGCTTTGTAGGCTTAAAAACAGTATATATACTCTACCAAACTTGTAAGTGGTGTGTGCTGTGAGTGGAGCAGTGGCTCCCTAGCCACCCAGCGCTGCTTGCTTGCTTTCTTTAAAATAAAAGATATAGAAATAAAATTCGGTTTGGCTATCGAAATTTTATATCAATTTGGCGACCCCGACGTGATGCCCTTGGCTCTCTCGCACTGAGGCTACTGCAGGGGTGGCGCCCCACTTTTGTGATCCGTAGATGCCAATAGCCCTGGGGCTAACGGCACCACAAACCCGGTAAAGAAAGCAAGCAAAGAATTGAGCTCCCTGAGAAATGCAGTTTAAATCACCTGTAATTCGAGTGCACGAAGCTCCAGACGAGAACAGCAGGCTGTGAGTATCATTCAGTTGGGTGGACATGACAGTGTCTGAGTGAAAGTGAGTGACTGAGATGCAATATTATTGCGAAACAATTGAGGAGTCCTTCTATCTGCGCTTCCATCACCCCGCGAGGGGCTTGGCCAGTGAAGTGACGAAGCGAGTGGTGTGAGACACTGGTCATGATGGGTCAGGGGAATAGTAAGACCTCTGGCTCAAGGAACCCTCAAAGAGCTTCAAAGGGCCCCAAGAGAGGCTCAAGGTTATGGGGCCCCCAGGGAGGGCCAAAAAATAAGAAAGGGAGCGAATTACCAGAGATACCCCCAGACAGCCCCCTGGGGTTAATGATTGCACACTGGAATGCATTGCCCTCTGTTCTGGTTTGAAAGCAAAACCAGTGAGAGACTCTAAGTCAGAAATACAATTTATTGGGAAAAGGGAAAAAAAGGACAAAAATACATGCAATGATACAAAAGGAAGACCACTGACAAAGTCAGAATACAACCTGACACCCCTTTGGCCAGTGTGCTGGTAGCAGTCTAAATTGGAGTGGCTGCAGACCTCCTGGAGTGGCAGAGGTGGTTGCTGTGTCTTCTCGGAAACTTGTGGAAAGGCTGCCTTTCTGTCTAGAAATCCCTGGATTTATCCAGGTGGGAATGCTTAGCTTCTCCCCCTGGGCGGAGCATCTCACAATGGGTTGATGTTATTCTGAGTCACGAGGTGTGTCTTTAATCACCTGTTAAACAGAACTGGCTCCTGAAAAGTGTTATCTCTGAGTCATGTGGCAAGACATTGATGGGCCTATTATCAGGAGATAAGGAAAACTATCTAGATGGTAATAGGAAACATCTTGGTGCTCAGCCTTGGACACCCTCTCAGAAGGGAAAAAGTAAAGAAAAGTTGGTACATTATTGTATGGTAGAGTGGACTGAGGAAGAAATTAGGCCTGATCATTTATATTGGCCAATGCTTGGGTCCTTTAATGATTGGATGTGTCAAGGTTTAAATATTTATGTAAATAGTATGGAACCCTTTGATCAGGAGGAAAGTGATTATGTGGTACTTTAGAGGGGGTCCTCTGTAGCGATAGCATTATACCCCATGAAAAATAAAGAAAAGAGAAAGGCGGAGGAAAAAGGAAAAACCCTGGGGACCATTAGACAATTTGCCTCCTCCCCTGAGAGGCCCCAGATCCCAACGGCCCCACCACTATCACCACCATCTAGTAGGACTCTGAGCAAGAGGAGAGAACAGTGCGAGGAAAATAATTCTAGTGGGGAGGAGGAAGACCAAAAGAAGAGACTATTCCCCCTTAGAGAAGTACTTATGAGAGGAAATGAAATGGGAATAGGGTGTGTAACAGTCACACTTAATAACAGGGATGTAAGAGAATTTAAAAAGGAAATGGGGCGGCTGCTTGAGGACCCTTTAGGGGTTTCCGAGAGGTTAGACCAATTTTTAGGCCCAAATGCCTACACCTGGGATGAGCTTCAAGCTGTATTAGGAATACTATTTACTACTGAGGAAAGGGAAATTTTTAGGCAAGCAGGAATAAGAGACTGGGAAAGGAGACACCAGCAGGGTCCACGTGGTGATCAAAAATGGCCTAATCAGAGACCGGATTGGAATCACCAGAACAAGCAGGACAGACAAAATATGAGGGACTTTAGAGATTTCATTATACAAGGGATATGGAATGCCGTACCTCGAGGGCAAAATATTAATAAGGACTTCAGTGTGCACCAAGAAAAAGATGAAGCACCTACAGATTGGCTTGAGAGGCTCAGAAAGAGCCTGAAAATGTATTCAGGAGTGGACCTAGATTCCCCAGTAGGAGCTGCATTGCTTAAAACTCAATTTGTGGCAAAATCATAGGGAGAGGTATGAAAAAAGCTAGAGAAATTAGAGGATTGGCAGGACCGGGGTCTCCAAGAGCTATTGCGGGAAGCCCAAAAGATGTATGTCAGGAGACATGAAGAAAAACAAAAGGCAAAAGCCAAGATATTTGTAGCAGCTGTGAGGGAAACTCAGAAGGGGGAAAAGAAAGTGTTTAGAACAGAAGGACAAAGACCTAGGGGAGATTATAAGAAACTTCCCCAAAGTAGAAACCCCGGGGATGGTCCTGCAGATTATCATTGCTTTTACTGTGGGAGAAGAGGACACACAAAGTGAAGCTGTAAGCAAAGACGAAAAGATGAAAAAATGTTTGAAGAAGACAAATAGGGGTGTCAGGGGCTATACATCTTGGGGACCAGAACATCAAAAGAGCCCTTGATAAAACTAAAAATAGGTCCTAAAGGGGAAGAAGTTACCTTCTTAGTAGACACTGGAGCAGAAAGATCAACTATACACCACCTCCCCAAAGGATGTAAAATTAGTAAAGAAACTGCTCTAGTTGTGGGAGCAAAAGGGGAACCATTTAAAGTACCCATACTTGAAAATGTTGAAATAGAATCAGAAAATAAGATTTGTTTGAATGATTTGCTATTGGTACCAGAAGCAGACAATAATTTGCTAGGAAGAGATTTGATTATAGCTTTAGGAGTAAATTTAGAAGTGAAACAAGGAGAACTACAGGTACAACTTTATACTTTAATGTCAGAAGATGAAGACAAAATTAATCTGAAGGTGTGGCACCATAAAGGGGAAATAGGAAAGCTGGAGATTGAACCCATTAAGATAGAAATAAGTAATCCAACCATTCCCATAAGAGTATGACAATACCCTGTATCTTTGGAAGGAAGAAAGGGATTGAAGCCAATAATTGATGATCTGGTAAAACAAGGGACCTTAGAACCCTGCATGTCACCTCATAATACTCGTATATTGCCAGTAAGAAAACCTGATGGCACATACCGGCTAGTGCAGGACCTAAGGGCTGTAAATCAGCGAACCATAACAAGGTTTCCAGTAGTAGCCAACCCCTATACATTATTAAACCAAGTATCCCCAAAGAACACCTGGTATAGGGTAGTAGATTTGAAAGATGCTTTTTGGGCCTGTCCTTTGGAAGTAGGAAGTAGGTATTACATTGCATTTGAACAGGAAGATCTAGAAACCAAACCGAGACAGCAACTTAAGTGGACTGTGCTCCCACAAGGATTTACAGAATCCCCAAATTTGTTTGGTCAAGCCTCGGAGAAACTTTTACAAGCTTTTGAACTTCCAGATGGAAATAAGTTCTTACAGTATGTAGATGACCTATTAATAGCAGGAGAATCAGAGCACACTGTCCTGGAAGGAACCATTAAGTTGTTACATTTTCTTGAAGAAAAAGGGTTGAAAGTATCAGGATCAAAACTGCAATTTGTAGAACCAGAGGTTAAGTATTTGGGGCATTGGATTAGCAAAGGGAAAAAGAAACTCGACCCAGATCCAGTATTGGGTATTATTTCATTACCCGCATCAACAACAAAGAAACAAATTAGGCAGCTATTAGGACTATTGGGGTATTGTAGACAGTGGATAGAAGGATATAGTGAAAAAGCTAAGTTTTTAAAAAAAAAAAAAATTGACACTAAATTTTTTTAAATGGAACCTAGACGATGAAAGATGGCTTGAACAACTGAAAGTTGCCTTAATGACAGCCCCAGTTTTGAGTTTGCCTGATGTCAGTAGGCCATTTCAATTATTTGTGGATATGTCAAACCAAACCACTTATGAGGTACTGATCCAGGATTGGGCAGGAAGCAAAAAACCAATAGGATACTTTTCTAAATTATTGGACCCCGTAAGTAGGGAATGGCCGACATGTTTATAAGCTTTAGTCACAGTAGATTTAAGTAGAGGAGGCTGGAAAAGTCACCTATGGCAGGTCACTAACCGTGCACACTCCTCATGATGTGCGAAGAGTATTGCAGCAAAAGGCAGAAAAATGGCTCACCAATAGTAGAATATTGAAATATGAGGCAATTTTGAGAAATTCACAAGATTTAGAGCTTAGAATGACTGGAAACCAAAATCCAGCCCAGTTTTTGTTTGGGGACCCAATGAGGAAAATAGAGCATAATTGTGTAGAAGTTATTGAGCTACAGACTAAGATCAGACCTGACTTAGAAGAAGATGAATTAAAAGATGGCATGAGACTGTTTATAGATGGATCCTCAAGAGTGGTAGAGGGAAAAAGAAAGTCTGGATATGCGATTGTAGATAGGAAAAGGATGGAAATAGTTGAATCCGGGCCACTTAGCACAGCATGGTCGGCCCAAGCATGTGAACTGTACACCTTCTAAAGAGCACTGGAAATACTAAAAAGAAAAAAAGGAACTATATACAGTGATTCAAAGTAATCCTATTGAGTAGTACATACCTTTGGGAAGATTTGGGAAGAAAGGGGACTTGTAAATACCCGAGGGAGAGGACTTGTTCATCATGAATTGATTGTAAGAGTATTAGAAGCTTTGAGAGGTCCATCAGAGATAGCTGTTGTCCATGTAAGAGGACATCAGAGGGGAACGGATTATCAGACTCATGGGAATAATTGGGCCGATGCAGAAGCACAAAGGGCATCAGTATGTTTACCCGTGTCTTTAAATAATTTGAATGAAAGTGAGGATGAGATAAGGTATCAAAAATGCTCTACCTTAAAGGAAATACAAGAGATGGAGAAACTAGGGGCTAAGCTAGAAGGGGATAAGTGGCTTTTACCAGATGGTAGAGAAATACTATCTAAAAGTTATGCTAGAAGAATAATTCATCAGTTACATCAACAAACTCATTGGGGAACACGAGCACTAAGCGACCACTTTTTAAAGTTTTTTGGGTGTATAAGAATATTTGATATAGCAAAACAGGAGAAACAAGGATGCATTATTTGCCAGAAAATTAACAAGAAGTCATCTAGACAGACCCTGCAGGGAGGGAGAAAAACTGCATATAGGCCTTTTGAAAAGATACAAGTGGATTTTACTGAACTACCGAAAGTGGGAAGATGTAAGTATTTGTTAGTACTAGTAGACCAATTAACTCATTGGGTAGAGGCCTACCCTGCGGCACAAGCTACAGCACATTTTGTTACAAAGATTATTTTAGAAGAAATAATTCCACGATTTGGGATGATTAGAGTAATTGATTCGGATCAGGGTTCCCACTTTACCTCGAAAGTGTTAAAAGAAATAATGAAAGCTCTAGGGATCTCTTGGGAATATCATACCCATTGGCACCCTCAGAGTTCAGGGACAGTAGAGAGAATGAACCAGACCCTAAAGCATCAGCTAGCAAAACTAACTATTGAAACAAAACTATCTTGGATTAAGTGCTTACCATTGGTGTTAAATAGTCGAACAATGCCGAACTCAGAGCATGGGATCTCCCCATATGAGATGTTATATGGGATGCCATATTCTTGAGAGATTCCGGTGGGAAATCCTATAGTAGACGATATGTTGATCCAAGGTATGTCATGACTTTGGGAAAAAATGTTCAAGAACCTCGTAAGAAAGGAATAATGAATCAAACTCCTCTCCTAGGATTTGCAATTCATAAAATACAACCAGATGATCAAGTATTGATTCGTAGTTGGAAAGAAAGTAGCTTGACTCCCTGTTGGGATGGATCTTTCCTTGTGCTCTTGACCACAGATACGGCAATCCGGACAGCAGAGAAAGGGTGGACACACATCTCCCAAGTAAAAGGACCTATAACAACAAAGGATGCAGACTGGAAAATTACCTCTCAGCCAGGAGAACTGAAGGTGAAAATAACACAAAAATCAGATGCCAGGAGATAAAATAACCTGTATTGAAAAGGATTGCAATTGCTCTCCCTTTGTAAGCACTGAATGCAACTATTGTAAGGAGAGGTGGTATTATCATTGTCGCAGGGGTTATCCTCCAAGTGGGTTGTATCCAGAGTGTAAACACGCTGAACAGATTTTAACCGAATATATTTTAAAAAAGAGAATAGAGGAAGGATCATTAGAACTAGATTCTCATGAGTGGTGGATGTTGTGGAAATACGGATTAAGAGGAAGACTATCAAGTGAGGCAAATATTAAAACGATTGAATGTCGCAAACATAATCCAGTCCCTTGCGGATCCGAGCCAGTCAAAGCAAAGAATTGGGAAGTATTTAAGAAACTACACAAAATCCAGGAAAGCTCATACGGAAACCCTGAAGAATACCCTTGCTGCCGAGAAGATGGTACCCCTCGCTGCCAGATGCACCCCTGTAGGAGAAGGAGGCAGAGGGATAATAAAACTCTGGGCCCTTATGGTACTGTTGAGTCTTCCATGAAATGGGATAACCGATCCCTGCTTGAAGTGCTACTAAAATGTGAAGTATGGCTGGACCATGACCCGAGCGATTGCAGCACACACTCATATTAATGCAGGATGTTATGAGCCAGGAAAACTTGAAACCTGTACAATAGGAGAAGAGAGTTACTGGGTGGCAACAAATTTAGGAATGGGAAGACAGGCACCTTGAAACTATCAATTTTTTCCCTGGGGCGAACCATTCCCCTGTTTTACCAAAGGCGGAATGTGGGGATACTCAGATAAAGGGGGAGTACAAGATAAATTCAAGGAAGAATTAGTGAAAAATGTCACAAAGAATTTAGGGGAAATTCAAACAAAAAAAAAAAAAGCAAGAGCAGGAAGTGACCTGTATGAAAAATTAAGAAAAGACTCAGTGATTGGGACCTCCCCACATTAGGAAAAATATTTTATTGTTGATCTGATGCAAAAAGTAGCTAAGGAATTGAATGTGACTAACTGTTGGGTTTGTGGGGGATCCCAAATGACCAAGAAATGGCCATGGAGATGATAAGGGGTAGGACCCGATCAGTTGATATTATGGAACAGGACACATAGATCTAATGAAATTCGACCTGAGGGGTGGATATTGAGTCATGAAGTAGTAGGCCAAATCTGTATTTCCAGGGAAGGAAACAATTTCACTACATACGTAGGACATACGCCCTGCAAGATGATATATACCACCAACTCCACTTTTACAACCTAGTGGCCGGAACCACCAACAGGTTATTGGTCTATCAATTGTACCAATGGAACTGTTTGCTGGAAAAGTGTAACACATGCTAATCCTTTTAAGGAGGTAAAAGATCTTAAGGGATATTGGGAAAATTGGGGGCAAACGAATGAAAATTGGAAAGCTCCAGATGGATTATTTTGGATATGTGGTAAAAGGGCATATAATGAACTATCAAAGAGATGGAGAGGTGCCTGTACTATTGGAATTATACAAGCTACATTCTTTTTGCTACCGAAGAGCAAAGGTGAATATTTAGGACGACCTCTTTATGAAACTTTACGTAGAAGAAAATTAACTGAAATAGGAGGAAAACAGACCTGGAATAATGAAGAATGGACTCCCCAATGGATCACAGATTGCTATGATCCTGCCTCCTGGGCTCAGGATGGCAGCTGGGGTTATAGAACCCCTATTTATATGCTTAACTGAATTATTAGATTACAGGCCATTGTAGAAATTACTTCTAATCAAACATCAGAGGCATTGAAGCTTGTAGCTAGACAACTAACCTAGACCAAAGCAGCAGTATATCAGAATAGGCTAGCCCTAGATTTTTTTATTAGCTGAAGAAGGGGTTTTTTTTGGAAAATGTAATACATCTGAGTGCTGTTTAGAGATTGATGACAATGGAGAGGCTATTACAAATTTGGCAGATGAAATTAAATGAGTTGCACATGTTCCAGTGCAGAAATGGAATTCCATATTAACTGACAATTGGTGGAATAATTTGTTTAAAAGGAGCCTGGTGGAAGAAGTTTGGGTTCATGTTGCTTTGTTCTGCATTAGGCCTATTGTTTATACCTTGTATGATTCCATGCTTTATTAGGCTAATACATTCAGTGATCCAGGGAATGCAGATTTCAGCAATGCCCATAAACCCTAAAATAAAAACCACGTGAGAAAAAAGTCACTCCCTTATGATAGTCAAGGCCAAAGCAGAACCAAATAGAACTGCAACCCAAAAAAATATTAGCTTGATTTGAAGCAAAGACATGAATCAATAACATAAAGAAAAACGGGAGGGATTGTCAAAAATGTTTTTGTGATTTGTGTCAATCGGCAATGGTGAAACGTGGACGAAAAATCAAAACCCCACAATTCCTATAAAGATTTGTAGGGACGGTATGCTTATTGCAGCGCTGGGTGCATGTGTGGGATCATTCCCCTTCAAAAGATGTGTTACCCTGAGAACTCCTGATCCCTTTTTATTCTTCCTCACTAGTTTGCATATGCATAGAATTTCACAATAGGTTAATGCATATTCATTCTGCTGATTTCACGTTACACTTGCAGCTAGTTACACTTGTAGCTAGTTTTTTATCAGAAAGTACGGAAAGAACTCCTGGGTCACTCTGCCCTGTCTGTTTCAAGGTTGGAGGAGTCTCTCTTATCTCTTCAGCTTGGAAATTCACATTCCTTCTTCTCAGCTGGGGCAGTTTTACTAGCGCTGCAGAGTTACCAGACTAAAGAGCATATTTTACTTATGCTAGCAAGCTCAAAGCGGCACATTTCACCTAAATCCAAATGGATTTCTACCTTGTTTGTGAGTTTTCGGGCCCCATGTCGGGCAACTCCCTGAGGGCTCCCCTGGCAGGGGGAAACCCTCTTGAAGCAGTTCTTTGTCAGGAAAAGCAGACACACAGGACTTTTTCAGTCTTCAGGTTCTTGTTTTATTGTTATCTTATCAAAACTTCAGTACACTGTCTGCATCCAGACCTTGCATGCATGAAAACAGCACAAAATGGCTAACAAACTCGTGCTGCAAGGTCTTTTTAAGTTTAATCAAAAACTAAACTACCCAATTAAGAAGTGACACCTAGATTATTTTGCTTTCTAACCCAATAACTGACCACTAAAGACACGCAATGCGGATTTTTCTACCCAATTACAAGATACCACCCAAACCCAAGAAGAAGAAAGAAGAAGGAAGAAGAAAGGAACTCGAGACAACACCCTGTATCGTCCATCTTGCACCCATCTACAATATGCTAAAAATCCTAAAATCTAAATTTCTCACCCATGTGACATACTAAACTACTCTCTACAGTCCCTACAATCTATTTCACACTTTTGTGGTCTCTAGTTTACTTTGAGGCTTAGGAGGCCATCTCCATGAATGAGGGTCAAAGTCAGTGTTTTCCTGGGAGTCAGAGCATCCCAGGGCAGACAGGGGGATATTCCCCTTGCCCTGGGTTCCCACACCTGTTAAATTTTCACTGTGTCTCATTGGAATCAGCAAATGCTTCTATCTGCTGAGTCAAAAATGGACGCGTTCCTTGGGATAACTACAAAGAATGGTTTTGAAACTTTCTAAAGCCAAATAAAGCATCAAAATAGGAGAAGTATAGTGAAGTAATGAGATGACATAGCAAGACGACTAATGCTTAGAATAAAATAAGGGAAGCTGTGGTAAAGCTAAGGGGATTGCAACTGAAATAGAGATTTTTGGAATTCACTTAAGTTAACAAAATTAATTAAGCATTTATATTTTAGCTTGTAGGGTTATGTGCTGAATTTTAACCTTTTACTTCAGAAACCTCTGCCATGGTTCAAAGAGCATAAGAAAATGCAAATTTCTGAAGCTTCTTGCATAAAGAACAATACCAGAGCAGGCAAAGAACCCAGATAAAGAAGCTCCTCTGTCTCCAAGCCTATCAAGACTGACAGACGTACTCAGATAAGCACGAAAGGACCAAAAGCGCACGCGCAGAGGGGAGAAGTTCAAAATTTCAATCATGAGGAAGACCACAGTCTTCAGCCTCAGGACCACCGAGAGACCCCCGTACGACCACCACATCAAACCACGCGTGCCCAGAAGGATGTGGACCTATTTATCTTGAGAGGCGAGGACAGGCGGGGCCAGGAGTTGAATATACATGGAAAAGTTGCATAATGTATTGAATATGGAACACCTTTGTGAATAAAGGTGTGGGTCAGACTGAGGCTGGGGGCACAAGTTTTGGAGAGCTATCTCACTTGTGCCAGGTGCTGACATACATACCCACTTCATAACTACCCCAGGTTGTGGAGTCTATTTATTTATTCCACGTATCGCTTCACAACAAAGCGACTAAATGTTTATGTATAATAAAAAGCTTGATGCACTTAACAAAATCATGTAGCAGGCACTGGTGAAAGGCCTCCTTCCAAATGACCACAAGAAGGACAGGAAGCCAACAACCACCTGGAAAGATTATGAAATTGCTGCTCCCAGCTTATTGATATTCACTGATTCGGACTAACCAAGCACATTGGAACAAGCTTTGTAGGATTAAAAACAGTATATATACTTTACTGAACTTGTAAGTGGTGTGTGTCGTGAGTGGAGCGGTGACTCCTTGGCCACCCAGCGCTGCTTGCTTGCTTTCTTTAAAATAAAAGATATAGAAATAAAATTCAGTTTGGCTATCGAAATGTTTTATCATCACCACTTGAAGACACTGTGGACCAAGGCTAAAACTAAAGATGATGATAAAAAAGGACTAAAAGCACAACCAAGGAATACATATGCTCTAAAAAGGCGTATCCAAAGAGGAGATATGCTAAACAATTCTTGGAACATGTAAACTAGTTTGGGGAAAAAGTTTGCTATGCATAAGAGTCTTTGAATATGCAACAGGCTGATGTAAGGAAAAAGGTCTTTAAGGGGTATTTCCGAAGATAACAGTGTGGTCTTGGCTAAGTGCCAAGATGCACCTGGCCATAATAACCTTTGCTCTATGGTCCTTGTCTCCTATTGTCCTTTATTAAACTTTTTAAATTTTCACGGGATAGTGAACGTGTTTTTCACACTCAGTTTTGGTTTGCTTCTTGTTTCAAGGTCCAGGGGGCCCCTCTTATCTTCCTCTAGCTTGGAAGTTCACATTCCTTTCACCTTGTTTGAGGCAGTTTTGAGAGCTACAGGCTTTTGGAAGCACAGGCTTTTTATGAGCACAGCAAATTAACAGACTCTAGACTAAACAATTCAAAGCAGCACACTTCACCTAAATATGAAATGGATTTCTAACCCAAGTTATTTCCTAACCCCATGTCTCAGGGAGGAAAGAGGTTTGTTAACTTGCAGGGAAAAGCATTCGCTCATGAGAGCTCAATTACTCACTTGTTGGAGGTGGTGAATTTACCAAAAGAGGTAGAAAAAAGAGCTGTTAAGGACCATCAGGCAGGGAACTCAGAAGAGACAATAAATAATCAACTGGCCAATGGAGATGTTCAGAAAGCAGCACTTCTGCCAGAGGTCTCCAGGATCCTCCCTTTGCACCCTGTGGGTCAGCTGTTGCCAGGGAGAGGAGGAAGTGGTTGTGGTGGTGCTGTCTTTTCCAGCAGAGCAGTTGGAGATAATTAAAGGTCGTGGGGCAGAAGAAAGAGGGGAAAATTGGTTTACAAAAGACAGGAAACACTGGATGCCAGGAGCTTTGACCCTGCAAATATTGGGATGGCTCCATGGGGGGAGTTGTTGGGACTCCCAAGGAGTTAAAAACAAAGATTCTACAAGCATAATTAGGGGAGTATTTTCATCTATTGGTTTCATTTGGCAGAAGTATGTAATACAAAATCGAAAAAAAAAAAAAGAAAAAGTGCATATGTGTAGAGAGAGTTGTATTGGGTTTATGTGGTGATGTTTTAGTAGTGAGGAGACTGCAGAAGCAGCTTTCATCAGAAGAGACATGGGGCTTCTGCTGTGCTGGACAAAGCCAGTTCCAACTGGCTCCAAAATAGATTTGCCACTGGACAAACATGAGCCAATCAGTGAAGCTGGAGCACCTCTGTGATAACATATAAGAAAGGCTGTGCAGCAGTGTGTGTATGTGAGAAGGGAGGGAGGTATGAGTAAGAAAAATGCAAGAGAAACAGCTCTTCAGACACTTAGGTCAGTGAAGGAGAGGTGGGAGGTATTCCAGGTGTCAGAGCAGAGATTTCCTTACAGGCTGTGGAGACCACTCCAGAGCAGATAACCATCCTGCAGCTCATGGAGGGCCTCATGACAGAGCAGATGGATGTGACCTGGAGGAAGCTGCAGCCTCTAGAGAGCGCACCTTTGGAGAGGAGGAAGTTTTCTGTCATGAACTGCAGCCCCTGGGGGACCCACACTGGAGCCGTCCATTCCCGAAGGACTGTACCCCATGGAGAGGACACATGCTGGAGCAGTTAGTGAAGGACTATCCTGTGGGAGATATCTTATGTTGGAGCAGGGGAAAAAGTGTGAAGAGGAAGGAGTGGCAGATAAGCTCTTAAGAACTGACTGCAACATCCCATTCCACAAGGGGGTTGGAACTAGAAGATCTCTAAGGTCCCTTCCAACCAAAATCATTCTATGATTCTCTCCCCACCCCTGAAGTGGGGGGAAGAGGTAGAAAGTTGGAAATGAAGGAGTGAAAGTGAGCCTGGAAAGAAGGGGGTTGAGGGAGGAAGGTGTTTTAGTTTTGTCTTTGTGTCTCAGCATCCTACTTTATTTTTAATTGGCAAGAAACGAATTTGTCAGTCTAAGTCAGGGAAAAGGAAAAGAGTTTGTGTTTCAGAATAGATGAGGACAGGAAATAACACTTCTTGGTAGCCTAAACGTAATACTCTGTTCCTTTTGCTTTATATTAGTGGTGATGAATAAGATTAATGTCTTTCACACATATAAATCAGATTGAGTAGTTCTGGGGTTTTTTTTAATTAAAAAAAAAAAAAAGCTCACTTGAATTGTATTTGGCTAAATAAACTTACAAACTTTCAGTTTTAAGAGCTTGGCATTTAGTGTCTGTTACTTCTATTCGTTCTGGAAGGGGCTCTTCAAATACATGACCTTCCTTGGACTTCTTGTTTATTAAGATAGGGTGGACTGTCATCTCAGATGCTTTTCAAATATCTTGCAGGAATTAATATTTTTTTTGTTTTAATGGGTTAAACTTTTATTTTGCTCAAAATAATACTATTTCCTGTTGGTTTTTAATTGGGGGATTGTTAAGGCAGTTTAATGTAATGAATGCCCTCTAAATCAGCAGTGATAAATTATCCTCTCTTTGGTCCTTTATCAGCATAGACCTTATACAGGGGTCTAAATGCTCTAACAGTGCTTTTGCAGCATTGCTTGTAAAACTGTCTGTAATGAAGTTTCTCTTCCTAGTGCCTTGTATAAATTAGCTGACTTTTCCTAGTTGTGTGTTCTGATCAGGGGGGCCTTTTTTTAAGAGGTAAGCTAGTGAAGCTAAACCTAAGACTACTGAAAAGAGCTAGTGACTCTGTGACAGAACATTTGTTTTTAATGTTTGCCAGTGATGTTTTTCTTTAAGTCTATCTCTCCTGTCATCTCCCCAAAGCATACTCCGATTTTATTCCATAGACATTTGTCACAAATGAGTGTGTTAGGCCACTCAAAGAATCACTGGCAATGATATCAGGTTTAATATAAAAGCAAAAGCACAACAAAGTTCATTGTCAAGGTTGACTTTATTACTTACCAGATGGTTAAAGCACACTGAGAAAAATTGGACTAAAATCTAAAATAAATCAATCTAAAACTAAAATCAACAAAAAATTATGTATGTGGAGGTTGGGTAAGAAGGAATGAGGGAGAGCCTCCCATTGAGTCACAAGGTTCAGAGTGGACCCCCTTGCTAAACTTAGCCCTGGACTTGACCAACAGTTTAGGCCTAAAGGTTTAGCAGCACTTAAACTTAACAGCACCTAATTGATAGCTTAATTTAAACAAATTAACAAAAGATTCTATAGAACTTACTATAAGCACAACAGTAACTCACTTATAAGCCTAACTTACAAATCTAACGTGCTTAAGAATCTAGGAGAGCAGCATTCCTGGTACACTTGCTCTAGCATATTCACACTCACATGCACACAGACATAAAGAGTCTGTACAAGCTACCTGTGAAAAATTCCCCTTGAATTCAGTGAAGTACTCACTTTGGATGCACTTGCATCTTCTCAATGGGCAAAGGGTTGAGCCTTGAGGAGTGGGGGTATCAGCCCAGGATCCATCATCATTTGGCAATCCTCCGACTATGGCAAACTTGAGAGTTCACTGGCTCTGAGATGCCCCACTCAGAGGGAGGTTGCTGGTCATAGCATGCAGCGATCCAAGAGAGCTCAAAGGGTCTCATTTTGGACTGGTGTTTATAGGGCTGCAAGAGAGTGGGCTTTAGTCATAGTAATTTTCCATCCTGGCTGCAATTCGGGTCAGTAACTTTCTTTGAAAGTTTGATAACAAAAGTGTTATTCCATTTGGGTTGTAATTCAGGCAAGAAAAATAATTTTCCAAGGCTGTTAAAAAACAGGAGCTTATTAGACAGCACAAGTTCCTGGGAGCAGACAGTGTTTCTGATAAGCTCAAGAGGAGCTTAGTCCAGGTGCTGTTCATCAAGGCCAAGGCCTAACCAGCATTTCTCAGATCACAGTGCGGCCTGGGGGGGAAGCACCACCACAACTGGGATTTGAAAAATTAGCAGGTACAAGCAAGTATTTCTTGGTACTCTCAGTAAGCTATCTTGCTTTTCTTGTAAAATAGTTTGAAAATAAATATTGTTTTTGTGGATTTCTCTTAAATTGCTTTTAAATATAATGAGAATATCCAGGGACAGTATCAAACTTTCATACCAAGTCAGATTTCCCATATGCTGCTGTACAAATGCAACTATTTGACTCAAGGGCTAGGGGTGTGAGAAGTTTATTTACTACATATCCTGGAAGATGGTCTCTGTAGCCTTTACATTGGTTTGCTAACATACATAAAATTATAATTTTTCATGTAGAAAACCCATCCTGAGACCATGCTATTCACTCTTAGTATATATTCCTGCAGGCCTAATACAGTAGGTTAGCACTGTCAGTTAACTTCAGCATCATTGCAGTAATTTGTTTGCATAGTAGAGAAGTAGTCTCACTTCAATAGGATTGAAGAGGTCATTCTTGCTTTATCCATCACTTTTGCTTTTTTTTTATTTTTTTTCCATGGTCCCGTGATGGTCCTGTAACTGTATGGTACAATCTCATGCATTCCTGTCTTTGTTTAGTGTTGTTGGTTTTGGGCTTGGTTGTTGTTTTGTTTGTGACTTTTTTTCTAATTGAACAAAGTACAGTGTATGTAATGTATGATTTCTTATTTCAAGAATATATTTTATCAAATAATGCTGTTTCAATTTTACTGGGTTTTATATCTATAATGTAAAAAAATTGTTTGAAGCATGGAGAAGGAAGGTTTATATGACATGCTTGAAAGAGGGACTTACAAATGCAGGAATTCTATTTTGGCTAACAGAATTAAGTATTTAAAAGAGCAGAAACGCTCTTCAACAGCAAATACTGAATATTCCCTTTCTGTATACATGATATTAACAGCATCTTTATTCTGTAGCTTAATTTGCCTTGCCCTATTGTTTTAGATCTAGAGTTTATAATTTCTGTTAATGTTTGGCCTCTTGGAAGCACATTGATCAATGAAGGAGGGGAAGCAAATGACACCACAGGATAGAGTTGGTTGGAAGAGGGCAGCAATGCAAGAGCAGAGTAAAGGGAAGACATAATATGAAAATTGGGATAGGGTAAATTGAGAAACACAGGTGAATAGTAAATTAAAATTAAGTCTTGTATGTTGTCTCTTTCTCATTATATGTAAGGTATGCATGGTTTTTCTACCAGTCTTTGGAGTATATTCAGAAAGGGTGAGGGAAAACCAGGAAGGTTGTAATTTAAGCTTAAGTGTCTGAAGATTGCCTCCTACCTTCCAGTTTCAAGTAGGTTTTTGGAAAGAGGGGGAAAAAAAGCTGGTTGTATTGTACACAAACTCTCTCTTTTAGGCTACTTCAGGTGTCCACAACAGGATGAGTGTGGTGTCCTCTTTCACCTTTTGCTGAACTGTTTCAAATAAAAGCATCTAAAGAAAAGGCACTGACCTTGGACTGTACAGGAAGAGAAGGGGGCAGTAGATTAAGTACTTTGCTTGTCTTTTTATGTAAGAGGAACTCTGGAGAGCAGAGGATCATAATCGCTGACTATATGAGATTATATTTATGTAACAGCACTGGCTAGCAGGTAATTATGACAGCATTTTGAGTCTTTGGTTGAAGAAATATTTTAGTTCTAATGTTCCTTGCATCCTATAGGTAGAGATACAATGCCAGAATCTCAGTAATTAGTAGTGCCAGCTCAAGGGATTAATCTTGTAAGAGGTCAGTGGTATTATTTTGTGTTAATAGGCATTACTCATTGTGAAAAAAGTTAGACAAATTATGGACCTGTTGTGGTTTAACTCCAGCGGGCAACTAAGCACCACACAGCTGCTCACTCACTCTCCCCTGGTGGGATGGGGGAGAGAATCCAAAGAGTAAAAGTGAAAAAAACTCATGGGTTGCGATAAATGCGGTTTAATAGGGAAAGCAAAAGCCATGTGCACAAGCAAAGCAAAGCAAGGAATTAATTTACCACTTCCCATCAGCAGGCAGATGTTCATCCATCTCCAGGTAGTTGGTGTAGTTTGGGTCAGCTGCCCCAACTGTGGAAACCCAGGGCAAGGGGAATATTTCTCTGTCTACCCTGAGGGGTTCTGACTCCCAAGGAAGCACTGACTTTGACCCTCATTCATGGAGAAGGCCTCCTAAGCCTCAAAATAAAGTAGAGACCACAAAAGTGTGAAATAGATTATAGAGAGTAGTATAGTATGTCACTTGGGTGAGAAATTTAGGTTTTAGGATTTTTAGTATGTTGTAGATGGGAAAAAGATGGGAGTATAGGGTGTTGTCTCATGTTCCTTTTTCTTCCTTCTTCCTCCTTCTTCATGGGTTTGGGTGGTATCTTGTAATTAGGTAGAAAAATCCGCGTTGCGGGTCTTTAGGGGTCAGTTATTGGGTTACAAGGGAAAATAATCTAGGTGTCACTTCTTAATTGGGCAACTTAGTTTTTGATTAGGCTTAAAAGACCTTGCAACACGAGATTGTTAGCCATTTTTGTGCTGTTTTCCTGCATGCAAGGTCTGGTGCAGACAGTGTGCTGAAGTTTTGATAAGATAACAATAAAACAAGAAGCTGAAGACCGAAAAAGTCCTATGCATCTCCTTTTCCTGACACAAAACTGCTTGAGGAGAGTTTCCCCTGTCAGGGGAGGCCCCAGCGGGAGGCCCAACGTGGAGCCAACAAAGCCATATCTGGTGCCCCATTGTCAGTGAAATCCAGCTCTGAGGAGATCATCCCACAAAGTCCCTGGAATGCAGCCAGATCCATCCAAATTCCTCTGGAGGTGAAAGAACTCGGCTATCAGACATCTCGAGTCCTTGTCGCCAGAGGATTCGGATCCCATGCAATGCTGGACGGAAAACGGGGCTGATAGCTGAACTCCTAATTCGGTACACTCTCGAGGGGACCAAAATGGGAGGGAATCTCGCCAAAAATTATCTAGATGCTTTTCAAAAATTACAACTCCTAGTAAAACAGCACCCAGCAAAACTGCAAAAAAAGGAAAAAAAGTATTTGGAATCCCTCTTACTTTGGGCAAAGAAAACTTATCTTTCTCTTAAAGAAAAATATTTATTTCCACCCTGTTTCTGGGCCGATGATAGCATAAGGTTATATGAGTGCATTGCTTCCCAAGACCCAACTGCAGGGGTGTTGTTGGCGGCTTGTAGAGCCCTGTACCAAGTTACATATGACGCCAAATACCCAGAATCTGCTGCACATCTATCCTTGCAAAATCCTCAAGCAGCTGAGAGTTTTTCCCTGGAGGCAGAAGGGCAGGAGCTCGCTGCCCCAGCAAGCGAATTTCCAGAAAAATCCCCTGAAACTCGTGACCCCCCATGCGGCCCCCCTCAGGTAGAATGGGAGTTTTCTGATTTTCTGAGGAGGAGGGTGATGAGGGAGAGGAATCGTTGGGGGGGGGGGGGGGGGGAGGAAGATAATAGTGTTATGTTTATATGGGATAATTCCTGCATATAAAAATGTTATATATATCTTATATATATAGGTAAGAAACACCCTTATAAAAGATTTTTAAGCGCACAAGTCAGTGTCAGGGATTGCATCACAGTGTCAAAACCACCTGGACAAGAGGAAGGACAACCTCATTTGCAAACGAATGAACGTGGCCAACCTGGAGATGGGTCGTTCCCCAAGGTGATCTGAGAAACTCCTGGACAATGAATATGTGATAAATATCTAAGATTGAGATAGCCGTAGCCATTGGTAAGATAAATCTCAATACCAGATTCCGGGAACGCAATCATGGATGTTCATCACTCCCCGGACATGGCTTTGTTCAGTTCGTCACAGAGAAAGAACTCCACATGAATATGTGAAGTTCTGAAACGGGGAAAGGGGACTCTGCCTCGGGCAGAATAAACTGTATAAAAACCGCTCGGACAGGATCGTTGGCGTGAAACATAGGGGACCCCATGCTGTAGCGGTCAGACCTGTGTCTCACCCAGCACCGATACCCGGGCTCAGCACTGACCCTTTTTGATTGGATTGTGGCTATCTCGGACTGAATTTTGGTCGCGTAATAAAAATCTGTTTTTATTAAAAATTAAATTTGGCTTGATTAATTTTTACTTATAACAATCTTGGTGACCCCAATGTGATCTGATTTAGGGGTCCGGGGACCCCCCCTCTTTAGTCTGGGCTGCGCCCCGCCGATTTCGGCGGCCGGACAGGATTGGGGAATCCCGCAGAACCAATCAGATCTTGAACTCAGGGCCAGAGCCACTATAAAAAAGGGGATAAAAACGGGCCCAGAGCTCTTGAGAACTCGGAGCGGAATCTCCGAGGCCACGGTTAATTTTTTTCACTCCTAAAATCTACATGCACGAAGAATCCACACGGGAAAAGGACTGTAAGTACCGCATGGTTGAGTGAGGTGTGATCGAGCGTGTGTGTGAGACATGACGCTGTCACAAGGCGAGTACAGCCCACAAGATCGCAGTTCCACTCTTCCACAAGGAAAGTGGTCGGTCGCGGGGGAAGCGTACGGAACCGGGAAAAC
This sequence comes from Vidua chalybeata, assembly GCF_026979565.1. Classification (NCBI taxonomy): domain Eukaryota; kingdom Metazoa; phylum Chordata; class Aves; order Passeriformes; family Viduidae; genus Vidua; species Vidua chalybeata. Next base: position 112,938 of record NW_026530331.1, read on the forward strand.
TCATCTCACACGTACAGCCTGCAACTCGGGGAGTTCAGGGGTTCAATCATGGGCGGATCGAGGAGGAAGGGTACATTCTCAGGTGTGTGAGAACTGGTAAACCTCTTCGGTCCAGGACTTTGGAAGTCCGGGGAAAAGGTAAGAGAGCTCACTATCAGCCATAAGTCCACAGATCAGTTCACTGTGCGACTAATAGGCTGGTAACATTTAATTGGAATAGGTTAAAACCATGGTAACAACTAGGATTGCTTTAAGGGCTTCGTTTGAGGAATTAAGGTAAGAAAGCTTTTGAGAAATGGGACAGAGGAAGAGTAAGATTCAGGGAAAAACCCAGGGTAAACCTGGAAAAGGGCAAACGGGACTGCTTGCCTGAAATCCCAAGGGAGACCCCATTGGGATGGATGCTAGAACATTGGGAAGACTGCCCCGAGAGATGGAGGAAATCTAAGGAAAAAATTATTCACTATTGCGTGGAGGTATGGGGGAACATGGAAATTGGGAAATATCAATTTTGGCCTATATTTGGCACATTTGATGCAAGGATGCGTCAAGCATTATCTGATTGTGTATATGAAGAAAGTGGGCCAGAAAGTGAGGAGAGAGACTATGCCAGACTGTGGGAATATGCCGGTGCGAGGTTGTTCCCAGTCAGAACTCACATCAGTAAGGTAAACCAGGGCGAAACTTGGGATCCTTTGGACAACCTTCCACCCCCGTACCAGATTCCTCCTCCCCAGGCTCAGGGCCCCATGCCTGCACCAGCGGGACACCCGCCTCAACCCGTATGGGTACATACAGCCTTCGGCTCTGGCAGTGCCGAACCCACCGGGCCCCTCCCAGCCCCCACCTCCGCCACAACAGACAGACCATTTCGGGCACACACCTCCCACCAGGGAGACTGCTTCTCCCACAGCCAGCAGAACACAGCACAAGACGCGGAGACAAAACAATGATGATAGTGAGGAGGAAAGAGATAGACCCAATCTATACCCTCTAAGGGAAGTACCAACCGCTCCCGGAATCATTGGGTACGTAAATGTGTTGATCAACCCGGGGGATGTAAGAGCCTTTAAAAAGGAAATGGGAAATTAATGGATGACCCTCTGGGGGTGGCGGAGAGGCTGGATGAATTCTTGGGGAATAGCATGGATTCATATGATGACATCAGCTCTATTCTGAGGTTGTTATTCAACACCGAGGCACAGGACATGATAAGGCAAGCTGCAATAAAAGATTGGGAACACAGGAACCCCCAGGGAGGGACTGGCACCGAGAAATGGCCTGAGCAGAGGCCATCGTGGAACGCCCAGACAGAGGAGGACCGGCAAAAAATGATAGGATTAAGGAACATGGCAATACAGGGTATCCGAGGGGCTTTACCAAAGGGACAGAACATTAGCAAAGCATTGGGGGAATGCCAGGGGAGGGATGAAACACCCACCGAATGGTTGGAAAGGCTGAGAAAGAGCCTCCAAATGTATTCGGGGACAGATCCAAATTCACCCGTAGGGGGAATTCTATTGAAAACACAATTTGTTGCCAAATCATGGGAGGGCATGCAGAAAAAGCTAGAAAAAATAGAGAATTGGCAAGAAAAAAGTCTGCAAGAATTGCTCAGGGAGGCACAGAAGGTTTGCATGAGAAGGGATGACGAAAAACAGAAGGCAAAGGCACAGGCAAGGGTATTGGTGGCGGCAGTGAGGGAAGCGCAGAAACAGGAGCAGATACAAAATCCCGGAAAAATGGAACAAGCACAACGGCCCCAGGGAAAGCCTAACCCCTCTCAGAAGAAAGGCATAAACAAACAGGTAAGCAGCCCTGAGTGAGCCCTGAGTGCATTTACTGTAAACAGAAAGGGCACTTCAAGAGAGAATGCAAGAAGAGAATGCAGGATGGAAGGATCTTCCAGGAGGATTAGAGGTGTCAGGGGCTTTATAATTTGGGGTCCAGAACACCTGGAGAGCCCTTGATAAAATTGAAAATTGGACCCCAAAACCAAGAATTTGTATTTCTGGTCAATTCAGGGACAGAAAGAACTATGTTTCAGCGACTGCCACCTGGATGCACTAAAAGCAAGGACTCAATGGTGGTCATCAGGGCTAAAGGGGAACCTTTTAAGAATGTGGAGATTGAATCAGAAAATAAGTTTTTTCTAGGGAACATTTTACTAGTGGAAGAAGCAGATTTTAATTTGCTAGGGAGGGATTTAATGGTAGTCCTGAGGATAAGCCTGATAGCACAGGACTCCCAGCTCATGGTAAGTTTATATAAATTAACCGCTGAGGATGAGAATGAGATAAACCCTAAAGTGTGGCACACTCAGGAGGAGGCGGGAAGGTTAGACATGGAGCCAATTCACATCGAGATCGAGAGACCAGAGGATCCGATTGGAATTAAACAATACCCCATTCCCATGGAAGGTAGGAAAGGACTAAAACCTGTAATAGAAGACCTAATAAGGAAAGGCACACAGGAACCATGCATGTCAAGACATAACACACCTATCTTGGCAGTGCAGAAGATGGATGGTAGTTACAGGCTGGTACAGAATTCAAGGGCAGTAAGAGGAAAAAAACTTTGTTTCCTACAGTCTCGAACCCTTATACACTATTCAATAACATATCCCCGGAGGACACCTGGTACAGTGTAATAGATTTAAAGGATGCCTTTTGGACTTGTCCATTAGCCTGGGAAAGCCGAGACTATTTTACATTTCAATGGGAGGATCCAAACACAAATAGAAAACAACAACTAAGGTGGACATCCTTGCCTCAGGGCTTTGTAGATTCACCAAACCTATTTGGCCAGGCCCTTGAAAAACTCTTAAGTGAGTTTGAGCCAGTTGAAGGGACCAAATTACTGCAATATGTAGATGATCTATTGGTAGCCGGTCCCAAAGAGGAGAACATGCAGGCAGGTACTATAGCACTATTAAACTTCTTGGGGGAAAAAGGATTGAAGGTCTCGAAATCTAAATTACAGTTCACAGAGCCTGAGGTCAAGTACCTAGGACACTGGTTAACAAAAGGTAAGAAGAAATTGGATCCGGACAGGATAGCAGGTATCATTACCTTACCCCTTCCACAAACAAAAAGGGAGGTCAGGCAGCTGCTGGGACTTCTAGGATACTGCAGGCAATGGATCGAGGGATACAGCGAAATGGTAAGGCTTCTTTATGAAAAGATTGCCACGGATAGGCTAAAGTGGACAGAGCAGGATGAAGAGGGTTTCAAGGAATTGAAGGAAACCCTCATGGCAGCTCTGGTGTTGAGCCTCCCTGATGTAAAGGCACCCTTTCAGCTGTTCATGGACGTCAGTAATCACACTGCCCATGGAGTTCTACCTCAGGATTGGGCAGGGGCCAAGAAGCCGGTGGGGTATGTATCAAAACTTTTAGATCCTGTGAGCAGGGGGTGGCCTACTTGCTTACAAGCAATTGTAGCAGTGGCAGTATTGGTAGAGGAGGCTAAGAAGGTGACCTTCATGGCACCATTGATAGTCTACACCCCACACAGTGTAAGGAGTATCTTGCAGCAAAAGGCAGACAAGTGGCTGACTGACGCCACACTTCTAAAATATGAGGCTATATTGATCCACTCGCGGGGTTTGGAATTGCGAACAACCTCGGCACAAAATCCCGCTCAGTTCCTGTTTGGGGAGGTCTCAGGAATACCTACCCATGATTGTGCAGAAGTGGTGGAGCTGCAAACCAAAATAAGACCAGATTTAGAAGAAGAAGAGTTAGAAGAAGGCGAAAAATTGTTTGTGGATGGGTCAGCAAGGGTCATAGATGGGAAAAGGAAATCAGGTTATGCAGTAGTGGATGGCAAAACAGAGGAAGTAGTAGAATCAGGACCCCTGAATGCCGGGTGGTCAGCACAAGCTTGTGAACTGTATGCAGTATTAAGGGCCCTGCATAAATTAGAAGGAAAAAAAGGAACGATCTTCACAGATTCAAAATATGCATTTGGGGTGGTACACACATTCGGAAAGATTTGGGAAGAAAGAGGGTTACTCAATACTCGGGGAAGGAGATTAGTGCATGAAGAAATAATCAGGCAAATCTTAAAGGCTATAAGGGGGCCAGAGGCAATTGCCATAGTCCACGTGAAAAGGCACCAAACAGGAATGCAGTTCAAGACCCGAGGGAACAATTTAGCAGATAAAGAGGCCAAAAGCGCGGCTTTGATGAAGGTGAGTACCCCAGGAATAGAGGAATGGGAGGTTCAGGAATATCCCCCACACCCTTCCCCGAAGGAAATCGAGGGGTACGAAAGGATAGGAGGCCAGCTAGAAGGAGGTAAGTGGAAATTGCTAGACAGGAGGGAGCTGTTGTCTAAAGACTATACGAGAAAAATCCTGGGGAGATTGCATCAACAAACACACTGGGGAGCCCAGGCCCTGGCAGAGCAATTCCTGAGATTCTTCGGGTGTAAGGAGATTTATGAATTGGCGAAACAAGATGTGCAGGGGTGTATGATTTGTCAAGAAGTTAATCGGGCAAAAACACGGCAGGTGGCATTGGGAAGTAGCCCAGTGGCATATCAGCCTTTCGAAAGAATTCAGGAAGATTTCACCAATCTGCCTAAGATGGGGAGATATACATTTTTATTGGTAATAGTGGACAAACTAACCCACTGGGTAGAAGCCCTCCCAAGCTCTTGGGCTACGGACTGAATTTTGGTCACGTAACAAAAATCTATTTTTATTAAATATTAAGTTTTTTTACTTATAACAAAAGGGAGATTGAAACTCGGGAGGACCCCAAAATACAACAGCTTCCAAGTTTTAAATTACTTCTCAGTAAAGAGGAGGAGAATGACATGTTTTTTTTCGAATTCCTTACATCTGTGCATGTCCCTGAGGTGGGGGAGGGGAGGGTTGGAAAAGCCTCCCTGCTCCCCGCCCCCTTCCCCACCCTGGGAGGTGTCATAGGCACCCGAGGCTTTGGTGGCAACGCCTTCTGTTTTCGGCGGGCCGCCTACAGCCTCTGTCACCGCCGAGCCTCCAAAACAGTCGTCATAAGGGCACGCCCCACTCTGTCGCTCGGTTAGAGTGATACCAGGGCTGGCCGACGTCATCCAGGTCCCACCCATCCCCGTCCCTGAATCCCGAACAGTGGCACGGAGGGCGGAATCCACGGTAAGTGGGTCTGACGTCACACGCCCCTCCCGCCGGTCTGTGCAGACTCAGTCCCAGACAGGGGTGGCGTACGCTCCCTGCTCACCCCCCACCCAACCCCCAGCGGCTCTGCCGCCGCGATAAGCGCTTCACAGCCGATCCATGGAGCAACATCGCCACCTTGTGGGACTGCGGCAACATTACAACAAGCTTTGCAAAAGCTGCAAAAGAAAGACTGCAAGATCTTTTAAATCCAGGATGTGCAAAATCGCCCACAATCAATTGAAGCCCTCAAAGCAGCCCTTGCGGAAGAAGAGCAAGACACAATAGTCATCCTTCCAGGAAAAATGGATATGTCTGGCCAAGGCACAGCACACACTGGACAAGAGATCAGCACTCAAGCCGTGGATGATCTACAACAACAACAGCAACTCCCTGGAACCCAGGATGGCAGCGACGAAAATGTTATTTCCATTACAGCAGGACAAGGCATTCCTATTTCGTCCAAAGAACCATCTGGCTCCTGGACATCAATGGGCACTTCAGCTTTTTACATGCCTGCTCCAAAGATTTGGCTTTCAAGTAAAAAATCCAGTTCTTCAACTCAGCCAAGATTTTTTTCATTTTCTCAAGATTTTGTGACACAGCTTTTTCTCCAGCTTCAAGGAATGTGCTCATCAGTTTCAATCACAAAAGCACCAAACTCATTCTCTTCCATCCTCTTCATTATCAACACAGACAGCAAGTTCAACTACTGCCTCCTCAATCCCTTGATATCCAGAGCCTGCAACCCTTTTTACCTCTCCTCAAACAGAAGGGGGAGGGGTGCCGGGGATGTATGCACCCTTCGGGACAGAAGAAGGTGCATCCAGGCAAATTTCAACCCCACTGGATACAGGTGTGGATTTTGTTCCTATTCCCAGAAATACCCTAAGAGATGCTTCGTCGACGAATTAGGCAAAAGTCAGAAGGCCAGCATTGCAAGACAGAGATTATGGTATACTAGATACAGACGGCATTGCAATGCTAGTGAGGTACGGAAGAAGAAATGAAAACCCCAGATGGGAACCTTTGGATCATCAAGTCTTGAAAGACTTATTAGAAGCTGCAAGAAAAGAAGGACTTGGTTCACCATATTTCAAGCAGCTTTTGAGAGGCATCTTCAGCAATTATGACTTGGTGCCTTTCGACTGTAGCTACATTGCCTCGACAATTTTAACAGACTCACAATTCCTGCTGTGGGATGCGAGATGGCGAAGGGCTCTCATTCAACTGAGAAACAGATATGCAGAAGGGCCACACGCAGGTCTCATATTGGCTCAATTGGCAGGAGATGAAACACACGATAAAACCAAAAGACCAGTCAGCGGAATTGCCTTGAGGTGTGATTGCAGACATCAGAGAGGCAGCCCAAAAAGAAATTCTGCAAATTCTGCTGATTGGAACTCCAGAAGGTGTTTACACAGAAGTGAAGCAAGGTCCCTCCGAGTCTTTCACTTCATTCGTTGATCGTCTCACACAAGCAGTGGACTGAAAAGTGTGTGATGAAACAGCAAAGCCACACTTGCTTCAAAGCCTCACGTTTGCAAACGCCAATGCAGAATGCGAACGTATCATCAGTGCCCTGCCTGGTCAACCAACCATGACTGATATGATTAGAAGCATGTAGCAAGGTGGGCACACCTCAGCACATTGTAGCAATTCAAGCAGGTGTTTGGACAGAACAGATCGGAAAAATTCTTCAAGAGCTGTGTGAAGAATTTTCAAAAAATGCTTGAGGCGCTTCATCCAGCTCTTCAACAGGCCGGTTCCAAACAAGTGATGGCAACAACATTACCAAGGGACCATCCTTCAGATGTGAAAGATATAGGCACATGAAAAAAAACTATCCAGAACCAGCAAAAAGTGCAAAAGCGCCAAGTCTTTATCCCAGATGCAGAAGAGGAAAACATCATGTAAATCAATGCTATTCCAAAACATACGTAGACGGAAAACCCCTACCCATTCCAGGAAACTCAAAGAAGAGTGCAGGACACCAATGCGCTACGACACAAGTGATGGCGATGCTTTTGCCGGGAACCCCACAAGGGTTCCCAGTCCCAGTGGCAACACAACCATTGGGGAACGTCAATCAGATTTGGACCCAGAATTATTACCCCCAGGCACACAATGTGAATTGGCAGCCTCCAAATTAGTATGCTTTTTAAATGACGATCATGCAGTGATCCCCACGGGGGAGGCAAGACTTTTTAATTATAGGCAAAGACAGATGCAGCATTTTAGGGCTCATTGTTTATCCATCAATTGTCTCAGCTGATCAAAACAAAGAGTTAACAGTTTTGGCTCAAGCTTTACGTCCTCCATTGATCTTTCCAGAAAATACTCCAATAGGCAAAGCTACTACCATGCCACCTCATGCAACAAAACAGATCATGCCAGTTGTGGATCAACAAGTTTTATCTGTCAATGAAGATGCAGACATTCATGCCACCTGGGTGAAACAAATAGGTTGTGATCAACCCATGATCTCTTGCAATTTGACATGCGGCAACAAAATAATTTCAGAGGCATGCTGGACACAGGTGCGGATGTCACAGTCATCTCATACCTCTTTTGGCCAAGAGAATGGACCTTGAGAACACCGTTGGGCATCCTCTCAGGCATCGGAGGAAACACACTGGGCCTGAAAAATGAAAACCCCATCATTGTTTCGGGGCCAGGAGGGAAGACAGCCATTATTCGTCCCTTCATTGTGCAGAAGCCCATCATGGTGTGGGGAAAACACATTTTATCACAATGGGGAATGAAAATAGAAATGGATTTTTAATGGGGGTCATTACGGCACTCACCACCTCGAAGTTGACCTGGAAGACGGATGATCCCGTTTGGGTGGATCAGTGGTCCCTTGAACAAAAGAAACTGAGTGCTCTCAAGAGACTGGTTGAAGAGCAATTGCAGAAAGGTCACATCAAACTGACAACTAGTCCCTGGAATTCTCCAGTGTTTGTGATCCACAAGAAATCTTCTGACTCATGGAGATTGCTCCATGACCTCAGGAAAATCAATGAGGTCATTGAAGAGATGGGACCACTTCAACTTGGACTTCCATCTCTCTCAATGATTCCGAGAGACTGGCCACATGTGATCATCGATCTCAAGGATTGATTCTTCAACATCCCACTTCATCCAGAAGATGCTCCTCGATTTGCATTTTCTGTCCCAAGCATCAACAGACAAGAATCCTTGCAGAGATATCACTGGGTTGTTCTTCCGCGGGCCCTCAAGAATTTGCCGATGATTTGCCAATGGTTTGTGGCACTAGCCTTGTCTCCTGCGTGGAAGAAACATCCACAGGCAATGATCATTCACTATATGGATGATCTGCTCATTGCCGCGCCAACACCTCAAGAGCTGCAGGAGGCTCATGTCAGCGTGATTGTGGAAGTCCAGAACGCAGGGCTGGAAGTTTCCACCTCAAAAATGCAGGAAGTCTCACCATGGAATTACTTGGGATGGAAAATAACAGAACAGATGATAAGGCCACAGAAGATACAGATTATGACTCAGGTCAATAATCTACAGGGCCTACAGCAACTTTTGGGAGAGATCAATTGAATCAGGCCAATTTTGGGGATCACAAACTATGAACTTTCATCACTTTTTAATCTGTTGAAAGGAGACTGTGATATCAAATCCCCCAGAACTCTCATGCCTGAGGCTCAAGTTGCCCTTGAGAAGATTGCCGAAGCTCTTCAACAGAGACAAGCACATTGTTTTGTAATGATGCAACCATTTTTCTTTACAATCTTGGGAGAAAAAATACAACTCTGTGGTCTCATATTCCATTGGAACTTGTCAGAAAAAGACCCTTTGTTGATAATAGAATGGATTTTCTTACCCTACAGATCTCCCAAAACAATTTTCACCACATTAGAAATGATAGCCCAGATTATAATCAGGGCCAGAGCCAGATTGTTAGCAATGGCAGGCAAAGATTTCACAACTATTTACCTGCCTTTGAAAAAAGATTATTTTGATTGGGCATTGCACAGATGAGAGGATTTGCAAATTGCATTGTTAATCTATTCAGGTGCTTGTTCACATCATTTCCCAGGTCACAAGCTGTTGCAAAGAAAATTAAGTTTCAGAGAAAAACTCATGATAAGCAAAGTATTGTTGAATGCGATAACATTATTCACTGAGGATTCAGGCAAAACACATAAATCAGTCATAACTTGGCAGAATGCAACCACAAAAGAGTGGGAATCAGACATCCAAACAATACAGGGTTCACCTCAAATTGAAGAATTAGATGCAGTGGTCCGAGCATTTCAAATGTTTCAAGAACCTCTCAATCTAATCACAGATTCAGCCTATGAAGCAAACATAGTCAAAAGAATAGAAGGGTCACTTCTGAAAGAAGTTGATAATGAGGATTTGTACTGTTATCTTGTAAGAATGCAGAGAGTGCTACAGCAGAGAAAACATAAATATTTTATCTCCCACATCAGAGCACACTCTTCCCTTCCAGGATTCCTAGCAGAAGGAAACACACGAGCAGACGAACTGACCATGATAGTTTCAAACACCTTGCTGAACATTTTTGAACAGGCAAAACTGAGTCACGCATTCTTTCATCAGAATGCACAAGCACTCATGCATGCATTTCGCATTTCCAAAGATCAAGCGAGGGCCATCATAAGTGCTTGCCCTGATTGTCAGCTTATGCAGCCTCCTGTTTCCACAGGAATGGTCAATCTAAGAGGATTGCACAGTCTGCAGTTGTGGCAAACACATGTCACAAAATACCCATCCTTCGGGAGACTCAAAAATATTCATGTTTCAGTGGACACTTTCTCAGGCGCAGTCTTTGCCTCCCTGCACACAGGTGAAACAGCAAAGCATGCATGCCAGCATTTTTTGCAAGCATTTGCATCATTAAGTGTTCCTCAAGAAGTCAAAACAGACAATGGCCCAACTTACAGAGGACAAAGACTTGATACATTTTTTAAAAATTGGGGTGTTTGTCACATTTTTGGCATCCCTCATTCCTTTTCGGGCCAGGCCATTATTAAGAGGGCACACCACACTTTGAAATCTCTTTTAGATAAACAGAAAAGGGGGGAGGCAGAGGCCATGCCTCAGATGCAGTTGAACAAAGCGTTGTATGTTTTAAACTTCCTGAACAGCTCCTTCGCAGAACCTGCTCCGCCAATTGTCAGGCATTTTTCGAAGCGTACCCAGGCGAAACTAAGGGAAAATCCTTTCGTTTTGATCAGAAACCTAGAGACAGGGCAGATTGAAGGCCCATTCCAGCTAATAACCTGGGGCAAAGGGTATGCTTGTGTCTCCACAGATGCGGGACTGAAGTGGATTCCGGCAAAACACGTGAAACAATATCGGGTCCAGAAACAAGCAGGCAGTGACCCCGGGAATGCAGAAGCGAGCACACAGACGTGAACCAGTGTCAAGATTGAGGTTGACGTCTTGGACATCAGTCATCTTTCCATCTTGCGTGCAGAATTTGTGAACTGGGGTTTTGTGAGGGAGGGTTGTTTTGAGGTTTGCAGATTTTTGTGGGCGATGAGCATGAAGCTCAAACAGGTATCATGCTTCTGCCTTATCTCTTTGCTGGTTGTGTTAAGCAACGCGGCCTTGCCTGTGAGTCAAACAAGGGAAAATGTTTGTGAGACTCTGGCCAATGTGTCAGGTTTGGAAACCATTTGTTTGACTCACTCAAGGCCGAGGAAGCCATTCTCCACATGTTTAGTTGGTTTACTGGTAGACAAATGGCCAATTCCAAAAAACATCCCTTTGAGACTATCACGATTCATTTTGAATCCAGTGGATGGTTGGGGTGTTTAGACCAAATTTCTCCCTGACGCTCCTTATGAACCTCAAGAACTGGAAATTCTCAGCTCAGTAAAGATGGATTTTTGTATAGTATTTAGTCTTCCTGGGTCAAAACAAAAGAAGGATAAAATAACAGATGCAACCCCAAATCACACACACATATATATATATATATATATAAAAGAATGCAACACCTTGGTACAATTTCACAACAGTGATGGTCATGCCATCCAATAAGGTTCCTTGTTACTGCAAGGAATCTTTTTCATTTGTGGGGACAGAATTTGGCCCGCCATCCCATCCAATGTCAAAGGTGGTCCATGCAGCATTGGGAAACTTTCTTTGCTGACACCCAACATGACAATGATAAGAGAACAAAGACGTAAAGGGAAAAGATCTGTCAGTCAATATGACTCCAATTGTGATGGCAACTTTAGTGCATGGAAAAAAGGCCGGAGATTTATAACAGCTCTGCTTCTGCCACAGGCAGCTGCAGGAGCAGCCTTGAAGCAATTGGACCAATTGGGGTGTTGGTTGAGTAAGCACTCTCATGCTACCTCTCTCGCAGCGAGCAATATATTAATTGATGTTCAAGGTGTGAGACAGGCAACTCTGCAAAACAAAGCGGCAATTGATTATCTTTTGTTAGTGCATGGACATGGATGTGAAGAATTTTAAGGAATGTGTTGCATGAATTTGTCTGATCATTCAAAATCTATTCATGAAAGCATACAACAATTGGAGGATGGAGTGGTCAAACTCGGGGAAAAGAATGGGTCATGGCTGGATGGTATGTTCAGCTGGTTTAATCTTGCTCCAGCATGGAGGGAACTCGTGAAGATAGGTATATATGTACTGATTGGTGTTGTAGTCCTCTTAATATTTGTGCCATGTCTACTTCGATGTACCCAATGGATGATAGATGAGGTTGTCAAAGGAGTGCTTTTGGTTCAAACAGAAGGGGGAGATGTGGGAACCCAGGGCAAGGGGAATATCCCCCTGTCTGCCCTGGGGTGCTCTGACTCTCAGGAAAACACTGACTTTGACCCTCATTCATGGGGATGGCCTCCTAAGCCTCAAAGTAAACTAGAGACCACAAAAGTGTGAAATAGATTGTAGGGACCGTAGAGAGTAGTTTAGTATGTCACATGGGTGAGAAATTTAGGTTTTAGGATTTTTAGTATGTTGTAGATGGGAAAAAAGATGGAGGGTATAGGGTGTTGTCTCATGTTCCTTTTTCTTCCTTCTTCCTCCTTCTTCATGGGTTTGGGTGGTATCTTGTAATTAGGTAGAAAAATTTGCATTGCGGGTCTTTAGGGGTCAGTTATTGGGTTACAAGGGAAAATAATCTAGGTGTCACTTCTTAATTGGGCAACTTAGTTTTTGATTAGGCTTAAAAGACCTTGCAGCATGAGATTGTTAGCCATTTTTGTGCTGTTTTCCTGCATGCAAGGTCTGGTGCAGACAGTGTGCTGAAGTTTTGATAAGATAACAATAAAACAAGAAGCTGAAGACCGAAAAAGTCCTATGCATCTCCTTTTCCTGACACAAAACTGCTCGAGGAGGGTTTCCCCTGTCAGGGGAGCCCCCAGGGGGAGGCACAACGTGTAGCCAACAAAGCCATACCCTCCCAACTTCTTGTGCACTCCTGGCATCCTCCCTGGTGAGATGGTGTGAGAAGCAGAAAGGGCCTTGGCTGTGTGTGAGCACTGCTTAGCAATAACAGCAACATCCCTCTGTTATCAACACTGTTTACAGCACAAATCCAAATCATAGCCCCATACTAGCTACTAAGAAGAAAATTAACTCTCTCCCAGCCAAAACCAGCATATTCTCCACCCCTTATTCCATACCATTTATATAATGGTCAGGTCCCACACTAGCCAATATATCTTCATTAACCACCACCCCCCTTTCCATCCTTTGATACAATACACCTATCATTCCCTTAGTCTATGGACCACCCCTGCAAAATGTCCACAAATATCCACCGAGTTCATTTAGTCCATGACTTTGGGCTCCATCTGCTATAGTGGTCATTCAGGACAGAAATGCTGTGTTGGGTGCAGCTACTGGGCACCAAGGTCAATTCAGGTTGGGTCACTGCTGCACTGCAACTGCTTCTTGTAAGACTTTTCCATTGGTTCAGGTGATTCCTGCTTGTCATGGTTTGACGCTGGCGCAATGCCAGTGCCCCCATGAAAATATACCCTCCCCAAATGAGTGCTGTGAGATGCGACCAGAGACAGAGCAGAGCAGGCTTGAGCTTAAAGATAAAGAAAAGAACTTTATTAACCTACAACTATAATAAAAGACACACACTGGATCCAGAATGAAAACCTTCCAAAACATTTCTCCTCCCCCCACCCAATTTCCAACAAAGCACATTGAGACAAAACTTGGACCCTCAATCAAGTTACCACCCCTCAAATAATCAATTCTCAGTCCATCAGGGGAGAGAGGAGTCTCTCTTGCACCATAGACCCCTCAGGAAACACAGTTGCGATCTCTTGTGTTTCCATGTCACACATGGCACCGCCGGAAGAAGAGCTGCGAGTGTAACATCCTCCTTCCATGTACAGTGCTCTCACTACCATGCATGGACCAAGACTGCTCATAGGGTTCCTCCTTTAAGGATGCTCTGCAAAAGACCAAAGAACAACAGTTTCTCATTTTGGGACAACAGCCCCCCCATTTTCTCCTCCCCTGGGGCTGAGGGTCTCGAGAACAGAGATCTTCTTTTCCTGAAGACAGAGGGCACCACCAAACCCTCCTCATCCTTCTCTGTTCGCTCCACTCCTGCACATGCAACCACTGCAGCCGGTCACTCTCTTGGCTCAAACCATTGCATCCCCCTAAGAATGCAGTCTGTGTTGCAGGAGAAATTGGTTCAGTCTATGGCTATACAAGAAAAGTCCAGCCAAAAGCCACTCCATCATCTCCTTCCACCTAGGATTCTTTCCCCATCTTCTTCTGACATCTTGCGCCCCAGGACATCTCTCTTCTCTTTCAGATCAGGGAGGATTAATGTTTCACAAAGTTTTCATTGTCCAAGAAGGGGTTAAAAGTCTCAGGCTCCCAGGACGACTGACATCTTGGCTGCCCAGAACTCCAACTCCCACGGTTGGGCACCTTCCTCCCCCGCTTCACTTTCTCCTCTGCTAGCATACTGCTGGCACATAATATCAAATTTCCAGGTGACTCTGTCTCTATCTCTCCCTCTGGGGGGGGGGGGGGGGAACAAAGACAACTCAGTTTCTTTCCACCCTTCCGTCTGCAGGGGCCGGCCCAGTTCCAGTCCCTTCACCCCCTGGGCCTACCTCTCCTAGGCCACATGGCTTCCCCTCCCCCACCCAGCCTGTGGCTGGGCGGGGGAGGTCTGCACTCTTCTGCTGACCGGAACCAAAAGAGAGAGTACCCCTGGGAGTTCTCTGCTTTTAACCCCCTGTGTTCTCAGAGGCGTGTCCAATGTCTTCAGTGGTCACACCAGGTGACAATATTCAAGTCTGACCACTGATTGGTTTGACCCCAGTTTCCTGAGAAAACTCACTTCCTTGTCAAACCACAACACTGCTATAGTAATTCCTATATCAGGCAACTCAAATCATTGGTTGCAACATTTTAAAGGTATTTCCGCTACAATCTCCACCACTGGTCCCTTTGGACCAGGTTCTAGGGTTTAATATTGAAATGAACTCCTCCCCTTGCCCCTGTTCTGGCTTGGACTTATCCACGAACTGCAGTCCCTTAAGGGTGTACTTGTTCCAACAAAGCCTTACCCATGGCTGCAGGTCCTCCAGGGGTGTACCTGCTCTTTTGTGAGCTCATCCATGGCTACATGCTTTGAGGTGCTCCAGAGAGCAATCGTACTACCTGGCAGAAAGATATGGCCTCTCTAAACTCTGCACCCATTGTGACTGACACAGCTGCCCAGAGCTCCGGTGGGAACATGTATCAGGCTGCAGGGTGTGCCCTGCTCTTATGCCAGTACTGGGAATCAGTAGTGAACACACCTGTGGGAGGTGAGCCCAGGTAAAGGAACTCCTCTACTTAGTGGCAGAGCGCTGGCAGGAAGTGAATAGGTTGAGGAGTATCAGGGAGTGAGAGAGAGAGAGAGATTACTGGAATCACACCCTACCTTCCCTGGGACAGGCCTGACAGGTAGACAGGGTGCATGATATGGAGGATTCCCTATCCTCTCTCCTTCCAGCTGAACATGGTGACATAAGGAATAGGGGCCAATGGAGGCAAGTGCCTGCCCAGCACAGCAAGTGCATCTCCTCTATGACTGCCCCACCTTTCCAAGTGCCATTGCATAATAGATACGAGGCTCTGCAAGTGGAGCTGCACGATAATGAGGACAAAAGTTCTGTCACCATTGAGGCAGGACGGGAACAGAAGAGCTCCAAGATCAGAAGACGAGAAGAAAACTGATTTATTTCAAATGCACTGCTCTATTTATAGAGAACATCGTGCAGATTAATTTCATTGGTCTTAAAGTAAAAACATCTCACACCATTGGTGTGCTCTGAATGACGCATGGTAGCAGAACATATCTATAAACAATGTGAACAACAAGAGAGATAGAGAATTATTTACATTCCTTTCCAACTGTTTCCCAGGCGCAGCCTGGCAGAAACCTCTCTCTCTCTCTGACTGAACTGAGAATACCCATATTTCCTCTGTTTCGGTTACAAAAAAGAAAAAAAGAAAAGAAAAAGGCGGTGTTTGTGCCCTCCTGCAGGGCCCTTGCAGGAAAGACAACAAACACAGCTCGAGAGTTTTATCAACTCCAGTCAATCAAAACCTCAATTTGGATATTGACTCAGAATGGTCAAAGAGATTCCAAACTCATAAATTTCAAGAAATCAGTTACCAACTCTAGGATAGTAACAACTCACTGTCAGTCTGCCAAAGGACTGGCAGTCCAGCTTGTCAAAACCCATTTCCCAGTGTGACCCGATGCCCACATGACAGAAAAGAAGTTATTAACAAACATGTGTGCATATTGCTTTGCAAGGTGTGTGCACTTGACAGAAGAATCATGCAAGGCTTTTGGCCCATGCAGTCATGTCCTCAATGAACAACTTGAGTGACAAATTTGAAATCAGGTCCAAATTGCATCCTCAAAGCTTTCAAAAAAATTGAGTGAAATTGACTCAATTTAGAAATTGCGGCGGGATACAATTGACTGTTGCCCAGATCCCTGAATCGCGGCCCCACCCCCCTCCCCCCCAGCCTCGGGAGCAGCAGCAGGGATGCTGCTGCGGACCAAGCCGGTGTTCCCTCCCGCTGCTTCTGCCTCTGCCTCAGTGGGACAGAGCTCGGAGCAGTCTGGGGGAAGCGGAGGGAGTGGTGGGCTGAATGCAGGCTCTGGAACAAGCGGCCTGGATTCGTTGTCCAACACTGGGCTCTCTGCCGCTGCCAGCAGCGGATCGCAGAGCGGAGTCGCTGCTGACGAGTCGGCTTCAGGCAGCGCGGCGGCGGGAGCCGCTGTGCCCTGCGGGTGCTGCCCCCCCCCCCCCCCCCCCCCCGCCGCGGGCAGCGTGGGGGATGCAGCCTCCCCCACGGCGAGCGGAGAGGGGGGTGCATTTTCCCCCGTGGCCTGGCACGCCGCCAGCCCAAGCAGAGCGGGCGGCGCGGTTTCGGCGGCGTCTCTCGGCGCTGGCGGCCGCGGCAGCAGCCGCGGCACCTCTGCCGGTCCCAGGGTTGGCAGCGGCGGTCGGCTCCTCGCTGTCGGTCCCGGGGTGGGGGGCGGCTGCGGTGGCGCCTCTCTCAGGAGTGGCGCTGTCAGTCGCGGCGGCGGCGGGCTCGCTCCGAGCGGAACGGAGGGTGGAGCGAGAGGCAAGGCTGCTGCTGCCGCCGGAACAGCGGACAGGGCGGCGAACTCCACTGTCGGCAGAGCCGAAGCCCCCGCGGGCAGCGGGGGGTGTGCCAGGGGATGAGTCAAAAGCTCCATTGCCGGTCCCAGCAGTACAAGAGGGCGGGACCCGTACATCTGCGCAGGCTCCATTAGCGAAGGAGTCAGGGGGGCTCCAGCCCCCACTGCGCCACGGACTGTGGGTGGCGCCGGCCCACCCCCAAATGCAGTCCGGAAAGGGGGTGGGGGAGCTGCGGAACTGCAGGTGGTGGCGGCGGCCGCCGGTCCGGGGTCGCCCCGTGCAGTCCCTGCAACGTCGGTCGCGGCGCGGGCTGCGGCGCGGTCAGTGTCCGGAATCCCGAAATGTCCCGGTCGGAATCACTGCCTCTCTGGGTCTTGCCCTGCAGGGCTATGTAGATGGCCCCCCCCCAGACTGTAAGCAGTTTGGGCGCTATTGTGTCCCCCTTGTCCAACTGCTTCATGAGGCAGTGTCCCAAATCGTGCCAAACTCTACGATCAAAGGCGCGTGTGAGATCCAGAGAAAATCCATGGTCCTGAGCCCATCACAGGAGTAGAACGAGCTCGGCCTCAGAGACCAGAACCCCCAGCTGAGGGATATGCCCCTGCCAGGCGGTCAAAACCAGCCGTTCAGGTGCAGAAAGGTGGTTCCCCATGTTCCAAGGAAACCCTCCCTCAGCAGATGTCCACTTCAAGAGATAGACAGTCCACTACTTCAGGGAAAACCTGTCCCGCTCAGTTCTCGGCTTCTAAGAGCCGATCCACAGTCCAAACAGGACCAAGCCTTCTCCAGAAGGCATGCGGTTTCAGCGTTACCTCTCTGTGATAAACTGTGGTAACTTATTTGTTCATCAAAAGAATTGGAATATTAAAGGAGGAAAAATAAAAATTAAAGTATAAGGGACTAGCCTTATACTAGCTTGTAGCAACTGCTACAAACCGCAAGGCTATAGATATATTGCAAAACCGCAAGATTACGAGTATGATTAATCACCATATAGGGAGCTTTTTGTAGCTTTTTATTTCAGACACAGGCTAAGAATGTCGGGGGATGGCCAGAGCTGATTATGAAATCAGCGACCACCAGGCAACGGCTACCGGACTAGACAACGTAGGAGTGCTCCAGGTACGCCCATCACTGTCCGGAGCCGATTGTGAAATCAGCGATCACCTGCCTCGACACAACGCAGAAACGACGCAGAGAGATGCTCAAGCTACGCACACCGCTATCGCAAAAGACACGAATGAAGAAACCTCCAAGAAACTATAAAAGAAACTGAATAAGGGAGTGGGGTGTGGGGCACTGCAGTGTGGGACACTGCAGGAGGGGCGGTTTGGAGACCCCTACCCACCCAGCGCTGTTTTGCTTGCTACTGCTTGCTGTAATTAATAAAATGCTAATTGACCTTAAAAAGGCTGAATCAAATTATTCGCCTCAATTTATCACAATTTGGTGCCGTGACTCGGATAAAGGAAATCCGGGAGGGAGGCCCCACTAGGGTGAGGCGCCCCACCGCCTTTTGCGGTGGCCCTAAGGGGGGGCTTCCTCCTTGGGCCTTTACCGACGAACCTAAAACTCAGTAGCAAGCAAAGGTACCCCCGTTAATCTTTGTGCACGAAGAACCGCAGGAAGCGTAAGTAGCCCCCGGTGGGCCTCTTTTTCCCGGTGGGTGGTGGGCCTCTTTTTTCCAGGGTTGGGTGACATAGGAGGGGAGAGCTGCACCCCCTTGGCGTCGAGTTACCCTCGGTGGGGAGGCTCCTGGGTTAGGAGGAGAGCAAGCGGGCCTAACCCAGACGTGGAGGTGGACTGCGTCAAAGTTCCTGGGGCAGGGGATCCCCGGAGAAACTTCCCAAGTTTCGGCTTACTAATTTAAATATAAGTGTATGTGTTCAGTGGGCCCCGTACAAACGGGCTCCGGAATGCGTGTGAAAGGGACAAAGCCTCGACCCCGGAAACGGGGTCTTTAAGAGTCGTTTAGGGGTGTGTAGTCCCGGGGTGATTGAGGTGAGTAAAGAAGACACACAGGGCGAAGCCCCGGTCGAGAAACGGAGGCGCCGGAAAGACGTGAGTAGTCCGGTCCGCTCGGTCGCTCGGTCAGGGGTGGGAGTCCTGGAGTGTAGCGAATGTGAACGTGTGTGTGAGAGGGGAACTGGCAGCTCAGATTTCCCAAGTGAGTGTGGACCCCATAGTAGTGCGTTTCCCATATCCGGCGACGGAGTGGGCCACGAATTGGGGGAAGCGACTGCCGTATTGTTTGTGTTGAGTGTGAGAAGGCACTCTAGAAGATGGGTCAGAGAAAAAGTAAATCTGCTGAACCCATGGGTGGGAGAATCTCAGTAAAACTTCCTCAGATCCCAGAGGAGAGTCCACTAGGCTTAATGGTAAAGTATTGGGATGCCTTTCCTTCTAGAAAAGGAAAAGATAAGGTTAAAATGATCCATTATTGTATGGAAATTTGGGGAGGTAAACAAATAAGGGGAGACCAACTATATTGGCCCGTATTTGGGTCGTTTGAGGATTGGATCTGTCAAGCTCTAAATATATATGTTAACTCCAAAGAGCCCTTTAACCAAGAGGAGAGCGAATATGCAGCTCTTTGGATAATGGGGGAGACAAGAACAAAGCTATTTGCTCTCAATAGTAAAAGGAAAAAGAAAAGCATGCAGGAGGAGGAAATACCCCCAGTTATTCCTCCTCCCTATATACCACCACCTCCTCCAGTACCTCCACCCCTGCTACAATACCCTGACCCCTCAGCCCTCGTTCAAGAATTATCTGATGACGAGGGATCAGAGGTTAGGGGGTCGGAGGGGAATACCCCCAGGATGTCCCGGAGAGTCACTAGGAGTCAAACCCGACAAAGGGAGAAACAAGAACTGGGCATATTTCCTCTTAGAGAACATGGGATGGGAATGGTACCCAACCCAAATGCAGCACAACCAGGGCAGCCAGCCCAAATTTTGGGAGTGGGATATATATCTGTCCCACTAAGTCCGGGAGATGTCCGGGATTTTAAAAAGGAAATGGGACATCTGTTGGAAGACCCCCTGGGGTGGCGGAGCGATTAGACCAATTTTTAGGACCTAACATTTACACTTGGGAGGAGCTGCAATCTATCTTGGGAATCCTATTTTCTGTGGAGGAAAGGAGAATGATTAGGGAGACGGGTATGAGGATCTGGGACGATGAACACCAGCAAGGACCATTAGCAGACACCAAATGGCCCCTCCAGAATCCTCAGTGGAATAACCAAGACCCGGTACATCGCATACACATGAGCGATTTGCGGAATATAATATTACAGGGAATAAGGAGGGCTGTTCCTCGTGGGCAGAATGTACAAAAGGCATTTAAAGAGCACCAGAAAAAAGATGAAGATCCAACAGAATGGTTGGAGAGATTGAAGAAAGCTTTCCAGTTGTATTCAGGGGTGGACCCCAATACCCCAGAAGGGGAGACACTTTTGAAGGTGCATTTTGTAGTCAATTCTTGGGTAGACATTCGGAAGAAGTTGGAGAAATTAGAAGGATGGCAAACGAAAGGATTGGATGAGTTGTTGCGAGAGGCTCAAAAGGTGTATGTTAGGAGAGAAGATGAGAGTTTTAAAAAGCAGTCTAAAATCATGTTGGCAGCAGTAAGGGAGGGACAACGGAATCCCCAGAGAAGAACTGGAGGTCAGTCTAGAGGTCAGACTGATGTCCAGAGAAGTCGGTTTGAGGGGAAGTCGAGAGGTGGAGAGAGTATTGTTTGTTTCTATTGTGGGAAGAAGGGACACATAAGGAAAGAGTGTCGGCAGAAGATTGCTGATGAGGAACAGTTCAAAGAAGATTAGGGGGGTCGGGGGGTCTATCTGCTGGGGACAAGGGAAAGAACAGAGCCCCTGGTAAAATTAAAGATAGGTCCCCAGCAACAAGAATATGAGTTCCTTGTGGACTCAGGGGCGGAGAGATCAACCGTCCAGACCCTTCCCCAAGGGTGTAAGATTTCACCTGAGATAATACAGGTGATTGGGGCCAAAGGGGAACCCTTTGGAGTACCTGTAATTAAGGATGTACTCTTAGAAAGTGATTCTAAATTAGGAATTGGGTCATTTTTACTAGTTCCAGAAGCAGATTATAATCTATTAGGGAGAGATTTGATGGTCGAGTTGGGGATAGGGATAGAGGCAAAAAAGGGAGAACTAACAGTAAAACTATATCCTCTCCGGGCTGAAGACGAAAAAAAGATTAACCCAGAAGTTTGGTATACACCCGACAGTGTGGGGAAATTAAATATTGAACCCTTTGAGGTAACTATCAGAAACCCAGAAATCCCTGTCAGGATTCGGCAATATCCCATACCCAAAGAGGGGAGGGAAGGACTAAAAACAGAAATAAAGAGACTTTTGGAAAAGGGACTTTTAGAACCCTGTATGTCCCCTTTCAATACCCCCATCCTGCCGGTAAAGAAACCGAATGGCAATTACAGATTGGTGCATGACTTGCGGGAAATTAATAAAAGAACAGTTGAAAGATTCCCGGTCGTAGCCAATCCACATACTATTTTAAGCCAACTTGGCCCAGAAAACCAGTGGTATAGTGTAATAGATCTTAAAGATGCTTTTTGGGCCTGTCCCCTTAAGGAAACCTCTAGAGATTATTTTGCTTTTGAATGGGAAGACCCGGATACACATAGAAAACAACAATTGAGGTGGACAGTCCTTCCCCAGGGGTTTATCGAATCCCCAAATTTGTTTGGGCAAGCTCTGGAACAAATATTGGCAGAATATTCACGGGGGGGGGGATTGTGCTTCTACAATATGTAGATGATTTATTAATTGCAGGGAAAGAAGAAGAAAAAGTAAGGGAAGAAACTATAAAACTCCTAAATTATTTAAGCCTTAAGGGACTCAAAGTTTCAAAGTCGAAATTACAATTCGTGGAAGAGGAAGTTAAATACCTCGGACACTGGCTGACTCAGGGGACTAAGAAATTGGATACTGATAGAGTCCAAGGAATACTTTCCCTGGAAGCCCCAAAAACTAAAAGGCAGGTTCGGCAGTTACTGGGACTTTTTGGGTATTGCAGACAATGGATTGAAAATTTTAGTGGGAAAGTTAAATTTCTGTATGAAAAATTAACAACAGACGGGCTATTAAAATGGAGCTCCGAGGATGAGACCCAGTTAAAATCATTAAAAACTGAACTGGTCAATGCCCCGGTTCTCAGCCTCCCGGATCTAAAAAGACCATTCTTTTTATTCATTAATGTCAATGAAGGGGTGGCATACGGGGTGTTAGCCCAGGAATGGGCTGGAGGAAAAAAACCAGTGGCATATCTTTCAAAGCTTCTCAACCCTGTTAGCCGAGGGTGGCCTGCCTGTCTGCAATCGATAGTGGCTGCTGCCCTTTTGGTAGAAGAAGCAGGAAAGATAACTTTTGGGAGTGAACTGAAGGTTTTATCTCCTCATAGCATTCGTGGAGTACTACAACAAAAAGCGGATAAATGGATAACAGATGCCAGACTCCTAAAGTATGAAGGCATCCTAATTTCTTCTCCTAGGTTAAGTATTGAAACCACAAGCTTACAAAATCCAGCCCAGTTTCTATATGGGGAACCAGTTGTGGGACTAACTCATGATTGTCTTTTGCAAATAGAGGAACAAACAAAAATAAGACCAGACCTCGAAGAGGAGGAATTAGAGGAAGGATATCGATATTATGTAGATGGGTCCTCTCGGGTCCTTGAAGGGAAAAGGAAATCTGGGTATGCTATTGTGGATGGGAAGATTTTTAAGAAAATAGAATCTGGTCCTCTTAGCCCCAGCTGGTCAGCACAAGCATGTGAATTGTATGCAGTACTCAGAGCTTTAGAACTGCTAAAAGGAAAGGTTGGGACCATTTATACTGATTCAAAATATGCTTATGGGGTGGTTCATACATTTGGTAAAATCTGGGAAGAAAGGGGTCTTATCAATTCACAGGGAAGGGGGTTGATACATGGGGAATTAATTCTGAAAGTGCTCCAGGCCTTGAGAGGTCCGGAAAGAATAGCTATTGTTCATGTAAAAGGACATCAAGTGGGGATGGGAAGCTCAGTACGGGGAAATAACTTAGCCGACCAGGAGGCGAGAAAGGCAGCTCTAATGAATTTAAAACCATATAAGGGGGGGGGTCACACAAAGGGAAGATTGCTCCACTTGTGGAGCTGACTTAGAGGAAGAACCATGTTGGGCTTGTTGGGATGCATACGGGATTGATTCAATACAGTGTGCCTGTGATAACCCCCAAGACAAACATTGCCGGTTCCATGGACCCATTAACCATGTGTTAGCCTTCACGGTACAGGAAAAACAAAAATTAAACCAAATGGGGGTGAAGGAAAAAGAGGGAGGCAAGTGGATACTACCGGATGGGCGGGAGGTACTCCCAAAAGGAATGGCAATAAGGGTCCTGCAAGCAATTCATGAGAAAACCCACTGGGGAACACAAGCCCTGGTTGACCAATTTGCAATTAAATATATGTGCATAGGGATCTATAACCTTGCAAAACAGGTAACCCAACAATGTTTAACCTGTCAAAGAATAAATAAACAACAATTAAGAGAAAGACCAATGGGCGGAAGGGAACTGGCACAACGACCCTTTTCACATATACAAATCGATTTTACAGAATTATCAAAAGTGGGGAGGTATAAATATTTATTGGTACTGGTAGACCACTTAACCCATTACATGGAAGCTTATCCTACGGCCCGAGCTACTTCGAACACTGTGGTAAAAGTATTATTAGAGCAAATTATCCCCGGTATGGATTAATTGAGTGTTTAGACTCAGACCGGGGACCCCATTTCACCTCTAAAATTGCAAAAGATGTCCTGACAGCTTTGGGAACTCAGTGGAAATATCACACCCCATGGCATCCACAGAGCTCGGGGAGGGTGGAAAGGATGAATGGAGAAATAAAAAAACAACTCACAAAGTTAATGCTGGAAACAAAAATGTCATGGGTTAAGTGCCTACCTCTTGCCTTATTGAACATTCGAACTCAACCCCGAACTGATGTGGGAATCTCCCCATTTGAAATGCTATTTGGAATGCCTTATGATATGGAAGCCCCCACAGATCACCCCTGCCTTAAAGATTCTCATATTAAATTTTACATCACCCAAATTATGAGCAGAAGGCAGGAATTGAGAAAGAAAGGAGTGCTGGCACAGAGACCACCTCTGGATATCACAATCCATAAGATAAAACCAGGGAATCAAGTACTTATTAAGTCTTGGAAGGAAGATTCCTTAACCCCATGCTGGGACGGTCCCTTTCTTGTTTTGCTTACCACAGAAACAGCAGTCAGGACCGCCGAAAAGGGGTGGACTCACGCCAGCCGAGTGAAAGGCCCGGTTGCTACAAATAACCAGTGGAGAGTGACTAGCCAGCCTGGGAACCTGAAAGTGACTCTTAAGAAAAACTAATGAACTCTGTGGACATTATCCAAATCAACCAAAAGGGGGAGCAAAAGGGATACAATTACAGACTAGCTGAAGACTCTATAGTGATTTGTAATAGGAAAGTTGTGGAGATTGTTATTCTTTTGTGTGCTTTAGACTCTATAGTGATTTGTAATAGGAAAGTTGTGGAGATTGTTATTCTTTTGTGTGCTTTAGACTCTATAGTGATATTGTAATAGGAAAGTTGTGGAGATTGTTATTCTTTTGTGTGCTTTAGACTCTATAGTGATTTGTAATAGGAAAATTGTGGAGATTGTTATTCTTTTGTGTGCTTTAGACTCTATAGTGATTTGTAATAAGGAAGGTTGTGGAGATCGTTATCCTTTTGTAAAATTTGCCAAGAACGGTGGTGGGTCCATTGCCAGAGGGGAAGACCACCAAATTGAGGTTTGTACTGAGTGCTATAAAACTCAGCGAAAACTAATTGGAACTGTACTAAGGATAGGAGAATTGGAAAATCGGTGGGTCAGTTTTGGATCTGAGTGGTGGAAAATATTTACCAAGGGAATATACCCTGAGTATTTTTGTTTACTAACGAGCCCACTCCATTTGCTGCTCAGATAATAAAAGGGTGTTGTCAAAAGGAACTGAAGGGGATTCCTTGCAACCCACTTCTGGTCAAAGATAAGAACTGGGAACAGTACAAGGCTAGGCAGGAGCAGAAAAGGGGACGCTCAGGCGAGTACTGCTGCTGCCGAGAAGATGGTTTACCTCGCGGCTCGAAGCACCCGAGTCGGCGAGCGAGGCAGAGAGGAAAAGGCCAAGCCCCCTCTAAGTGGAACAATGCTAAAATGCTCCAACCATTGCCAGCCGAGTACTAGGCTCCCTCAAAGGACCAGTCTAAGTGCCTCCGAAACACCAAGGGAGCAGCAAGCCCAAAAGGGGAAAGCAGGATGTTACAAAACAAAAACAAGGCTAGGACTCCACCCTTATTGGCAAATTATTAGCTTTCTATTGCTTTGTCCTAATGGTGTTTCTGGTCAAGACAATGCTGAATGGCTGTGGTCCCAAGCCTTTACCCAATACACTGGATCTATGGGAAGCCAGCCTGATTTAGAAGGTTTAAATTTAACAACTCTAGTCATGCACGATAACCAGATATATACTAAGCAGGAGTGGAAAAGACAAGAGGGGTGGTCACTTCAAGGAACCATAGGAGAGGAAATTAAGATAGGGTGTCGAATGATTAACGGGACTACCTACAATAAAGTTATCCAAATCAGTGTAGATAATCACAAGCATTTGAAGGTCTGCAATCATCCAAGTGAATTAGACTGTTGGTATAACTTCACATTAAGACAAACTGTTGACGTGGTTTGCCTCTGGGCCCACAACACCATTGGGTTGTCTTTCAAATTTACAATAAACGCCATGGCCAAGCCTTTTACAAACCACTCCAGCATTCAAGTACACACCAAAAATATACCATTCAATCTTGAACCCAAGGTTTATGAAATCGGCCCATATGTCATAAGAAATACGGGTCAACAAAAACTGCTCTTTAACCCAGAATGGTCCCTTAAACGTGTTGAACTGTTAATGCAAACTAATATCTCGACAGTTCAGCCAGCCTGCTCTCCCTTCCTAAGGTCATCCTTCGAAGGATGGACAAAGTGGCTACAAAAACAAGTACATCTCCGAGGTAGAATGTGAAGGGATTTAACCGGGATGTTAGGAACCGGATTGGGGGTTTTGAATGGGATCGACTCTGAGATATTAATGAACAAATTAGCTGCAGCAACTAACGATCTGACAAAATTAAAACAGCCTTTACAGTCTTCTCTACTGGCACTAGGAGATAATCAGTGGCAAGTCTCAGAGGTACTGCCAAGATGGAGAGATATTGAGGATCACGACCATGACTTATTGGTAGACATGTTACAAGTGGCACAAGAGAACATATCTTTAGCCCTTAGTTGTATACAAGCACAATTATGGATACAATCAACAGCAGCTTTAATCATAAGAGAAGGAAGTGAGGGGGTGTTTCCAACTGAAGTACGAAGGGTCGTCTGGGACAATGCCACAGACTTTGAGAGGGACTCCCAATCTTGGTGGACCTTGGTAAATTTTACCTATAATCCCACCACTAATACCGCTACTGCCTTTGTGCTCACTATACGGAATGCCATAATTCACACTATACACCCTATTGTTGCCTTAGGAATAAGTCATGAAAAGTCAGTATTATACCCCTCAGAACATAGGGTATGGGCCTGGAAAAACCGAGGGAAATGGCAAACCATTAACCTAGAACCTTGCATTGCTCGGGAACAGCAGGGATTTATCTGTGAGACTAATTTAATTAGCACTCAAGACGTATGCCTTGACACTGACCAAGGCATTTGCCACTTTGAAATCCGCCCAGATCCCAACCCACGAACTGTATTAGTGTATATAGGTAATGGCTGCGTGTGTTTAAGGACTGTGTGTGCTGTTATAGAAATTGATAAGAACAAGGTCTCCTTATTTACTAGAAATCATTCCAATTTCTGTATTTGCAACTTTATCAAAGTTACTGGGTGTGACTTTAACTACTCAGCACCAGTTGTATCCCACCAATTAATAAAATCAAACTACACAACATACAACAAATTACCACCCACACCCACTGGAATGAATTCAACCCTGGTTAAACAATTAATGAAACACCAAGATCTAATCAAAATTATAGAAGAAATTCACAAGAATGGGCAGAAAACTCTCGTGACTGTCCATCATGATATAACTGAAATAAACAGAGTCCTGCAGAGAGTAAAAAAGGATGCAAGTCATAACTGGTGGGATGCACTATTCGGATGGTCACCAACTGCAACTGGGATCATGAACACTTTAAGTCACCCCATTATAGTTTTACTAATTCTAGTCGCTATAAGTTTAATAATGTCCATTTTAACACTCATATGGAATTGGAGGATGTTGCAACGTGTGGCTACTTTGACTTCACTCTTTAGAACTCATGGAATCCTGCTGAAAGAAAACTGTCCTGAGGTAGAAGACACTTTACTCCTAGCATACGAAGCAGCAAAACGATTTGATGAACAAAATGGTAAAAGAGAAAATGGGGGATTGTGATAAACTGTGGTAACTTATTTGTTCATCAAAAGAATTGGAATATTAAAGGAGGAAAAATAAAAATTAAAGTATAAGGGACTAGCCTTATACTAGCTTGTAGCAACTGCTACAAACCGCAAGGCTATAGATATATTGCAAAACCGCAAGATTACGAGTATGATTAATCACCATATAGGGAGCTTTTTGTAGCTTTTTTTTCAGACACAGGCTAAGAATGTCGGGGGATGGCCGGAGCTGATTATGAAATCAGCGACCACCAGGCAACGGCTACCGGACTAGACAACGTAGGAGTGCTCCAGGTACGCCCATCACTGTCCGGAGCCGATTGTGAAATCAGCGATCACCTGCCTCGACACAACGCAGAAACGACGCAGAGAGATGCTCAAGCTACGCACACCGCTATCGCAAAAGACACGAATGAAGAAACCTCCAAGAAACTATAAAAAGAAACTGAATAAGGAAGTGGGGTGTGGGGCACTGCAGTGTGGGACACTGCAGGAGGGGCGGTTTGGAGACCCCTACCCACCCAGCGCTGTTTTGCTTGCTACTGCTTGCTGTAATTAATAAAATGCTAATTGACCTTAAAAAGGCTGAATCAAATTATTCGCCTCAATTTATCACATATCTTGTTATAAATTGAGGTGAATAATTTGTTCAGCCTTTCAAGAGTCAATCAGAAATTTATTGATTACAGCAAGCGATGGCAAGCAAACAGCGCTGGGTGCAGCCGGGGAGTCCCTGCTCCGCAAACGGCTCACGCCGTTTCCCCCTTCCCACAGTCTTTTTATACTCTCTTCCTTCCGTGTCCGCGGTATCTCTGGGTGTACTCTGCGCTTGCGCCCTCTGTTGCTAGGGGGTCTTCTTTTACTCTCTGGTGGTCGTTTGAGGAAGGCTCCTCTCTTCTTCCTCTGTGAAAGTCCACGGCCCTGTAATGGTCTTTTCCATATAAGGTTATATGTTATATGCGCCTAAGCTCAAGTCCTGTTATCTACACAAGGTTTCCCCTTTGGATTCCTGTTGTTTACACAAGGCTTCCCCTTTGGTTTTCTGTTATCTACACAAGGCTTCCCCTTTTTGTCTTGATGAACAAAGAGTCTTTTCTAACTTATCACATCTCTCAAGAGGGTAAAGGTGTCCAACCAGAGCTGCCAGGCTACTGGCGTCCAGCCACGGCCGCAGAACCCGCCGCCTGACGCCGGGGCTCGGGTCTTCAGCCTAGGCTGCAACTCCACGAGGGGTCACCAGATGTCGCTGTTGAGGCCGGACAGGAACAGAAGAACTCCAAGATCAGAAGGCGAGAAGAAAACTGATTTATTTCAAATGCACTGCTCTATTTATAGAGAACATCGTGCAGATTAATTTCATTGGTCTTAAAGTAAAAACATCTCACACCATTGGTGCGCTCTGAATGACGCATGGTAGCAGAACATATCTATAAACAACGTGAACAACAAGAGAGATAGAGAATTATTTACATTCCTTTCCAACTGTTTCCCAGGCGCAGCTTGGCAGAAACCTCTCTCTTTCTCTCTGACTGAATTGAGAATACCCATATAGTTCATCTAGCATGGAGGTGTTGCTGAGGTTAAGTCAGCCTATGCCCTGCATCAAATCTGCTTCCATAAAGAAAAGTAAACAGGTTATTGTCATAGGAGACTCCCTTATGAAGGGAACAGAAGGCCCCATATGCAGACCAGACCCACTTCTTAGGGAAGTCTGCTGCCTCCCTGGGACCCAGGTTAAAGATGTGAAGAGAAAGCTTCCTACCCTGGTACGGCCCTCAAATTATCACCCATTATTAAGTTTTCAGGTAGGCAGCAATGAAGTTGCAACAGGAAGTCTGAGGGCAATCAAAGGAGACTTCAGGGCCTTGGGACGACTGGTTAAGGGATCAGGAGCAGAAGTAATATTTTTCTTTATCCTTCCAGTTGCAGGGAATGATGAGGGAAGAAACAGGAAGAGCCAGCAGATCAGTACCTGGCTCCAAGCCTGGTGTCACTGGCAGAACTTTGGGTTCTTTGATCACGGGTCGGTCTATGTGACACTAGGCCTGTGGACAACAGATGGGGTACACCTGTGTCAAAGGGAAAAAAAGATCTTTGACTAGGAGTTAGCAAGGCTCATTGAAAGAGCTTTAAATTAGATTGCAGGGGAGAAAGAGATAAACCCAGGCTCACTAGAGGTAAGTCTGGAGGCAGCATGCCAGTGTTTAAGAAACTAGTGAGGTCCTTTGGTCTGCAGTCTTAGTGGAGGTAGGGGATGGAGATCCATGGTACAGCAAAGACACGAGGGTTATTGATGTGTTATAAACTACAGATGTGCCTGAGAATAGTCCAACTGAGGTGCATCTACACCAATGCACACAGCATGAGCAACAAACAGGAGGAACTGGAAGCTGTTGTGCAGCAGGAAAACTATGACATAGTTGCCATTACGGACACATGATGGGATGACTCACACAGCTGGAGTGCTGCAATGAATGGCTATTGTAAATGCAGGTGAACCTGGTGGGAAGAAATGATGATGTCTGACTCCAGTTTAGAAGGCTGAATGATTTCTTTATTATAACTATACTATAATACATTAATATACTATTTAAAGGAGATACTAAAACTACATACCTACTTTTCTAACTACCATATCTAACTCACTAACAACTCGTGACCCTCTTTTGAGAGTCCTGACACAGGTGGATTTGATTTGCCATCAGGCTCAAACAACCCTCACCAGAATCCAATCAAGCAATCACCCCCAGGTAAACAATTCTCCAAACACATTCCACATGGGAAAAACAAGGAGCAGAAATAGAAATTTTCTCTTCTCTCTGTGCTCCTCTATGAAAAAAATCCTGAGAGAGAGAAGAATGTGCCTGCCACAAATGGCTATAAACACTTCAGAAGGAACAGGCAAGGAAAGCAGGGTAGCCCCGTATATTAGGGAGTGTTTTGATTGTCTAGAGCTTAATGATGGCACTGATAGGGTTGAGCATTTAAGTGTCAGTATTAAGAGGAAAGGCCAAAAAGGCAGATCTGATGGGAGTCTGTTATGGAATGAAGAGGCAGATGAAATATGCTATAAACAGCTGGGAGAAGTCTGAGAATCACTAGCCTTTTTTCTCATGTGGGATTTCAACTTGCCAGATGTCTGCTGGAAATACAATACAGCAAAGAGGAAACAGTCTAGGAGGTTCCTGGAGTGTGTGGAAGAGAACCTCCTGACACAGTTGATGAGTGAGCCAATTAGGGAAGGCTGGACCTCTTGTATGTGAACAGAGAAGGACTGGTGGGCGATGTTATGGTTAGAGGCCATCTTGGGCACAGCAGTCACAAAACGATAAGGGTTTTTGATTCTTGGAGAAGTAAGGACAGGGGTCAGCAGAACTACCACCTTGGACTTGTGGAGGGCAGGCTTTTGCCTGTTTAGGGGCCTGATTGACAGAGTCTGTTGGGAGGCAGTCCTGAAGGAAAAAGGAGTCCAGGAAGGACACATCCATGTGCTTTAAGAAGGAAATCTTAAAGGCTCAGGAGCAGGCCATTCCTATGTTCTGAAATATGAGCCAGTGGGGAAGAAGGCCAGGCTGGCTGAACAGAGAGCTTTGACTGGAACTCAGAACAAAAAGAGAGTTTAGGAACTTTGGAAGAAGGGGCAGGCAACTCAAGAGGACTACAAGGATGTTGTGAGGTAATGCACAGAGAAAATTAGAATGGCCAAAGCCTGACTAGAACTTAATCTGGATACTGCCATAAAAGACAATAAAAATGTTTTTACAAATACATCAGCAACAAAAGGAGGATCTTCATCTTTTATTGGATGCAGGGGGAAACATAGTGACAAAGGATGAGGAAAAGGCTGAGGTACTTAATGCCTTCTTTGCCTCAGTCATTAATAGTAAGAACAGTTGTTCTCCAGGTACTCAGCTCTCTGACAGGGATGAGTAGCAGAATGAAGCCACCATAGTCCAAGGGGAAATGGTCAGTGACCTGCTACACTACTTGTCTATGGGGCCAGATGGGATCCACCCAAGGGTACTGAGGGAGCTGACAGAAGAGCTCTCCAAGCCACTTTCAACCATTTGCCAGCAGTCCTGGCTATCTGGAGAGGTCCCAATTGACTGGAGGTTAGCAAATGTGATGCCCATCTGCAAGAAGGGCCAGAAGGAGGATCCAGGGAACTACAGGCCTGTCAGTCTTACCTTGCTGCTGGGGAAGGTTATAGAGCAGATCATCTTGAGTGCCATCATGTCAGATGCAACCAGGTGATCAGGTCCAGTCAGCATTGGTTTATGAAAGGCTTGAGTAACCTGGTCTCCTTCTTTGACAGGGTGACCCGCTTAGTTGATGAGGGAAAAGCTGTGGATTTTGTCTATCTAAACTTTAGTAAAGCCTCTAACAATGTTTCCCACAGCATTCTCCTGGAGAAACTGGCTGCTCAATGGCTCAGACGGGTGCACTCTTTGCTGGGTAAAAACCTGGCTGGATGGTTAAGCCCAGAGAGTGGTGGTGAATGGAGTTACATCCAGCTGGTGGCCAGTCATTAGTTGTGTTCTCAGTATTGGGTGCAGTCCTGTTTAATATCTTTATGGATGATCTGGATGAGGGGATTGAGTGCACCCTCAGTAAGTTTGTAGGTGATGCCAAGTTGGGTGGGAAGGCTTTGCAGAGGGATTTGAACAGGATGGATTGATGGCCCAAGACCAATGGTATTCAGTTCAACAAGGCCAAGTGCTGGGTCCTGCACTTGGGTCACAACAATCCCTCGCAGCGCTACAGGCTTGGGGAAGAGTGGCTGGAAAGCTGTTTGGCAGAAAAGGCCCTGGGGCTGCTGGTCGGCAGCCAGCTGAACATGAGCCAGCGTGTGACCAGGTGTCCAAGAAGGCCAATGCCATCCTGGCTTGTATCAGAAATAGTGTGGGAAGCAGGACCAGGGAAGCAATCATCCCCCTGTACTTGGCACTGGTGAGGCCATATCTTGAATCCTGTGTTCAGGTTTGGGCCCCTCACTACAAGAAAGACATTGTGGTGCTGGAGTGTGTCCACAGAAGGGTAATGTAGCTGGAAAAGGGGCTGAAGCACAAGTCTTACGAGGAGTGGCTGAGGGGGCTGGGGGTGTTTGGCCTGGAGAAAAGGAAGCTCAGGGGAGACCTTATATTGCTCTCTACAGCTACCTGAAAGGAGGCTGTAGCAAGGTGGGAGTTGATCTCTTCTCTCAGGTAACAAGGGATAGGACAAGAGGAAATGGCCTCAAGTTGTGCCAGGGGAGGTTTAGATTGGATATTAGAAAAAATTTCTTCACTGAAAGGGTGGACAAGCATTGGAAGAGGCTGCCCAGGGAAGTGGTTGAGTCCCCATCCCTGGAGGTATTTAAAAGCCGTGTGAATGTGGCACTTAAGGACACGATTTAGTGGTGGACTGATCAGTGTCAGGTTAATGGTTGGACTCGATGATCTTTGAAGTCTTTTCCAAGTTAAATGTTTATATAATTCTATGAAAAAGCATCCACTAATGAGCAGTAGACTAATATACAGTGAGGCAAACAAGTACCATGGCAAGCCCAGGAGCCTGTCTATCAATAGCTAAACAGCAATAACAGCTATAAATTCGATCTAGCATGTCCTAGTCAATCTGTCATTATCACAAACTCTTCAAGCCCCACGTGTGGTATCAGAAAGGACTGTTGTGGTTTAACCCCAGTTGACAACCAAGCACCACACAGCTGTTGGCTTACTTTTCCCTGGAATGGGGGCTTCAATCAGAAGGGTAAAAGTGAGAAAACACATCAGTTGAGATAAAGACAGATTAATAGGGAAAGAAAAGCCATGTACACAAGCAAAGTAAAACAAGGAATTCATTCACCATTTTCCATGGGCAGGCAGGTGTTCAGCTATCCCCAGGAAAGCAGGACTCTATCATGTGCAATGGTGACTTGGGAATACAGAACACCATCCTTCTGAACATCCCCCCTTCCTCCTTCTTCCCCCAGCTTTATCTGCTGAGCATGATGTCATACAGTATGGAATATCCCTTTGGTCAGCTGGGGTCAGCTGTCCTGGCTGTGTCCCCTCCCAACTTCTTGTGCACTCCCACCAGCAGGGTGGTACTAGAAGCAGAAAAGGCCTTGACTCTGTATAAGCACTACTCATCAATAACAAATATATCCCTGAATTATCAACACTGTTTTGATCACAAATCCAAAACATAGCTTCATGCTAGCTACTATGAAGAAAATTAACTCTTCCCCAGCCAAAACCAACACAGGTCCCTAGCTGGATAGCATCAGATAATATTTAAAGCTCTTCAGTTAGAGGAGGAATTGCTTGTATGCTACACCACAGATAATGTCAGGAAAATCAAATAAGCCCATAGGCAAAGGAGGAAAAGAAAATGTGACAAGGATGTTAAAATATGACTACCTCACAGCTATTGTTTCCATGAATTTACCTTTTAAATGGCAGTGCTGTTTTAACGGTTGGACTTGAGGATTTTGTATGTTTTTTCCTACAAGTTTTAAAAACTCAAACAGATTTTTAAAGCTATGGCAAATAAGTTCTCTGAACTTAGAGTGATGATGATAGATATTGCAGTGTAATGGGTTCTAGAGTAGTTTTGGGTTTTTTTGTTTGGTGGTTGTTTGGGTTTGGTTTTTTTTTGTTGTTGTTGTTATGTCAGTAATCTTCCTTGAAGAAAGGGGAAAAAGTATTAGACTGTGTAGCATTTTAAGCACTTGGAAAAGCAACTGAAGTCTGTCATGATGCAATGTGGAATGTTTATGCATGTACTAAAATTGAAAAAAACAAAATCTACCAACAAAACCACTTTGTGCTTGAAATGTATTTATTTATTTTTCCTAAATTCTGTATTGTTTTGAACTGATTTATACTTTGTTTCAGGACAGCAGTCTTAAGAAATATTGTCCTATTCAATTGTGCTCACTTGTTGCACTGTTGTGTGGTGTCTGTAAGTTGGTAGGATGTTTTTTAAAAGCTGAATCTGTTTCTTCTACAAACTGCACTGACAGCACTTAAGGGGGTGCTGTGTTGGGGGAAGGTTGGAGAGGGCATTAGTAGCAATGTCAAAATAAGCTGTTCTTGTGGAGCATCACTCACCAGCAGGCAAATATATTGTTTGAGGACCAAGACACTGTTTTCAAAGTACTTGGCTTCAGCTGTGATAGCTCATACTGCTGCTTTGTACCATTTTTTGAATTGTGTGAAAATCAAAGAATTTCAAAATGAATGTAGTAGCATTTAAAGTGAAGTTTTGAAATTGCTGCTTCTTTAGTTCCTCCTCTATTTGTAAGGAGGTGACAGATGTAAGGGCTTTTTATAAACACATGCATATGTGTAACTGTGTACCTTTTCTTAAATAATTCCCTCCTTCCTCCTAGGGTTAGCACCGGAATTACTGCTCATGTGGTAGAGGTTCTTAAGTAATCCCCTGACAGGGATTAGAGATATATATTCATTTTTAATAACTAAGGGTTGCTTAATGTATCTGTGTTAGGGAGAAAAGAAGGCTGCTCTTCATTACTGTTTTTTACCCCTTAGTGTGACAGTAATTTTGTGTTTGTGATAAAATGTGGGGAGGCTAGGGGAGGAGAATTCTGTTTTTCATTCATGAATTCATTAGCTAAAATACTGTAGCCAAAAAAAAAAAAAAAAAAAAAAGGCTACAATCATGTCCTGAGACAGGGGAATCTGGGCCCTGCTTAGGTGATACTAAGAGGTAATAACTGTTAAATTTTTACTAGGTCAGCACTAGGCAAGTGAAACAAAAAAAGCCAAGTACATATATATCCCAGTGAAGTTATAGCTGCATAAGCAAACTGCTAAAAAGAGATGCTCTCGTGGTGAATTGACATGGTGTAGCTGATTGTTCTCATTGTGAAAAATTTTCCTCTTGCATCCAATCAGCATGTCCCCAGGAGTAACTTGTACCCATTACCCCCCCTCCTCTTTTCCATGTAAAAAGGGAGTCTCTGTTTTCTTTGTCACCACCCTTTAAATATTAGAACATGGTGATAAGGTCTCCCCCTAAGCCTTTCCTCAGAAGCCAGTTCTCTCAGCCTTTCCTCATCTGGCAGGTTTCACAGTTCTTTGATGATCTTTGTGACCCTTCTGTAGACCCTCTTGAGCCTGTCCATATCTTTTTCATATAGCAAGGACCAAAACTGAACACAATATTCCAGGTGAGGCCTGACAAGGCACTGAGTAGAGTGGGATAATGACTTCTTTATATCTGCTGCTGATGCCCTTGTTTATGCAACCCAGCATCCTGTTGACTCTCTGCCACAGTAGCTCACTGTTCACTCATATAGAGCTCATTGCTCACCAGGACTCCCAGGCCCCTTTCCCAGCCTGTGCTGCACTCCTGGACTATGTTTCCACAGGTGCAACATTTGTCTTTGTTGAACTTCATAAGGTTCTTGTTAGTCCACTCTTCTGGCTTATCCAGGTCTTCCTGCAGGGTGGGTCTCCCTTCCCAAGTGTCCACTTCCCCACTCAGTTTGGTATCATTGGCACACTTCATCAGGGTACACTTCATCCCATCCTCCAGATCACTTATGAAGATATTAAACAGCAATGGGCCCAATATCGATCCCTGGGGGCCCCCACTTGTGACAGGTTGCCAGTTTGAAAATGAACTATTTACCACCACTCTCTGGGTGTGGTCTGTCAGCCAGTTCCCCACCCACCGCACAGACCACTTGTCTAGACCATAACACATCAGTTTCTCTAGGAGAAGACTAGGAAAACACATTGATAACCTTGGGGAAATCCAGGTAGTGTTCATTGC
The DNA here is from genome assembly GCF_026979565.1 of Vidua chalybeata. Taxonomy (NCBI): domain Eukaryota; kingdom Metazoa; phylum Chordata; class Aves; order Passeriformes; family Viduidae; genus Vidua; species Vidua chalybeata. The sequence goes on from NW_026530331.1 coordinate 149,146, forward strand.
TTGCCTCACATCAACTGAGCAGGTTACTTTGTCATAGAAGGCTATCATGTTTGTCAAGGACAACTTGCCCTTGTGCTGGCTTTTCCCAATCACATGTTTCATCTGACTTGTGATAGGCCCCAGAAGGATTTGTTCCATAACTTTCCCAGGAACTGAAGTAAGACTGATGGGCCTATAACTTCCTGATCCTCCTTTAAGCACTTCCTGTAGATGGGGGTGACATTAGCCTTCTTCAGATTCCTCAATATTCACAACTTCTCAAAGATCATGGAGAGTGGCCTCACAACAATGTCAGCCAGCTCTTAACACCCTCAGGTGCATATTTTCAAGGCCCATAAATTGTCAGGGTCAAGCTCCTGTAATACTTCACATACCAACTCTTCCTTCACTGCTGGTGAGTCTGTGTTTGCATCCACCTGGATTCTTGTTCCCAGGTCCTGGGGCCCATCAGTGCTGGTAAAGACAGAGGTGAAGAAAGTGTTGAGAACCTTTGCCTTTTCAGTGTTGTTAGTGACTAATTCATCTCTCCTATTTAACAATGGGACAATATTTTCCTTCTGTTTCTGCTTGTTGTTTACAGACCTGAAGAGCCCTTCCTTGTAGCTTTTGATGTGTCTGGTCAATTTCAACTCAAGCTGAGCTTTTGCTTTTCTAACTTAATCTCTGCACACCCTGGCAATGCCCTTGTAGCTCTCAAGGTGCATTCATCGGCTTTTCTGTCTCTGGTATGTTTCTCTTTTGGTTTTGAGCAGACTCACAAGCTTTCAATTAAGCCAAGGAGGTCTTTTGCTTCACCTACTTCCCTTACCTTTAAAGGGGACGAACTGTTTTTGTGCTTCCATGAAAGTTTTCTTGAAAAGCTCCCAGCACTCGCTAGGTCCTTTATCCTCCACGGAAGCTTCCCATGGAATCCCTCACAACTGAGCTCTAAGCAAGCTGAAATTTGTTCTTCTAAAATCTAAAACCTTTTTCTTAGTACTAATCTGCAGTGTGCACAGCCAGGTCCCAAACACCACAATATTGTAATCACTACAGCCAAGGCTATCACTAACCAAGTGTAAGGCCTCAAAAACTTGCTCAGTGAGCCTCTTAAAAGGGCTTATGTTTGTTTTATGTACCCTGAGTTAGATGCATGGGAGAAATACTGACAATATATTCTCAAGAGGTCAAAACAACAAAAAAACTTTACTGGCAACTTCAGAAAATCAGAGAACTTTGGCAGAAGTTTAGAGCAGCATTCAATCAACATAAAACATTTCACAAAGCATTAACTTTGCCCATTCAACTTAGCAAACTCCAAGCCCATCCAATTTTAAGTTACTCAAAACTCTGAGAAGAGGAAATTAGAAGAAGAAGAAAGAAAGGATACAGAAAAGAATGAATACAGCTACCACTCCTGGTTCCAGCAGTGATATACAATCCAAGGAAAGGCAGGGTCAAGACATGTGCTTGCCTAATGCTTTGGTTTAAGTACCCTTTGGCTTTCCTGGGCCCTTCCCCCAGGTGGGAATTCTGGTTATCTGGCCACTTAGGAGCTGGGTTAGGGGCTCCAGAGGTGGGATGTAGAGCATTGCCTCCAGTGTGCCAGTGATTGGCAGCTACTCCGGGGCTGGGATACAGGTCTGGGGGGCATGTGGGGGTTGTGTGTGTGTGTGCAGAGCAGGGCATCGCCTCACCAGAGCAAGGCCAGACCTGCCCCTTCCCCCCACATGCACCCAAAATGTTTCAAGTCAGCAATCCTTCCAGTTTCTCATACCACCCCATGGCTCAAGACATTGACCAGGACCACAGTAATGGTACCTTTCCTCTCATGGCAGCAGTGGGGTCCTAATCTAGCAGACAGAGGAGAAAGGAGAGGAAAGTATACAGGAAATCATATAACGGACAATTGTTATTTCAATAATCAAAAGCATAAGTCTAGTCAATATAAAAATTTCCTTCTATGCAAGTCATCGCTCCCCATCCCATGAGTCTCTAAAATTGCAGGCAATTTTGTGTGGTGCCAACCAGGATCCAGGGGGAGAGTTCATTAAACCAGTCTTTTGGCTGCAATGACCAAAGAGTCCAGCAGACTGGTTGGTAATTTCCTTCATGTTTCTTGATACTGTATTCTTCTTTGGTGAGATCTAGTATTTTACATATTCCTTGCTCATTAATATCAAGGATTAGACAATTTAATAAAGCCATTTTTGGTACTTGTTGGACTTGTAAGCTGAGCTCCAAAACAGCATGGTGTAAGGCCCCAAACAACTTGCTGAAAGGGGCTTACAGAGGTTCTTGTACTCTGGGTTAGATGCATAGGAGAAAAACCAACTAGATATTCTCAAGAGGTCAAAATTACTTTACTGGCAAAATATAAAAAATCAAGGAACTTTGTCAAAAGTTTTAGTACAACATCCAATCAACATAAAACACTTCTCACAGCTATAGTTTGGCCCATTCAACTAAGCAAACTCTAAACTTAAACCCATTCAATGTTAAGTTACCCAAAATGTTCCAAGAAGAAGAGGAAATTAGAAGAAGAGAAAGACAGAAAAGAGATAGAAAAACACACATATAGCAACCAACTCCTGGGTTAAGGTGGTGTCCAGATAGAAACTCTAAGAGCAGGGTAGGGTCAAGACATGTGCTTGCCTCATGCGCAGCCTTAAATACCTCTGGGCCTTTGTGGGCCGCCCCCCCCCGCCCCTTCCCCCGCTTCCCAGGTGGGACTTCCGGTCATCCGGCCACTCAGGAGCTGGGTTAGGCAGAGTGGAGCACTGCCTCCAGTGTGGCCAATGACTGACAGACACTGTGGGTCTGGGATGCTCTAGGGCTGGGGGGTGTGGGGCAGGACACTGTCTCGCCAGAGCAAGGCCTGACCTGCCCTCTCCCACACACACAGACATAATTTTTGCTATAATCTCTTACTACTGAGTAGTTCGTTAAAAATTATCTTTTTTTTTTTTTTTTGGTCAGGACTTCAACACCAGTAGTTTCCACATCCAAATATGGTTAAACTTACCTCTTTTCCTGTCACAGTACAGCTGGTCTGTAGCTGGACAAGATAAATCTGGCCATTATATAAATCCAATTTGGCTTGCCTAGTTCAGAAGTACACAAGTCCCTGAGTGAGCAATCATAGGATAAATCTGAACTCAAACAGGGACCTAAGCCAATCATGTTCAATCCAAAATGCAGACATATCACTGGTCAAGGAGCTGGGTGGTGCAGAGATCCCAACCAATCAGCTGTCTAAGCCTGGGAAATTCAAACCCCCTATATAAGACAGTTCTGAACAATAAAACATGCTGTTTGTCCCATGATCTCGGTGACTCAAGTTGTAAATCTTTCTCCAACCTACATCCGCACGTAACATTTTCCAGTGAGGATTAATCCTTTGCTTGTTTGAAGTTTCATGGTTTACTTAGAGCTGTGAGGTGTGGTTGCTTTCTGTCTGTAGCAGAGATCCTAACTTGTGTCCACTAAAAATAAATTTCTTCCTGAACACAGCACTTAAAAATACTAGCCCCCCTTTGTCACCCTAGAGATACTCTCTAGTCCCCAAGACTTCTAAACGTGTCAAAATGCAATTCCCCCAGAAGTACCTGCATATGCCCTTTTGTTTATGCTCGAAGAAATGAAGGTGCTTTATTTACATTGGCCAACCCCACTTGCAATCACTGCAATCACAAGCTTGAGATCCAAGCAGAATATGGTTCTGTTTCAGCACTTAAACTCCTGATTGCAAAATTTGGCAGACATCTACATTTTATGTTATATTCTCCTTAATCTTCTTAGTTTCTTCAGTTTCCCTCACCTGAGTCACTTCAGTTCTGGCAGACTGGTTTTCCTGCTTGTAGTTTCAGTGTTCTTTAGTAGCACAGCTTTTGGGTATGTGAGTATATATACTATGAAACTTTAAAGCAATGTTTTTTATCTAGGCAATAATATCTTGCCCAGATGGGTTTGCCTCTGTGCTGCCAGTTGGTCCATTTCCATTGCTATAGCCACCCCCACAGGGCATTTGCCATCATCCATGAGTCAAAACTGAAATAGAGTACTGGCCACTGGCAATCTCTAGGACAAACTAGATAGCTTTCACTTGTGCAAACTGTCTCAATTCACTTTTCCAGTGTACTGGTTATAGCTGGGACAGAGTTAAATTTCTTCATGGTAGCTTGCAAGGGGCTCTGTTTTGGATTTGTGATCAAAACAATGTTGATAACACAGCGATGTTTTTGTTATATCTGAGCAGGGCTTACACAGAGCCAAGGCCTTTTCTGCTTCCATACTGCTCCCACAGCAATCAAGATGGGGGTGCACAAGCAATTGGGAGGGGACACAGCCAGGACAGGTGACCCCAACTGACAAAAGGGATATTCTAGACCATTTGGTGTCATGCTCCCTATATAAATTTGAGAGAAGAAAGGGGGCATGGGGGAATGTTTGGTCTAATGGCATTTGTCTTTCCAAGTAACTGCTGCATATGTGAACCTCTGCTTTCCTGGAGATGGCAAAACAACTGCCTGCTGATGGGCAGTAGTGAACGAATTCCTTATTTTGCTTTTCTTGTGCATGCAGCTTTTGCTTTACCTATAAAACTGTCTTTATCTCAATCCATGAGTTTTCTTAATTTTACCCTTCTAATTCTCTTTACCATCCCACTATGGATGGGCTGAGGTTGAGCAGTTGCCTACTAGGGTTAATCCACAACACCCTTGTGTACCCTTGTATATATCTCAGTTTAATGTGATTATTTACAAGTTCAAATGAAATAATAGCTTCAACTGGTCCAAGTGTGTGCAAACATTTTTCTTTACTTAACTACATTAATTTAACTGAATTGAATGATAACCTGATAATTGGGCAATTATAATTCAAGAGTGTCCTTAAACATGATATGTACTACAATAAACAAAATCCTTTTTACAAATCACTGACTTGTCTGGACAGGGTATCTGTATATGATTGCAACATCCAAACACTGACAATGAATTAGTGCATTGACTGAAGGTTTTCCTGAACAGCTTAAATAAACAAAACATTGGTATTTAAATTTTTATAATGAGACTTCAAAATTAAAATAGATAAAGATAGCTGAGAAAAGCTCACACTTCTCTTTCTACTGAATTTTTATGTCTGCCTTTAAATTGCTCTTGGCTTGCTGGAAGCATTAATTCTCTCTAAAATCTCTTGCCTGCTTTATAAATATGGTGTTCCTGTTAGTATAACCTTCTCAATGTGTACCTAGGGTGAAGTGAGAGTGAAGTTTGGTGTTTTTTTCCTTAGGCAATAATGCTTGATATTTTAAGTTAAAGGCAAACCTATAACTATAGTAGACTGCTTCAGACTATATTCTGGAGTAGGGGAAAAATTAATTCCTGAAGGCTTACTCAATCACAATAAGAACTTACCTGGATGAAGGTAAAAGGAATAAATTTAGCATACAGGGTTACAAAAGAAATTTATAGCCGTGATCCTACAAACAATAAATTGTCCTTGTATAAAGAAGTGTCAGATGATAGTTTTAAATATTACTATTTTTTCCTCAAGAGTACTTCTTGATTAAATTAAATGTTATAATTTTTATTGTTTTGGGTTTTTTTTTAATCACATGTATTGGTTTTGGCTGGGAGAGAGTTAATTTTCTTCCTAGCAGCTTGTACAGTGCTGTGGTTTGGATTTAGGATGAGAATAATGTTAAAAGCACACTGATGTTTTGGTTGTTGCTGAGCAGTGCTTTACACTAAGTCAATAACTATTCTGCTTCTCATACTGCCCTGCCAGTGAGGAGAATGGGAGCATACAAGGAGCTGTGGCATTGGAGTCCCTGGGGTAGCAAGGATAGGTTGGATTCAATCTACACAGGGACTCTCAGCCAATATCATTGAGTTCTGAATGCAGCTGTATCATTGGCCAGAGAGCTGGATGGGCCTAAGACCTCAACCAGTCACATGTGTAATTGGAGCTCCTATAAAAGGAGCTGGAGGAATAAACTCGAGGCCGTTTGTCGTTTGTCACATGGAGCTTTGGTGTGTTTGTGTTGTCCCTGTCTCCAACTTCCAACCCCACGAAACATGTGGATAATAAACACAATAAGGAGCTGTGAGGAAGCATAATCAGGACAAGTGACCTGAACTGGCCAAAGGTATATTCCACACCGTATGACGTCATGCTCAGTATATAAACCGGGGGGGAGGGGGTGGGTGTTGGCTGAGAGCTGCCGATCGCTGCTCAGGGTCTGGCTGGGCATCAGTTAGCAGGTAGTGAGCAACTGCATTGTGCATCACTTGTTTTGTATATTCTTTCATCATTATTATTATTTTCCCTTCATTTTCTGTCATATTAAACTGTTTTTATCTCAACCCACGAGTTTTACCTTTTTTCTGATTCTCCCCCCTATCCAACTTGGGATGTCTTCAGATAGAGGCCCACATTTTATAGCAGATGTGATGCAACAGCTGAGTAAAACCCTGGGTATAAAATGGGACTTACACACCCCTTGGTGACCACAGTCTAGTGGGAAAATGGGAAGGATGAATCAGACTTTGAAAGGACAAATTAGTAAAATGGGCCAAAACCCCTCTTTAAAATGGCCACAGGCTCTTCCTCTGGCTCTTTTGTGAGTCAGAATTCAGCTGAGGTCAAAAACCAAAGTAAGTCCCTATGAATTGCTGTACAGATGGCCATATCAAACACTATCAATTCCAGGAGAAATTAATTTAAAGGGAGAAACATATTTAAATCTATACTTGATTTCTTTAGGAAAAACTTGCTGGACTTTTGGTTTGTAACCCTAATGAAACATAAGCTTTAAGGGATTTAGAGATAAACTTTACTAGAGTTAATTAAAATAAATGAGTAGGCCTTGATGAAGTTAAGAGTTAGTAGTTAACTAATAATTGATTGCCTGTCAACACAATGTTTAGTTAGCTGTGTTTATAATGAAGAATATAGAAAGTGACAAATAGCTTTTAGGAACATAAGACAATTGTGGGCCTCCTCTGTTCTGAAACCAATTGAAGACAGGGAATGGGAGTTCTACCAAGAGTTCATTTGTCATATTTGCATTGAAAAGGTAGAAAGGTCAGAATGAGGAAGACTTCATTTACTTCCTCATTTTGGGACCCCTCCCCATGAAAGGGACCACCAACCCATTTCGAGGAACAAACTGAGCATGCTTAATAGCTTTTGAAATGATTAGCATACAAAGCGAGGAATGGGATGTACCAAAATTATGAATATGTATTTGTGTTTTGGGTATTCGATACTTGTATGGATAAAAGGACTCTGTAGCCATCTGAAAGGCGCGGTGTGTATTTGGGAGCTATCCCACACGCTGCCCGGCATTGCAATAAACATACACTTTCTAACTTTAAACTGTTAGAGAGTTTTTGTCTGTCACAGTTGGATATCGGTGCTAGATCAATATCCATATTTCTTTAATAAATAATTTTGGCGACCGCGGCAGGACCGCTGCTCTCTCTGGCTGTGGGACCAGTGGGGTCCGGGACCCCTCTGGGCACCCACACAGAAATTTCTGGGAAGGGGGATCCTGCCATCCCGCTGACTACCCGGGGAAAGACCAGAACCTGCTGGAACTACGGACAAAAGGTACGTTTATATTTGGGGAAAGGTACCTTATTATATGAGCAGTTAATAGGTGTCCTAGCGTGATGGTATGGTGTTTGTATCCCAAATCGTGTGTTCTCTTTATGCCTGATATTATGTTCTGTGCCTTCAGGACTGACTCTGAAAAGTGAAGGTTTGTTTTGTCTTGTTATCAGCCGGCTCACCTCCCCCCATGGTCTGGGTCTAGGAGAGGCTTGGCTGGCTTGGTTTTTGCTTGCTTGCTTGCTTGCTTGCTGGCTTGCTTGCTTTTGCTTTTGCTTATTAGTTAGTTTAGCTAGGCAGTCCAATTTTTACCCTGGACTGTTTCTTTTTCCCTTCCCTTTCCCTTTCCTGAATATCATCTGAACCTGCTCTGGACCTGGACCTGGGAAACATCAAGAAACACGGAGAGTCTTCATTTTGTGACCTGCAGCAGCCATCCCCAGCGCCGGAGACTGATAGCTGGGCGACCACTCCCAGGAGAGACTTTCTGAATTTGTCATCTCTTCAGAATGGTGAAAGAGTTTTGTCATCTGGTGCTGGTTTTTTTTTTATTATTTATTGGGGAGTGTTTTGCTTGTTAAATAGACAGGTTTTTTTCCATTTCTCTCTGAGGAAATCCTTCCCGAACCAGGTGGGGGAGGGGCCGTGGGGGGTTTGCTTTCTGGGGGCTCCTTCCAGAGGTCTTCTCCCAAATTTTGCCCTAAACTAGGACAATAGGACACGAGAGACGTCTCGTATCAGTGGTCTGGTAACCCGTGTCCTGTAGTGGGGACCCAGGGGTTTGGTGGTCCGTGTCTCGTAGTGGAGACGGTGGCACCAGAGGTTTAGTAGTCTGTGTCTCGTAGTGGAGACAGCGGCTGTGGTGTTGTGAATTTGGATTGGAGCAGGGGTAACTCTTGTTTCAGCTTGTAATTTAAAGGTGCACATTAGTAATCCATAATTTGGGTGGCTAGTCCGAATTTTTGGGACGTGAAGGGTCCCGCTGTGGGTCGCAGACAATTCTGGTTGTGGCCCTGAGCGCTCTGTGTGTGTATTGTAATCGGATCTGTGTTTGTTTGGTGGGTTTGTGATTTTGTGTGTTTAAGTTGTGGAAAACTATTTATCTTATTTGTTGTAGTTTGCAAGTTTGTGTTGTGAGCATTATAATTTGTGTGATTTGGCGTGTGTTACTAACCTTTGTAAGTGTTTTTAGGCGTTTTGTGAGCTTAAAGTTGTAAAAGGTTTGTGAAATCCCTGCCTGCTTTGCAGAGGGACACTGACACTTTGTTTGGGAGAGTGGACTGATTTAAAGTATTTACATTCTGCTTAGATTGCGTGATAGAGGGGAATCAAGCTGTGTGTGAGCTTAGACAGCATACATTTTTGGCTGTAAAATTTTATTTGATATGTTGTTGGGTGAAAAAGGCTTTGTGAGTTAAATTTGTTTATTTTATAGTTAGAGAGCGAAGTGAAAAGCCCAAACTATTCCTGATATAGTCCTGGCGATTGGGGAGTCATTTGTTTCCCAGGTAACCAGAGGGGAGTCCAGGCTCTGTAGCCTCTGGATACATTTTTCAACTAGCTCCCTGGAAAATCTTAAGTTTGGTGAGTGAGTGTTTGTTGGTAACTTACCCCCCCTTTTTTTTGTGGAGGAATTTGTGCTGTGCTCCAGTTGGAGTTTGTGTGATTTTTAGCAAGATCTTGTTAAAACTCTTGTTGAATGTCTTTGGGGTCGTGAAAAAAACCCTGGCTGTTTCTTTGATTTAATGGGTGATTAGTAACCTGCAACTTGGAGTGTTTAACTACATCATGTGTTTTTTTATTTAATGAAAGACAGTTGGTTTTTTTTTTTCCCTTTTTCCTTTTGTATAACAAGTTTTTTCCTCAACAGCTGCTGCTCTGAACCCTGTTTTAGAAGGACTGCTAACTTTTTTTAGAGAAAAGAAGAAAATTCATTAACAAGTTGCTTTATCCCTTTTGTTTGCTAGCATAGCTATATGACCAGGACCAGGAGGCACAGGAACCGAGAGCCTGGTTCAGAGGTATTCCCTTGCCCAAAGAAAGATTGCTGCTGTAATCTGTGGATTGTGTTTCGGTGTGCAGTCTGTCAGGACTCGTGGGTCCGAAAAGGGTATAGGTGGCTAATACCTAAGACAGGAATTTGTGCTCTCTGTCATACAAAGGAACAAGAGGCTACACAGAAAGTTATACAAATTTTGTTGGCAACTGGTCAACAGGTCCCCGGTAGCAGTAAAATATTTGAGTTGTTAGAAAACGGGGTTTCAGGAACCTTGAAGAAACCAGTGGAAATTTTTAGAGTTGAGTGCGGCCAGTATATTTTTGTACCAGAGGAATACCAGGTGAAGCTTAAGAACTGGGATAAGATCAAAAGGCCTTTTGAAAAAGAAAATCCTAAACATGGGGGCAAATGAGAGCAAAGAGATTCCCAGAGGAAGCCCTTTAGAGTGTATCTTAACACACTGGAAAGACCTGGTGGGCTATGGTGCTAGTGAAACTAAAAGAGTCATACAAGCACCCTTAAGACAGTCTATAACCTCTGACGGGGAACCAAGGATAATTAAGGTTTCCTTTTTCTCAATGGATTTGGAGGCCTGGGAAAAGACTGCTAAGGGTTATCGGAATGACCCGATAGGGGTTGCCAAAAGGTTTAAGTTTATGGTTAAGCAGCATTTACCTGATTGGGCAAATATGCAGTTAGTACTTGATGCCTTAACACAAACAGAGAAGCAGTTGGTTTTGAAGGTAGCCAAGGACTTAGCTGAAGATGCTTGCGTACCAGTACAAGAGGATATTAAAGATGTATTTCCTCTTCAGGATCCGATGTGGGATCCCAATGAACCTGATGAATTAGCACAGCTTAAGAGATATCAAGACTTTAGAGTGAAAGGACTAGAACGAGCAATTCCTAAGACCATAAATTGGTCAGCCTTATATGCTGTTAAACAAGGTCCCTCTCAAACACCTTCTGAATTTTTAGATCACCTGCGGGATGCAATGCGGAGGTATACCACCCTGGACCCTGGATCGGATGAAGGAATACAACAACTAATAAATTTATTTTTAGGACAATCCACAGGAGATATCAGGTGGAAAGTCCAGAAGATCCAGGGCCCAAATAGCCAAGACTTGGAGACTGTATTGGATGAAGCATGGAGAGTCTTTAGTAATCGGGAGGAAGGATATAAACAAGGGATAAGGAAATTAGTAGCAGTAGTAAGGGAGGAAGGAAAGGAGAAATGTGAGCAAGACCCGCCAAGACAAGGACCACCCCGACTGGGAAAAGATTAATGTGCATTTTGCAAGAAATTTGGACACTGGAAAAACCAGTGCCCAGAACGAAGAAGGGGTGATGAACAGAGAAAAAGCGATTGGGGGGGAGAAAAAGGGTGGTTGCTCATGTGAAGGAGGACTGAGGAGGACCGGAGGGCCCTACCCTAGGGGACCCTCTGGTTATAGTTAAACTGGGGAATAAAGAAAAGGAAGTGGAATTTTTAGTGGACAGAGGAGCAACATTTTCAGTGTTGAATAAGGCCCTAATACCTCTAACAAATGATTATGTTATGGTAAAGGGGGCTACTGGTCAATCTGAAAGAGCATATTTTTGCAAACCATTAAAGTATAAATTAGGAAAGCAATGGGGAATTCACCGATTTTTATATATGCCTAATGCTCCATCTGCACTTTTGGGTAGGGATCTGCTAGAGCAGCTGGATGCAAAAATAATATTTACAAATGGAGAAATTAGCTTGGAGGTAAAGGACCAACAATATGTGGAGTTGTTAAGCCTAATGTTAATAACCAAGGAAATTGACACTGTAAGTGAAGAAGAGAAAAACTTCAAGAAAATAATGGATCAAGTATTCCCTGGGGTATGGGCTTCTAATATACCAGGGAGAGCAAAGAATGCATTACCTATACAAATCAAGCTCAAGGAAGGGGAACGACCAGTGAGGGTTAAACAATACCCCCTGAAGAAAGAAGACAGAGAAAGGATTAGCCCAATTATAGAAAACGTTTTGCAAATAGGACTGTTAAAAGAGTGTCAATCTGATTTTAATATTCCCATTTTGCCAGTAAAGAAGCCTGATGGGTCATACAGGTTAGTACAAGATTTAAGGGCTGTTAACAGAGTAACTGAAGACTTGTATCCAGTAGTTGCTAACCCTTATACCTTGTTAACTCATTTAACACCTGAACTAATCTGGTTTACCATTTTAGATTTGAAGGATGCTTTCTTTTGCCTCCCTCTCCATAAAGCCAGCCAGAAAATTTTTGCATTTGAATGAGACAACCCCAAAACTGGACGGAGGAACCAGCTCACATGGTGTGTATTACCACAGAGATACTGAGAACTCCCCCACTATATTTGGGGAGCAGCTTGCCAAGGACTTAGAGTCTTGGGAACCTCCACCAGGAGAAGGGCAGTTGCTCCAGTACGTGGATGACTTCCTGATAGCCACCCAGACCCAGGAAACATGCGTGGACTGGACGGTAAGCCTCCTAAACTTTTTGGGCCTGCAGGGGTATCGAGTATCCCAGAAGAAAGCCCGGATGGTGAGGCAAACAGTCATTTACCTGGGTTATGAAGTGAGTGCTGGACAAAGGACCTTGGGCCAGGATTGCAGAGGCAATATGCCAGACCCCAAGACCTCAGACAGTGAAAGAACTGAGAACCTTTCTAGGCATGACAGGGTGGTGCAGGCTATGGATTTATAACTATGGGTTACTTGTTAAGCCTTTATATGCCCTGATCACGGAAGGGAGCAGCAACCTCCAGTGGACAAAAGAAGCAACCCAAGCCTTCGACCAACTAAAGAAGGCCCTCATGTCAGCTCCAGCTTTAGGACTTCCAGACGTGAGTAAACCATTTTTCTTGTTTTCCCATGAAAAGCAAGGGATTGCCTTGGGAATATTAGCACAGAACTTAGGCCCGTATCGGAGAGCAGTGGCTTATCTCTCCAAACAGCTGGACATGGTAGCTAAAGGATGGCCAGGGTGTCTCAGAGCCGTTGCAGCAGTGGCAGTGAACATCCAGGAAGCACACAAATTCACCCTGGGCCAGAAGATGACTGTGCTAGTATCCCACACAGTGTCTGCAGTCCTTGAGGCAAAAGGGGGACATTGGCACTCTCCACAGAGGTTCCTGAAGTACCAAGCTATACTAGTAGAACAAGATGATGTTGAAATTGTAGTAACTAACATTGTGAACCCAACTTCCTTTCTCAGCAGGAATATGGGAGAACCAGTGATCCATGACTGTCTGGAGACCATTGAAGCCACCTACTCCAGTCGCCCAGATCTGAAGGACATCCTACTCGAAGGTGCTGAGACTTAGTTTACTGATGGACGCAGTTATGTCATCAGTGGGAAAAGGCACGCTGGATATGCGGTTACCACAAGCAGAGAGGTAATAGTCTGGACCCTTATCAGCAAACACCTCTGCACAGAAGGCTGAAATAATCGCCTTAACTCCAGCCTTAGAGCTGGCAAAAGGAAAAGAGATTAACATCTACACGGACTCAAGGTATGCATTCGGGGTGGTTCATGCACGTGGAGCCATTTGGAGAGAGAGAGGACTATTGAATTCGCAAGGCAAGAATATTAAACATGCACAAGAGATACTGAGACTACTAGATGCAGTACAACTACCTGAGAAAGTAGCCATCATGCACATTAAGGCACACCAAAAGGTGAGCTCTGAATTGGAAGAAGGGAAAATGCTGGCGGACAAAGAGGCAAAAGACGCAGCCAAAGGTGAGGTATTTAAGGAGACAGTAGAGGCAACATTGATCCCAGATGGAAAGATTTCTATTGAAGGTAAGCCAGTGTACAATACAAAGGATAAGAAACTTATTAAGGCAGAAAAAGCAAATTATAATCAAGAAGGATGGGCTGTAACAGAGGACGGGAGACTTGTAGTGCCTTCCTATTTGTTGTGGTCATTAGTGCAAAAAGAACATGAAAAAACACATTAGGGAGTAGATGCCCTGTATAACCATCTGAAAGGAAAAATTGTAGCTAGGAAACTACAGGGCACAGTAATACAAATAACTCGTCAGTGTAGCCTTTGCCTCCAGACTAATCCTAAAAACATCCCAAAGCCTAAAGTTGGACAAATTGGGAAAGGTTGCGGACCTGGGCAGCAGTGGCAAATTGATTTCACAGAATTACCTGGGAAGGGGGGGATATTGTTACCTCCTAGTATTGACTGATACCTTTTCAGGTTGGCCAGAAGCTTTTCCTACTAGGACAGCTAAAGCACGAGAGGTAACCAAAGCACTGTTGCAAGAAATAATACCGAGGTTTGGAGTTCCAGCCACCATATCCTCAGATAGAGGGCTGCATTTTATTTCCAAAATTGTGCAACAGATTAGTCACCACCTGGGGATAGACTGGGAGCTACATACCCCATATCATCCTCAATCGAGTGGCCAAGTGGAGAAGATGAATCATTTGATTAAACAACAAATTGTGAGATTGGGACAAGAGGCAAACCTACCTTGGCCCCAGGCTCTCCCATTAGCATTATTGCGAATCTGGACAAAACCAAGGACAAAAGAAAAATTGAGCCCCTTTGAAATATTATATGGGAGACCATATGCGGTTCAAGAAGGAACCACACCAACACAAGTAGGGGAGGAAACCCTACATAAGTATATGGTAGCCCTGAATAAACAACTGAGGGAAGTTGAAAAATATGTGGCTGGAGCTCAAAACAGAGAATTAGATGGACCAGTACACGATGTACAACATGGGGATTATGTATATGTTAAGTCTTTTGCAGAAAAAACCCTGGAACCGCAGTGGGAAGGACCATTCCAGGTGCTCCTCATTACCTTTACTGCAATCAAGATCAAAGAACAGAAGGCCTGGATCCATCACTCCCGAGTGAAGAAAGCCCCTGAGGGGGTCTGCAAAGTGACACCAGGCAACAACGAACTGAAGCTGAAGCTCACCCGGAACAGTGAATAAATGGGCCTATAGGAATCATGGACATAATGGAGAAGGTCGTAACTATTATAGCCACTGCCATAGTTGTAACAGGAGCCAATACAATACCACGCGGGTACAATGTAACTGGAATATACCGGTGCCAAGGAAGGGCCTACGATCCCCACTCTCATAAGGCCCTAAATGGGATTCTAAAAGGTCACAGATGCAAAGTTGTGTCTGTCTCAGGACAGCATGCCCTACCATAATGATAGACAATCTAAGCATGAATGAGACTCAGTTTAATTTATGTGTCTGTAACTTTGTCAAAATTGAGGGATGTGACTTCTCCTATCAGGCACCTGTAGTATCACACCAGTATATGAAAGCCAATTTAGTTACTGTACAAGAAATAGTGCCTGTGCCCATAGGAATGAATTTGACTTTAGTTGCTCAGTTGTTAAAACATCAAGAACTGAGAGAAATTATGAAATGGATTAGAGACGCAGGGAAAAAGACTTTAATCACTATACACCATGACACAGAAACCATCAAAGGAGTTTTTAAACTATTTGAGGAACAGTTGTCTCATCATTGGTGGGATGTGCTTTTTAGATGGTCACCAACAGCAACCGGCATACTTAATACTTTAATTAATCCTAACATTGTGTTGCTTATTTTAGTTAGTATAAGCTTGATTTTGTGTATTGTGATATTTGCTTAGAATTAGAAGATGATACGATGAATGATGGCCCTAACTTCACTATCAAAAGCATATGGTTTGGTCTTGAGAGACAGTAGACACGTGTCTTGGGCAGATGAAGAGGAATCTATATATTGAGTAAAAGAATTTACTCATTTACAAAGAAGTGGGGAATGAAACATAAACTTTAAGGGATTTAGAGATTTTAGAGGAGCTAAGATTTTAGTTAGAGATAAGCCTTACTAGAGTTAATTAAAATAAATGAGTAGGTCTTGATGAAGTTAAGAGTTAGTAGTTAACTAATAATTGTCAACACAATGTTTAGTTAGCTGTGTTTATAATGAAGAATATAGAAAGTGACAAATAGCTTTTAGGAACATAAGACAACTGTGGACCTCCTCTGTTCTGAAACCAATTGAAGACAGGGAATGGGAGTTCTACCAAGAGTTCATTTGTCATATTTGCATTGAAAAGGTAGAAAGGTCAGAATGAGGAAGACTTCATTTACTTCCTCATTTTGGGACCCCTCCCCATGAAAGGGACCACCAACCCATTTCAAGGAACAAACTGAGCATGCTTAATAGCTTTTGAAATGATTAGCATACAAAGTGAGGAATGGGATGTACCAAAATTATGAATATGTATTTGTGTTTTGGGTATTCGATACTTGTATGGATAAAAGGACTCTGTAGTCATCTGAAAGGCGCAGTGTGTATTTGGGAGCTATCCCGCACACTGCCCGGCGTTGCAATAAACATACACTTTCTAACTTTAAACTGTTAGAGAGGTTTTGTCCGTCACAGTTGGATATCCATACTAGATCAATATCCATATTTCTTTAATAAATCACTATTAGGATCAGTGTTGTAGTGTACAGCTATGCATACGGAGCAAAAAGGCTTTGTGAATTTGAAATGGGAGTTTCTGTTTCCTAAACCTAAAGCTGGAGTTTCTATCCTGTATTTTTACGTATATTCATCCTTCCCCCTGAAGCTATTCCCATTGGATTTTACCTATAATGTATTCATACTGGGCACTGTTCTATTGGTTTCACCTTATCTCTTATTTTCCCCTATAAAACCTGTGTCTCGACCCCAGACCATTGTCACTTGTACGTGCCGCGTTCGAGCAAATACAACCTACTTTGGACTGCACAACAAGTGTCCAATCTCTTGAGTCTCTTTATCCCGGTCTTGATCGCGCTCTCTAAATAGCTCTGTCCGTATCAAACGAACCCACAAAGGTGTTTGTTGCTTCTCTCCGGCTGCTCCCAGAAGCACCTGGCCAGTGCCCCGGGAAAGAGGAGCCGGGCAAAAACAAGGAAGTCGGAGAGAAAAGAAGCAACAGATCAGTTGCTTTGGATGCATCTGTTCATCCATACCACCCTGGGGATTATGTATATGTAAAGACCTGGATCTCTGAACCCTTGAAGGAAAAGTGGAAAGGACCTTTCCAAGTCCTCCTCGTAACTGTCTAGGTTTGGAAAGACAGGTGTCTGCTAAGGAAGGCAGCAGCCTCCCCTGAAATGGAAAAATGTAGACCCCTTCCCTCTGAATTGTTATAAATTTGAAATTACGGGGGGTTCTCAGGCAAAAATATGGGAGCAGGAATAACAGTTCTTTATTAGGGAAGAAAATAAAAAGATAAAATAAACAATGCAGTGAACCAAAACAACACTCATAGAGTCAGAATACAACCTGGCACCCTGTTGGACAGGGTGTTGGTTGCAGTCCAGCTGGAATTGCAGTCCTCCTGGAGTGTTAGGTGTGGTTCTGTTGGAGTAGTGATCCTGTAGAAAAAGGGTGTAGTCTTCCTCTGAAGAGGCAGTGGAAGAGGCAGCTGTTCCTCTGGGAAAATCCAGAACAGAAAAAAGCTGTGCTGGTGGGCCAGAATCTCAAGACTATATGCAGGCAGGAATGCTTGGCTCCTCTCTCTGTGCAGAGCATCTCACAATGGGATGTTATAGTTCTTATCAGTCATGCAGTGACATTCAATAGCCCATTATCAGCAGATGTGTCCCCAGAGGGAGGATTGATTGTAGAAGAGATAAGGAAAAACTGCTCACTTAACACACGACAACTGCCATACAGATGGCAAATAGAATACATCTTGCTTTTCAGTCTGGGACAGTAACCTACACTGCACTCAAGGTGTAAGGAATCAAACCCTGGGTTCATCTCACGCAGGTAAAACCAGGAACCACACATTAAACACAGCAGAAACAAGTCTGACTAACACTGTGGAGTTTTTTAATATATATAAATCCTATTGTTTTAAGTATAGGATGTGATTTTCTAGGCGGATATTATTTATTGGATCTAGATGAAAATGATAAATAATTGCACATTTATAATAATAATAGAAACTATGTTGTTAATCTCTGGGAAGGTGTTGAAGATTAGTTCTTTTCCTTTCTTTTTTCTTTCAGGGAATTTTTTTTCCATTTGTAGCCTAAGAGATGAAGAATGACGGTACTTAAAAGACAAATGATGTGGCCAGGATGGGGAGGAGGGGGGAAGGGGTGCAGTTGCTGCAGTCCCTTAGCTGGGGGGTGAGCTCACTGTCTGGGGAGTTTCTCTTGGGAAGTGCAGAGATACCGCGGGTGGGGGGCGCTAACCAAGACTTGGCTGGGGATTAGGGGCTGGGCTCAGCCCTCTCTCTCTCGGGAATCAGAGGGGAGATGGTTGTTTTAGTGTTGGACTGCTGTGGTGAGGAGAATTTGCTGCTACTGTGGAGTTTTGTCCTTCACTGCTTCTTACCATTGGTGAGCCTCTGCTTGCAAGACTGGCCATTGAACTGGGACCTTTCAACACCCAATGTCCCTGGAAGGGACCCTCGTCATCTGCTTGGGTGGCTCAGGGGAAACCCGGGACACCCCCCCTGTCCAGAGTAAGCACCTCCCTGATGCTTCTGGGAGCCTGGTTGCTGCTGCCATCACCAGGACATCACATAGGACAAGTGAGAGCCAGAGTGCTATAGATAAGTAATGTAATAGTTGGCTCTCACAATTAAGAGATAAATATTATGTAGATGTATAGTAATGTTATTGTAATATGTTCCCCACTGAAGCGATGTGCAGAATAAATAAATAGACTCCATAACCTGGGGTAGTTATGAAGTGGGTATGTATGTCAGCGCCCGGCACAAGTGAGATAGCTCTCCAAAACTTGTGCCCCAAGCTTCAGTCTGACCCACACCTTTATTCCCAAAGGTGTTCCATATGTAATACATTGCACAACTTTTTCATGCATATTCAACCCCTGGCCCCGCCTGTCCTCGCCTCTCATACTAAATATGTCCACGCCCTTCTGGGCACGCGTGGTTTGCTGTGGTGGTCGCACAGGGGTCTCTCGGTGGTCCTGAGGCTGAAGATTGTGGTCTTCCTCATGACTGAACTTTTGAACTTTTCCTCTCTGCGCGTGCGCTTTTGGTGCTTATCTGAGTAGGTCTGTCAGTCTTGATAGGCTTGGAGACAGAGGAGCTTCTTTATCTGGGTTCTTTGCCTCTTCTGGTATTGTTCTTTATGCAAGAAGCTCTAGAAATTTGCATTTTCCTATGCCCTTTGTACCAGGCAGAGGTTTCTTAAGTAAAAGGTTAAAATTCAACACATAACTCTACAAGCTAAATTATAAATGCTTAATTCATTTTGTTGACCTAACTCTAAAAATCTCTGTTTCACCACCACATAGACCCCTTTCCCCTTCCCCTTGTAATAGCCTTAGTAGTCAGGACATTTAGAGAAGGCCAGCTTGTTACCAGGAGGCTCAGCATAACAACACCCGACCTCCAATCAAGATGTAAGAAAGTAATCTCCACCAATAGATGGCAGGGAAAGACTTGACTTGTTGGAAAAGATGATAAGATGAAAGTTTGACAAGAAAGTTTCACAGATATGTATGCTTGGCAGAAAGCTCTCTGAATGTAGAACCTGAGAACAGAATAGAGATGGAAGCAAGCTTGATATAGAAGAAAAATAGATGTTTAAATTGAGAATTGCTGAGCCAGTTGTTACTGGACAACTAAGAAAGCAAAGGTTGAGTTGGAAGGGGGTTTTATGACTAGAGCAAAGGATATGTTGACCACAAACAAAAAAGATGTTTTTACCAAGCAGAAATAGGTCTTAGGAAAAGCAGAAAGATACCATAGGCAAACAAACATGCCGATGTGGCAAGTAGAAAAATGGTCTAAGAATTTTCCACTGCAAGAAAACTGAAAAACAACTTTAAGCTTAAACTGTAACATACTAACTCATGTGATTGGATAGTAATGACCATAATATGGTAATGATAGTAGTTATGATAGGCTATAGGTAATAGTAAAGGTATGGTATATGATGCTGATTGGTTGTTATGTATTAAGATGCTCAGCAAAGAAAAATATATAATGCATTGTAACCATAACTAAAGTGGCTTCAGACTTGCCTATAAGCTGTAGCTGGCAGCTGTAGGCGTGGCTCTGTTACCCACGACCTGAGACTGCTGTAACATCTTCTATACAATAAACAGCATTTTGAAGAGCCACCTGGAGTCTCACATCTCTCGTCTCAGGCTCTTACATTGACTGACAAAACTTTAGGAAGGGCTAAGGATATAAAAGGCAGAGCATCCATTTTTTAGATGAGCACGTGGCTGATAGTTATGGGGGCTCCCAGCACTGTAAATTTTCCTTATTTAGTCCTTTTGTTTTTTTGGTTTTTTTTTTTTTGTTAAAGTTTAATAAACCTTTGAAATGTTAAAAGTGAGCAGTCATTTCTCAGAAATTGGAGCTCATTCCAGATAAAAACCTCATCTCCATGGCCGTAGGAGATTTTGAAAGAGAAGCGCGCCCTGCCACAAGTTTGGCAGCTCCGTCGAGTTCTCCTGTGACTATTGGTGGTTTCCCTGACCCGCGGGCACAAAGGAAGCAGGGGGGCGGGGCTATGTAGAGTGGCGCTTGCGGCCGTGCTTGGCACGGTAAGTTTCCAGTGCGTGCTGACCCAATGAGGGTGGGGGGAGGCAACAGAGGCCCGGTGCGCTGACTGAGATTACACACAGTGTTGCTGGCAGTTAGGGACTGGCCGGGCAGTGGGGGTGTCCTCGGACCAGGGTGTGGAGCCGCATCGGCATTCTTATGGGACCCGCCAGTGTAGAGCCATGAGACCTGGGCACCACGTGAATGGTGGCGCCCGGAGGTGGCAGAGGGTCGCGGGCAGTGGAGGGGCTGCTGGCAGCGAGTGGGGCGGCTTTCGCCAAGTGCAGGGGCGCCCGGCAGGGCGGGTCCAGTTGCATGGGGTTTCCAGGCCAGGGACCACACAGGTCCACATAAGCGGTAGCGGGCCAGGGGCGCCCAGTGCAGTGACTTTCAGCGGTGCTGACCCGACTGAATGTAACTGTGGCAGTCAGAAGCCCCGGAACCCAGAACCGCTGGTCCACCGGTGCAGGGCTACTGGCAGCGAGGGCTGCGCTCGTGGACCGGGAGGGGGTTTGGACAGTAGGAACCGTGGATGACAGGGGCCACGGGCAGTGAGTGGCTGCCACTAGATGCAACTAGATGCGGGGCATGGTTTGTGCTTGGTGCTGCCACGGGGGTCGAGAGCTGTCTCTGTTGTGCGGGGGTCTCGGGGGCCCGTGTGGGTGGCTTTCAGCAGTTGGTCCCCACTAGTAAACCGGGAGGCACCAGAGAACCAGAACACGGCAGTGAGCAGCAGAGCCTACCCAGTAGTACAAAAGTCCCAGAATCGCAAGCAGGTTATTTTTTTTGTTTTTGCTTTTCGGGAAGAAAGTAAAGGGTTTTTTTCCCTTTCCTTTCTTCCTCTTTTTTCTTTCTTCAGTTGTTTTCTTTATTTCTCCTTCTAGCTAATTAGGAAAGCGAGCCTTACTGAAAGGACCTGTAGTTTGCTAATTAAAAGTCCCCAAAAGGAGAAGGAGGATCCTCTCCCCTCTTCTCTTGCCCTCCTCTGGACTGCTAAACCTGTAGGCTTTTCTATTTCCTTAATCTTCAGGCTTTTCATCTGGTAGTTGCCAAGCACATTAAGAAAGAATGCACTGAAAGGTGAGTTTTAGAAACTAGAGTGTGCCTGTTGTTTCCTGCCATAGTTTAAACCCCTGTTGCCTTTCAGCCACTGACCACCTTATGGTTGGGGCTGCTGGGGAGCACTACACAAGCTCTTTAAGTTAGACAAGCATTGAGAGAGTATAAAACAGTAGTTTCCTCTTTGTGCCTGCCTTCCCATTATTCCAAACTGGTGCAGCCTCATTTCTGTAGGGCAGGGGGAGTGTGAAATGCCCAAAACCAGACTGCCTGCCCTGCTTTACTCCCTGGGCCCAGCTCTGCACCCATGTCTGGTGATTTCCTCTCTTGATCAGCTCCTAAGAATTTTTCTTCAGCTGAGGGCTGTATCCTGAAAGCTTTCACTCTGCTTTTCCTTCCAGGCTCTCCTCCCACAGCCAGGAACAAAC
The DNA here is from genome assembly GCF_026979565.1 of Vidua chalybeata. NCBI lineage: Eukaryota > Metazoa > Chordata > Aves > Passeriformes > Viduidae > Vidua > Vidua chalybeata. The sequence goes on from NW_026530331.1 coordinate 170,812, forward strand.
ACTCTAAGAGTGACAGAGCTACAGGGGGTCATGGCATGAAACTGTGAAATGGGCACAATTTCAGATCTGTACCTGCATCTAGGACCTGTCGTGCCAGGCATTTGCTGTGTAGTCTCCTGCTGCCTCCTGCTCCAGTGGCTGCAGGCAAGTCTTGCCTTGTGTGTAATTAATTAGTCAGCATTTGTGGCAGAGTGAGAAGGAAAGTAAAAGAGCTGCCAGCACGTGGGTATACTTCCTCCTTCTGGCATAAATGCTCAAGGAAGAAGAGAAAGAAATGGGAGATTTTCCTGGTTTGTGTCTTACTACACATTTACAGAGTCCTAGTGCAGTGACATTTTCCCTTTGTTTGTAGCTTCCCCTGTTGTTCTAGAGTTGAGAGTGTAGCTGGCTCCTGTGAAACGCAGATGAAAAATCAACCTCACAAATCCTGTAAGGAGTTGTAGAGACGGTATGTTTATTGCAGCGCTGGGCACATGTGGGGATTGTTCCCCTTCAAAGGACATGTGTGCCCCTGAGAACTCCCAATCCCTTTTTATTCCTCCTTACTAGTTTACATACGCATAGAGTTCCACAATAGGTTCATGCATATTCATTCTACTGATTTCGTGTTACACTTGCAGCTAGTTACACTTGTAGCCATTTTTTTATCAGAAAGTACAGAAAGAACTCTTGGGTCACCCTGCCCTGTCTGTTTTAAAGTTCGAGGAGCTTCTTTTATCTCTTCAGCTTGGAAATTCACATTCTTTTTCCTCAGCTGGGGCAGTTTTACTAGTGCTGCAGAGCTACTAGACTAAACAGCATATTTTACCTATGCTAGCAAGCTACTAATAATTCAAAGCAGCACATTTCACTTGAATCTAAATGGATTTCTACTCTATTAAATTTTCACTCTGTTTCACCTGGCAGGCCCTTTTTGTAGTTTGTAGGCCACTCTCCCCTGTGGTTTGATGCCTCCTTCATCACTCAACTCATCTGTTGTGTTCTTTTCCTTCCCTGAAGCTTTTCCTGCTTCCCTATGACATTGCCAAGTGTTGGAAAGAGCAAGAACGGCCTCCAGCAAAACCCTGTACCTGTAATGAACACTGGCAAAGTACTACTTCTCTTTCAGGTTAAGAGAAAAGGTCATGTCAAAGGCTTAGATGCATGACGCAGATACCTTTCCGTCCTTCAGTCCGAGATGACAGGCCTGTCTGTTCCAAACCCAAAGGCACAGAAAGTACTCTTTAAACTGTACCACAATGTCCCACCCACACTCCCCTCTCCTATCCCCATCCTCACCATGACATGAGAGACCCACAGGGGCGTCAGGGACAGGAGAGCTCTGACAGAGTGCTGTACACATGTGAACCAGTGTGCACAGCTCTGTGCTTGTGAGTATGCACAAGTTTTGCAAGTGTGAACATAACTCTGTGTGAGACATGCATATATTAATATGTATAACACTGCACACATTGGTGTGCTCAAACTCTATGTACAAGGAAGTCTTGTGCTTGTAGGCATGTGTGCATCAGTAAAGACTGTACATAAGTGAGTGTCTGTATAACACGTGTGCTGGTGTAGCAAGTTGAGTGTACACAAGTGTGTGCTGCTAACATGTACCATAGTACACAAGAGCTCTTTGCAGGTGAGCAGGTACATGTGTGTATGTACACTAGCTCTACACATGTCTCTGTGTACACACATGGGTTGGACATGCCCAGAGACATAGCTCTAGATACATGGCTCTGTGCATCCAACTGCTGTCCCACCTAGAAAAATAGACGTGTGTGTATATATGTATGTGTGTGTGTGTGTGTGTGTCACTATCTAGCTCTCTGTATACACCCTGTTCTTATAAGGAAAAGAATTTGCCTCTATGTATAAGTTTGCCAAAAGTTTATGTCAAGACATATACAGTGATTTCTATCATATTTAATAATCTTTCAGTTTCCATTAAATCTCTATAAACAAGAGTATCTACAATCGCTGTGACCCACTGCTATTCTAACCCACCTTCCCTAGAAAGTACAACTGTCAAAACAAGGTGCTAAGCTAGGTACTAAATGTCTCTGTGATTGTAATACTTCATAGGCCACGCAGTTCCCTTGTGTCAAACATATAAGACAGTGCTATGTACTTTATCTTCAGTTTAACCCCTCAGTGAAGAGGTCCCTTTCAGGTACTACTACTCACTGAATGGACTGTATGAACTGCAGAGCAAAAGTGGACTTACGTCAACAGAATTAGAAGCCCAGTAAAAGAACCCAAAGAATAGACTGTAACATCCAGACTGAATAAGACATAACCAAAGAAACCTGAAGATGTCCAAAAGTAAAGTCGATTTTCCACCAGCCAGCTTGAAGATTGTTTTAACAAACACTTTAAGCAGAGAGTTTGAACTGTATCATTTATTAATGTAATTGTCCTATTTTATTAGATAAGAATTACAAGCATCTGTTGAGGGGAGGTACACAGGGAACCATAAGAAGTATTAAGACAGTTTCTGTAAGAACCAAGAAGTAAAGTAAAACAAGAAATAGAAGGCAAGACTGGGTTGGCCCCTGTGTTCACCACCAAGAAGACTATAGCCCTGCTGCGAGCAGCAATCCTGTTGGCATGGTAAGGTGGGAACAAGAAAGCCATACCAGATCTCTATCATTCCTCAGTTGTCTCTTAATACAACAGAGACTAAAAGACAAGACCAAGTTGGCCTCTATATTCACCACTAAGATACACCTACTATGAATAACAACCCCATAGACACAGTAAATGAGAGTAAAAAAAGCCATACCAGAATTCTGTGATCCCATTTTTCCAAATAGGTGTATCTTAGGAAAACCTAAGATGTTTTTCCTGTTCCCACTGTCCTCACCCACACCAACAGATGCTAATAAAAATTTATTTTTTATTTTTTCTGAGAAGTAAAAGTAAATTTAACAGAATAAAAAAAAAATGAGGGTTAATTGTTCGAATGAAATAACATAGAAAAGGGGGATTTGTTATAGATGAGTAATATAATAGTTGGCTCTCAGAATTAAGATAGATATTATGTAGATGTTAAAATGTATAGTGATGTTATTGTAATATGTCCCCCCCATTATTACGGCCTGGGGTTCTCGGGGTCTATCTGACCCCGGCTGCCATAGGTGTCCCGGATAGCCCTAAGCACAACCTGTCCAGGTCCCTCAGGCTAGCTCCCAGCCGCAGACAATCTTAGCAAGCAGCTCAGCTCTTAAGTGAGATCAGCTCTTTGCTTGCTAAGTTGCCCCGGGCAGATGCAGGGAGAGAGAGGAGAAGGCTGTATGAGGTTCCACAGAGATGTCTTTATTGGCAGCTTCTGCGAAGGGTTTCAGTGACAGCTCTTCTGCTGAACAGTGCAGAAATAGGGGTTTATATAGGGTGTAGGGGTTTTGGGAAACAGTCCAATAGTAAGGGTCGAGGCGAATATGACCTATAGTCTTACAGAGAGATAACGAGGGTCCGAAGGTGGAAAAGGGGCTTCTTTGGTCCAGTCATCATGACTAGGCATTTCTTATCTTAGGCAACTGACCGCCAGGGCAGCCTTGCAGGGCCTCTGGCTGCTACACCCCATAGTCCTCTTTCCCCTCCCCCTTGTAATAGCCTCAGTAGTCAGGGCATTTAGAGAAGGCTGGCTTATTACCAAGAGGCGCAGCGTAACAACACCTGACCTCCAATCAAGATATAAGAAAGTAATCTCCACCAATGGACAGCAGCGAAGGAGTTGACTGACAAAACTTTGGGAGGGGCTGAGGATATAAAAGGCAGAGCATCCATTTTGTAGATGAGCTTGTGGCTGATAATCACGGGGGCTCCCAGCGCTGTTATTTTTCCTTATTTAGTCCTTTAGTTGTTTTCTTTTTTTTTGTTAAAGTTTAAAAAACCTTTACAATTTTAAGTGAGCAGCCGTTTCTCACAAGAATATCTTCAGCAGTTACTCACCCAACAGTACAGGGACAGTGAGTAGAGGAAGGCAACACCACATTAGGATTTGCCATCAGCATTCTCCAAAACTTTCTGGGTTTAGCAAAAGCTTTTTGGCCACAGCTGCCTGCTCTTCCTGTACCCAGCTGGGTCTTCAGCTGTGCTAGGCTGTGCTAGGCTGTCCAGCCCTTGGGCTCATGAAAAAGACAGTTCTCTTAGAGAAAAGGGACAAAGGGACTGGCCATGCCTATGATTTCACTTCTCTCTAGAGCGGACAGCCTCTCATTGCTTTAACACCTATAAAAGGGAAACGCAGAGGCAAATTCTTCTTTCTAAGAGAACAGAGCGTACACTGAGAGCCAGGGGCCACTCTAGCCAGGAGAGCTCAGTAGTGACACACAGACATCTGCTTTTCCCAGGTGGGACAGCAGCCGGATGCACGGAGCTGTGTATCCAGAGCTGCGTTTCTGGAGCCACGTCTCTGGGTGTGCCTAGCTCATGTGTGCACCTAGGGACATGTGCAGAGCTAGTGCACACACAGGTACCTGCTCACCTGCACAGAGCCTTGGTACTTGCTAATAGCACTCACTTGCCCACACACACAGACCTGTGCACGCCTAACCTGCTCGCACCAGTACACATGCATACAGAGCTGTGCGCACTAATGTGTGCAGTGTCCTACACATCAACACACACATATCTCACACAGGGCCATGCTCACATCTGCAGAGACTGTGCACACTCACTAGCACAGAGCTGTGCACAAACCCACTCACACTTGAGAGTATGCAATTCAACACACGTGCACACAGCCATGTACACTGACACACGTGTGCACCTTAGCACTTGTGTGTGCACACAGAGCCGTGCACACTGGCACAAACGTGCACGGCACTCCCTTAGAGCTCTCCTGGCCCCAACTTCTCCGCGGGTCTCTGCCTGTGGGATTGCATCACAGTGGGGATGGGGACAGGAGAGGGGAATATGGGTGGGACATTGTGGCACAGTCTTCTTCACCTTTCCTCATACTACTTAATCAGTTAATTATGCTCACAATTAGTTAAAACATGCTACTATAAGTACAAACAAGAAAGGCCAGGCCAGTCTTGACATGAGATGGATTACATCTACTGCCTGTTACTCTCTGGGCAATATTTAACTGTTTAGCCTCATATACCTATGCTCCAGCACTCCCAGTGGGGTCCTAGAAAGAGAATAGTAGCACTCTGCTAGTGTTAAATTTGAGTGGAGAATGACTGTTCTGTGTTACACTTGATTAAAAAATTAGTGTTCACAGAGAAAGAGAAAAAGGCAGGAGGTGGCAAAAGGAAGGAGGAAAAGAAAGCATACCCCAAGTCAGTGTTTTTCTTGAATCCAGGATTTTTTGTTTGGATGGAGTGGGGTGCAGAGTAGCTTTCTTTTGAGATTCAGGATTGAGAGGCCAGAGCTAGTGATATAAAATTTTGATAGCCAAACTGAATTTTACTTTTATATCTTTTATTTTAAAGAAAGCAAGCAAGCAGTGCTGGGTGGCCTGGGAGTCACTGGTCCACTAACAGCGCACACCACTACAAGTCCACCAGGGTATATATACTGGTTTTAAGCCTACAAAGCATTTTCCAGTGTGCTTGTGTTAGTCTGAATCAGCAGATATCAATAAGCTGGGATCAGCAATTTCATAATCTTTCCAGGTGGTTGTTGGTTTCCTGTCCTTCTTGTGGTCATCTGGAGGGAGGCCTTTCACCGGTGTCTGCTATATAATTTTAGTCTGGAACAAGTGCATCAAGCTTTTTATTATACATAAGCATTTAGTCGCTTTGTTGCAATATCCCTTAGCTTTGCCACAACTTCCTCTATTTTATTCTAAGCATCAGTCATTTTACTACCTCATCGCTTGACTCTGCTATACTTCTATTTTCTTGTTCGATGCTTTATTTGGTTATTCGGTCAGAAAGTTTCAAAATTGTTCTTTGTAGTTATCCCAGGGAATGTGTGCACTTCCGACACAAGAGATACAAGCATTTGCTGATTCCGTTACCAACTGACATGAAGCACAAAAGCGTTTTTCACAATCCCTCCCATTTTTCTTTATGCTATTGATTCATGTCTTTTCTTCAAATCAAGCTAATATTTTTTGGGTCGCAGTTCTATTTGGTTCTGCTTTGGCCTTGACTATCCTAAGGGAGTGACTTTTTTCTCCCGTGGTTGTTATTTTAGGGTTTATGGGCATTGCTGAAATCTGCATTCTCTGGATCACTAAATGTATTAGCCTAATAAAGCATGGAATCATACAAGGTATAAACAATAGGCCTAATGCAGAACAAAGCAACATGAACCCAAACTTCTTCCACCAGGCTCCTTTTAAACAAATTATTCCACCAATTGTCAGTTAATATGGAATTCCATTTCTGCACTGGAACATGTGCAACTCATTTAATTTCATCTGCCAAATTTGTAATAGCCTCTCCATTATCATCAATCTAAACAGCACTCAGATGTATTACATTTTCCAAAAAACCCCCCTTCTTCAGCTAATAAATAATATAAGGCTAGCTTATTCTGATATACTGCTGCTCTGGTCTGGGTTACTTGTCTAGCTACAAGCTTCAATGCCTCTGATGTTTGATTAGAAGTAATTTCTACAATGGCCTGTAATCTAATAATTCGGTTAAGCATATAAATAGGGGTTCTATAACCCCAGCTGCCATCCTGAGCCCAGGAGGCAGGATCATAGCAATCTGTGATCCATTGGGGAGTCCATTCTTCATTATTCCAGGTCTGTTTTCCTCCTATTTCAGTTAATTTTCTTCTACGTAAAGTTTCATAAAGAGGTTGTCCTAAATATTCACCTTTGCTCTTCGGTAGCAAAAAGAATGTAGCTTGTATAATTCCAATAGTACAGGTACCTCTCCATCTCTTTGATAGTTCATTATATGCCCTTTTACCACATATCCAAAATAATCCATCTGGAGCTTTCCAATTTTCATTTGTCTGCCCCAGATTTTCCCCATACCCCTTAAGGTCTTTTACCTCCTTAAAAGGATTAGCATGTGTTACACTTTTCCAGCTGACGTGGGTTGATAAGGAAGTGAGTTTTCTCAGGAAGTTGGGGTCAAACCAATCAGTGGTCAAATTTGAATATTGACACCTGGTGTGGCCACTGAAGACATTGGACACACCTCTGAGAACACAGGGGGTTAAAAGCAGAGAACTCCCAGGGGAGCTCTCTCTTTTGTTCCTGTCACTGAAGAGTTCAGACCTCCCCCGCTCAGCCACAGGCTGGGTGGAGGAGGGGAAGGCCATGTGGCCTAGGAGAGGTAGGCCAGGGGGTGAAGGGACTGGAACCGGGCCGGCCCCTGCAGATGGAAGGGTGGAGAAAAACTGAGATGTCTTTATTCCCCCCCCAGAGGGGGAAAGACAGAGAGAGAGAGCCCAGGCCACCTGGAAATTTGATATCATGTGCCGGCAGTACGCCAACCAAGGAGAAAGAGAACGGGGAGGGGGAAGGTGCCCAGTTGTGGGAGTTGTAAGTAGCCAAGATGTCAGTCATCCTGGGAGCCAGAGGCTTTTAACCCCTTATTGGACAAAGAAAGCTTTGTGAAACATTAATCCTCCCTGATCTGAAAGAGATGAGAGACGGCCTAGAACCTGAGATGTCAGAAGAAGATGGGGAAAGAATCCTAGGTGGGAGGAGATGATGGAGTGGCTTTTGGCTGGACTTTTCTTGTATAGCCATAGACTGAACCAATTTCTCCTGCAACACAGACTGCATTCTTAGGGGGATGCAATGGTTTGAGCCAAGAGAGTGACTGGCTGCAGTGATTGCCAGTGCAGGAGTGAAGTGAACAGAGAAAAGTTGAGGATGGTGTGGTGGTGCCCTCTGTCTTCAGGGAAAAGAAGATCTCTGTTCTCAAGACCCTCAGCCCCAGGGGAAGAGAAAATGGGGGGGACTGTTGTCCCAAAATGAGAATTTGTTGTTCTTTGCTCCTTGGTAAAGCATCCTTAAAGGAACCCGATGAACAGTCTTGGTCCATGCACAGTGGTGAGAGCACTGTATATGGAAGGAAGATGTAATGATGGCAGATTTTCTCTGCGCAGTGCCATGTGTGACATGGAAACACAAGAGGTTGCAGCTGTGTTTCCTGGGGGAATCTATGGTACAAGAAAGGATCCTCTCTCCCTTGATCAACTGAGAATTGCTTATTTGAGGGGTGGTAACTTGATCGAGGGTCCAAATTTGTCCCACTGTGTTTTGTTGGAAATTGGGTGGGGGGAGGAGGAATGTGTTGGAAGGTTTTCATTCCGAATTCTTTGTGTTCTTTTTATTATAGTTGTGTAGCAGCCACAGGCCCTGCAAGCCCTCCCTGGCAGTCACTTGCCTAAGAAAAAAAAATGCCTAGTCATGATTACTGGACCAAAGAAGCCCCTCTTCCACCTTCGGACCCTTTGTTATCTCTCTGTAAGACTAAAAGTCATATTCGCCTCAACCCTTACTATTGGACCATTTCCTGAAACCCCTACACGCTATATAAACCCCCATTCCTGCCCAGTTTGGCAGAAGAGCTGTCACTGAAACCCTTCGCAGAAGCTGCCAATAAAGGACACATCTGTGGAACCTCATACAGCCTTCTCCTCTCTCTCCCTGTGTCTGCCTGGGGCAACTTAGCAAGCAAAGAGCTGAAATCACTGAAGAGCTGAATTCACCAAAGAGCTGATCTCACTTAAGAACTGAGCTGCTTGCTAAGATTGCCTGCAGCTGGGAGCTTGCCTGAGGGACCTGGATAGGTTGTGCTTATCAGCCCAGTGCTATCCGGGACACCTACGGCAGCCGGAGTCCGATAGACCCCAAGAACCCCAGGCCGTAATACATGGTGACCAAACTGGCGTGCTGGTGCCCCGGCACTACAGAGAGCAGCATTCATCCTGAACTGCCACTGCCTCGGCTCACTACAACCTCCTGAAGATAAGTTCTCTGTTATAGAAGAAAATATCTGAAAGAGGCATCTGACGAAGCTGCGTATTGCCATCTGGGATGAGATCCTCAGGAGCCGGATGGTAGACCACCCACCCAGCAGTCCTTGACCCACATTCGGCTGAAGAAGTGTAAGTTTAAAACAGCCTTTTTTGCACGCTTTTACCTTGGGTCCTTTTTTGGTTTGTTGTTTCTTTTTCTTTTCTACTGCTGGGGGGGGGGGGGGGGGGAAAGGGAACTATACTGGAATGGGATCAAAACCTAGTAAATGAAAATGATCCCAGAACAAGAGAGACTTTTATTTACAAATCCTAGAAATCCTATCTGCTAACAGCTTTTCTTTCTCTAAAGGCAATCTTTCAAAAACTAACTTGAAAAAAATTTATAAAATGGATTATTTCCTTGTTCCTGGACACCAACCCACACACTATTGGTTTAATTCTTTTTGGGACAGAGTAGGGACAAGAATATACACTCTCCAAACTAATGAAGACTTTTCTGTAACTCGGTTTTTGCCGTTGTTGAGATGGTCACGACACAAAGCAGAGACATTAAGCAGTCTTCTGATGGCAAATCTATTACAGAAATGGCTGTCCTTTTATACACTTTCTAATTGTTAATACTTCTTCTACCCTAACTATTGGCCACAATAATTCAACATAACACCATTGGTGAAAAGTAACAGTGACTTCAGCTAACTTTCTTGTCCAGCTGCAAAGCTCCCTCCTTATCTTTCTTCCTCTCTTCTCTTGGTCTCCTTGGTAACAGCCTTGAAGAAAGCTCCTTATCAGCTTCTTCTTGCTTCTCAGTTTCTTCTCGCTCCTTGTCCTAGGGTGATGGTATGGTGCTTGTATCCCAAATTGTGTGTTCTCTTTATGCCTGATATTATGTTCTGTGCCTTCAGGACTGACTCTGAAAAATGAAGGATTGTTTTGTCTTGTTATCAGCCGGCTCACCTCCCCCCATGGTCTGTGTCTAGGAGAGGCTTAGCTGGCTTGGCTTGCTTGCTTGCTTGCTTGCTGCTTTGCTTACTTTGGCTTTGGCTTTTGCTTTTGCTTATTAGTTAGTTTAGCTAAGCAGTCCAATTTTACCCTAAACTGTTTCTTTTTCCCTTCCCTTTCCTGAATATCATCTGAACCTACTCTAAACCTAAACCTAAACCTAAACCTAACCCACATCAAAAAACACCAAGAGTCTACATTTTTGTGACCTGCAGCAACCATCCCCAGCACCGGAAACTAATAACTGAGCGACCACTCCCAGAAAAAACTTTCTAAATTTATCATCTCTTCAAAACAATAAAAAAGTTTTATCATCTAGTGTTGTTTTTTATATTAGAAAGTGTTTTGCTTATTAAATAAACAAGTTTCTTTTCCACTTCTCTCTAAAAAAATCCTTCCTAAACCAGGTGGGGGGAGGGGCTGTAAAAAATTTACTTTATAAAAGTTTCTTCCAAAAGTCTTCCCCCAAATTTACCCTAAACTAAAACACTCCTTTAGCTAAGAGGCCCGCTGTTAGCCTCTTCCACAATTCCCCCTTTTTGTTTTTGAACTGTAAATACAGCTGCTATGGATTTTTGCAGGGCCCTTTGCAAAAATCCAAGCAGACGGGGGAAACACAACAATCACAACCATCAACAAAAATTAACATTCCCATTCTTAACACAATCATTCCCGTCCTTCATCCATCTATAAGTGCTTTCAAATTTAACTACTCTATCCTATCAAGTTATATGTCTAATAAACTATAACCACCCAAAGTGCTCAAAAGAAGATCCTGATAAGTGCAAACCAAACCCACATCCTTTAATTACTATGAAAACACATGAAGACTGATCAGATACATGTCCTGATATATGGCCTTAGCCAGTGTTATACGCATGTTCTGCTTCAGCTGCGGAACCATCCATTCTATTCCGTCCTGCACACTCCAGATAAGGTTTAATACAGCGAGCAGGAACCCATCGAGGACCATTATCTGTCAAAACACAAGCATAACCTCTCCCCCAGGTTATTAGTTCCACTGGACCAGACCACATACCAGTAATTAAATCCTTAACCCATACCTTAACATTTCTACGAAAATCTGGTTGCTTAGAATTCAAAGAGGAAAAATGGTAAAAAATTGGAGAGAACTGTGAGTCAGGTAGGGGACGCAAATAATTTAACACATAAACAGCTTTATCTAATCTCACTTGAGGTGACTCCTGTTGCATTCCCCCTTTTTGTTTCTGAACCTGACATTTAAGAAGACCATGAGCCCTTTCGATGTTCGCTTGGCCCATGGGAACATGTGAAATGCCTGTTGAATGCTCAATGCCCCAAGCACGAAAGAATGGTTGCATTTTCCGCGAAGCGTATGCTGGGCCGTTATCTGTTTTTCTGTGACATGGAACACCTAGGATAGAAAAGGCATGATAAAAATGATGAATAGCATCATAAGTTTTTTCTCCTGTGAATGCTGAAGCAAACATTGCATGAGAAAAGGTAGCCACTGTAACATGAACATACTTAAACCAACCAAATTCTGGCATTTTTGTAACATCAGTTTGCCATTCCTCTAAAGCAGATAGACCCCTAGGGTTGGTACCATAATATTGAGAAACATGAGTCATGTGACAGGGCAAGAAGAAAGAATTGATTTTGCTTCACCAGGAGACAATTTAAATTGCTGCTGTAAAGCTTGAGCACTCTGATGAAAACATTGATGAGACAAAACTGCCTGCTGCATAACATTAGGTACAGTTTTGATTGCAGCAGCAGCAGCTACTAGGGAATCTACATAAGCATTGCCTTCAACAAAAAATCCAGGTAATGAGGTGTGGCTACGAATATGCATAATGAAATAAGGATGCTTTTGAGCACAAATAACTGTCCATAGCTTCACTAACATGGTAAATAAGGGTTTCTCTTGAATATTACACAACACTGCTTGATTTAAATGTTTAACTAGATTAGCAACATAAATGGAATCAGTAACTATATTTACAGAATCAGAAAATAAAGAAAAAGCCAAAAGAACAGCACAAACTTCAACCAATTGAGGAGATCCTTGCTGAATCATTGTCTCATACTCCCAGTGATCATCCTTTTTCCAGGCCACGGCAGCCTTTCTGGTTTTCCCTGATACATCTGTAAAAACTGTTATACCTTCCACTGGAACAGGAGAACAAATTTGCTTCCCGTCAAAAGGGATCTCCTTGGTCAGTTTTAGAACAGGATGAGAAGGCAAATGGTATTTTATTTGGCCTGTAAAACCAGATAAGGCAGATTGCAACTCATTATTTTGAAAGCACCATTCAAGATACCACTGTTGTACAGGTATCACAATGGTCACAGGGTCGTATCCCAGAATTTCATGACAACGCCTGTGACCTTTGATGATAATATCTGCAAAACGCTCATAAAGTCCTGGAGCTGTTTTTCGAGAGCTGAAAGATAAAAATATCCATTCCAAAATATGCAGTTGGTCTTCCCAATTATCACTCCATTGACACAGTATTCCACATGGTATTTCATGGTCCTTCAAAATAAACGATTGGACACCAACAGAGGTATCTATTCTGCTAACAAATTTGTGTGCTAAGGCTAATTCAATTTCTTTTAAAGTCCTCTTTGCTGCCGGAGTCAATTGCCTCTCATCAGTAGAAGAAGTGATCCCAATAGCAAATCGAAAAATGCTTGCATCTGATAATTAGTTATGCCTAAATATGATCGAATCCAACCTATTGCACCAACCAATTTCTGTACATCAGTAACAGTTTTAACATCAATGTCTAATTGTCATGGTTTGACACTGGCGCAATGCCAGTGCCCCCATGAAAATGCACCTTCCCTAAATAAATGCTGTGAGATGTTATCAGGAACAGAGCAGAGCAGGCCCAAGCTTAATAACAAAAGGAAAAAAACTTTATTAAACTACTACTAATACAGAAAACACATAAACTAAATCCAGGATGAAGACCTTTTAAAACACCCCTCCTCCTCCCAATTCCTAAAACACCCAGCCATGAAACATCACCCGGGATTCCTGATCAAATTACCACCCTTCAGATAATCAATACTCAAACTATCAAGGGAGAGAGAAGTCTCTCTTGCACCACAGACCCCCCAGGAAACACAGTTGCCACACCCTGTGTTTCCCTGCCATACATGGCAACCGCCCGGAGAAAATCTGCCAGTGTGACACTCTCCATTCCATGTCACAGTGCTCTCACCACCGTGCATGGACAGACTGCTCATAGGACTCCTTTAAGGATGCTTTGCCACGGACCCAAAGATACAACAGTTCAGCTCCTCATCTTGGGACTACCGTCCCCCCCATTTTCCCCTGGGGCCGAGGGTCCAAGAACAGAAAATCATCTCCTTTCCCGAAGACAGAGGGCATCACCATTCCCTCCTCAACTTTCTTCTGTTCTTGCCATTCCGGTGCTTTTAGAAGCTGAAGCAGGTCTCCTTGGGTCACCACTGCATCCCCCTAAAATGCAGTCTCTATTGCAGGAGATTTTGGTTCAGTCCATGGCTAACAAGGAAAGTCCAGCCAAAAGCTACTTCATCATCTCCTCCCACCTAAATATTTCTTCTTCTACCATCTCAGGTCCCGGACTATCTCTCTTCCACTACAAATCAAGGAGGAGTAATATTTTACAAAGCCCTCATTTCCTGGAAAGGGTTAAAAGTTCAGACTCCCTGGACGGCTGATATCTTGGTCCAGCGTTCCGTCTCCCACGCTGGACATCATCCCCCCCCTTCTCCTTCTCCTCTGCCGGCAAATTTCCAGGTGCCGCCAGGCTCTCTGTCACTTTCCCTCTGTGGGGGGGGGGGGGAACAAAGGCATCTCCGCTTCTCTCCACCCTTCCGTCCATGAGCTGGCTCGGTTCCAGACCCTCAGCCCCTCGACCTACCTGGACAAGGCCGCGTGGCTTCCTCTCCCCCACCCAGCCTGAGGCTGGGCAGGGGAGAGTCTGCACTCTCTGACGACCGGAACCAAAAGAGACAGTTCCCCTGGGAGTTCTTGCTTTTAACCCCCTGTGTTCTCAGAGGCGTGTCCATACTTTCAGTGGTCACTCCAGGTGCCAATATCCAAACCTGACCACTGATTTGTTTGACCCAACTTCCTAGAAAAAATTCACTTCCATGTCAAACCACAACACTAATTTTACATGTTGAGGCATAACTTGAGTGTTAGTCACCAACATACCTAGATATTTCCAAAGCATGTGTTCCTGCACTTTCTCTGGGGCAATAATCAGACCAAAGGCTTTCAAATTTGTCACAGCACATTCTTTAAGAGCTGATAACTGTTTTTTGCTGTCAGATGCCAACAAGATATCATCCATGTAATGATAACATTAACAGTTATTAAATTGCTCTCGCATTTTTGACAAGGTCTGTGCCACAAACCATTGACAAATAGTTGGCGAGTTTTTCATACCTTGGGGGAGTACTCTCCATTGATATCTTTTATTGGGTTCAACATGATTCGTGGAAGGCACAGTAAAAGCAAATTTTTCTTTGTCTTGCTCAGCCAATGGAATAGTAAAGAAACAATCTTTCAAATCAATGACAACTATTTGCCATTCTTGTGGAATCATTGTGGGTGTAGGAAGGCCTGGTTGTAAAGCTCCCATTGTTGCCATTACAGCATTTATCTACCATAATTCATGTAAAAGTCTCCATTTTCCCGATTTCTTTTTTATTACAAAAACAGGGGTATTCCAGGGACTGAAAGATTCTTCAATATGTTCTGCTTGTAATTGTTCCATAACTACTTCTTGCAGGGCAGTAAGCTTTTCGGTAGTAGGGGACCACTGATCAACCCAGACAGGTCTATCCATCAACCATGTCAAGGCTACAACTGGACGTTCACCGCCCTGCATCACAGTGGCCCCTATTAAAAATCCATTGTAATTTTGACACCCCATTGAGATAAGCAATCTCGTCCCCACAAACTTTGAGGAGCCTCGGCAACATAGGGTCTGATTTTAGCTTGTTGGCCATTGGGATGTTTCACATTAATTACAATGGCTGACAAGCCACCTGTTGTAGCACCACCGAATCCCATGAGTCCAAAACTTGCATGAGTGAGAGGCCATGACTGAGGCCAACAAAGTCGCGAAAGTACTGCAACATCTGCTCCAGTGTCAATCAAACCTGTTACCAATATGGTTCCTGGACGATATCCACTGGCTGTGAGGATGCATGCCTTTTCTGGACGGTTTTCTGTTACTTTCTCAGTCCAGAACACTTGAGGTACTCCTGTTGATCCAAAACTTCCTGTGCCGCGACTTCGGTCCACTGTATTGGGAGCAGAACTCACAAAAGGTACGAGTTGAGCAATGCAAGTTCCTTTCTGAATGGTGACAGGGGGGTCATCAATTGATACCATAGCATGAATCTGTCCTAAATAATCAACATCAATAAGTCCTAAATGCACATTAATACCTTTAAGTGTAGTACTTGATCTCCCTATCAAAAATGCACTTAATCCCCGTCCTATTAGGCCATAGGCATCAAGGGGCACTTTGCATATTTCTTTGGTCAAAATAGTTACTGTGCCAGCAGTGGGTATATCAATCCCTGTGGATCCACTTGTTGCCCCTGAGTATTGTTCGCAAATGGGTAGCTTTGCAGTACTGGGAAGGCCCGTAATTGTTGTTGTGGTTGTCGGGGTATTTGTGTCCCCATGCACCTCTTCGTGTTCTTCTTCCCATTTCCCTGCAACAGCTGACCATTTGCATGATATTTACTTCTACATTGTTTAGCATAGCGCCCAATTTTTGCACAACGATTGCACGTAACATTGCTGCTTGCATCTGACTTAGATGTTATTTTCTGGGTAGTGCACTGTGCCCTTACGTGCCCTTGCTGTCCACAATTATAACATTTTGATGGAGGCCTTAGAATTGCAGCAAGAGCTGTCATTTTATGCTCTACTGAACCAACCTTTGAGCAAGCAGTAACCATTTCAGGTAATGTGGGTTCCCCAGGCAAGGTATCAATAATCTTTCTACAGTCTGGGTTTGCATTTTCTTTTGCCAATTGTATACACAATCTATATCGCAAAGGTTCATCATCTACCTGTT
Source organism: Vidua chalybeata (assembly GCF_026979565.1). Classification (NCBI taxonomy): domain Eukaryota; kingdom Metazoa; phylum Chordata; class Aves; order Passeriformes; family Viduidae; genus Vidua; species Vidua chalybeata. The sequence continues at coordinate 186,789 of NW_026530331.1, forward strand.
TTTCAATAGCTGCAGCAAGCTTTTCCACAAATTGCAAAAATGGTTCTCTCATTCCTTGTTGTATAGTAACGTATCTCTGTTTTGGAGCTGCCATTTCCATTGTTTTAATTAAAGCACTCATGCCTATTTGCTGAGCTTGTGTCAAAATTGAAGGATCCCACCTTGCCTGTAAATCTGGGTTGGCAAAAGGCCCAGTGCCCAATAAGGCATCAACACCCACAGCATGACGAGGGTCATGTTGAGGCAGCTGCATATTTGTTAAAGCTGTACGTTCAGCCCCTCGTCTCCAAGTTTCTTGAAACACACCATACTGTACTGGTTGGAATAAAATTGTAGCAAGATGCATGATGTCATAAGGTGCAAGCATATCTGCATTAATTACACGCATCAATTGCATTACCTCTGAGGAATTAATACCAAACTGAGCCACTTTCAATTGGAGATCTTGCACAACCTTCCAGGCAAAGACGTGATGACTATAATCCTGCCCTGTTCCAGGAACTGCTTTAAAAACTGGAAAAGCCATAGGGTTATCACAAGCAACATTTGCATTAGCACTCTGCTCCTGAGGTAGTTTCAGGGCACCTAATCTTTCTATTATGTCCCAATTCTTTTCTTCAGCCGCTTTTTTCCGAACAAATTCCCAAAACTGCTGAGGCTGTTGAGGAAGCACAGTTACTTGACATGGAGGCAAAGTCCATGGGGCAGTAGAGCTAGATATATCAGAAGATGAACTGTCAACAGTTCTTTGCCCCAGCTCAGGTGTTATTGCGGGTGACTCTTCACTTGATTCACTATCACTGTCAGGCAAGGGAGGATACGACTTTACAGGTTGTTCATGCAGTTGTGAGATTTCACATCCCAGGTAGATCACAGTCTGTCGGGCAATTTGTGCCTTTTCTCTGGATACTTTATATCCTCCCATTCCCAGTGAATTTAAAATCTTGATTGTTACCTTTATGTAGGTTGCTTTTTCTTCTGTAGCTATCAGTATATCATCAACATACTGCAACAACAGGTATTGGTCTCTCGGTACTTGCCCCCTTTTCGTCCAGATTTCCAGCTCCTTCGCCAATTGGTTTCTGAATAGGGTCAGTGAGTTCTTATAACGTTGGGGAAGCCACTTCCAGGTGAGCTGGGTCTTTAGTTCCCTGGATTTTCCCATTCAAAGGCAAACAGTTTCCTACCTTCTTTGTCAAGGGGTATGCAGAAAAAGGCATCTTTTAGATCAATTATGGTAAACCATTTATATATCTTATTTACGGATGTCAACAACGTGTAGGGATTGGCAACCACTGGATAAATATCTTTAGTTATTTAGTTTATTGCTGTCAAATACTGCACTAGTCTGTACTCACCATTTGGTTTTTTTACTGGAAATATTGGTGTATTATATTCTGATTCACATTCTTCTAGAATTTGGTATTTCAAGAATTTATCAATGATCTTTACTATTCCTTGCCGTGCTTCTGATTTTATGGGATACTGTTTGACCTGCACAGCCCTTGCCCCTTCTTTTAATTCCACATGTACTGGTTGTGCTAATTTAGATTTTCCTGGTATATCTGTTTCCCATACAGAGGGGATTACTGCATCCTCTACTTCCCTAGGGATAGTAGGAACTGGTTTTTCTTTTATCATTAGAATTTGTCCTGTCTTTGACTTGGGTATTTTCATTAAAGGTCCCAGTTCTCAAAGGTTATTACTGCATCAAGTTTTGCCAATAAATCTCTCCCTAAAAGTGGAATTGAGTACTCAGGCACATATAAGAATTCATGTGTTGAAACCTTGTTCCCAAATCAAAAATCTAAGGGTTGCAAGAATGGCCGATTTTCCTCCTTCCCTGTGGCTCCAACTATTGTCGTTCTTTTGTCCCCAATTTCTCCTTTCAAATAATTTAGTACAGAATATGTGGCCCTTGTATCCACCAGGAATTTTACTTTATCCCCTAATTGTATTGTTACTAAAGGCTCCTGTATTGACTTTATTTGTCTAGCCCCCTCTACTGCGTTTAGTTCTTTATTTATGGGTGTCTTTATCCCCTAAAAAATGCTCCCATGGTCCCAAGGGGGTTTTTTATTTGCATTTTAGTTCCAGAATGGCAGCCTGGGTGGGGGAGGCAGGTTATATCCGGGTAGTTTAGAGAAAACAAACAGAGCAATTAGCTAATTAACATTTCAATATCGGTACTCAGCTAGAGCCAGCAGCTGTTCCAGTGTTGCCATGGGAACTAGGAAGGCCCTGCCCGCCCGGAGTATCTGCGTGCCCGGGAACACCGGGAACTTTGTTCATTACATTTTAGATACCTGATTTAATTTCCCAGTAGCACATTCTGGGTCCGTGGCCATGGCAGCTATCTGCATACCCTGTACCGCTGAGTGTATTAACCTGATAAAGCAGGGTACCAAGCAGGGCAGGAATATGACCCCAGCTACTGAACACAATATAAAGAATATTGCTTTCTTCCACCAAGCTCCATCAAACAAATGGTCTTACTGGGATGCTTGGAGTATGGAATTCCATTTGTGGACTGGAACATGTGCTACCCTTTTAATTTCGGCTGCCAGGCCTCTGATGGTCTCTCTATAATCATCGATCTCTATACAACATTCCGATTCATTGAATTTTCCACACACTCCCCCTTCCTTGGGTAGCAAATAGTCTAGGGCTATCCTGTTCTGATACATGAAGGCCCTCATTTGGGAGTGTTGTTTGGATAGTAGCTCTAGGGCATCGGAGGTGTGGTTCGAGACGATCTCTACCACTGCCTGGAGTCTTATTAACCAGTTTAGCAGATAAATCGGGATCCTATACCCCCAACTTCCGTCCTGGGCCCATGTTGCAGGACTATAATATTCTATTATTCTTTCCGCAGGCCACTCCTCCTCACTCCATGTCTGACCCCCACCAAAAATAGGGAATTTCTTCTTCACATCCCTTTTCTTTCTACTTAAGGTTTCATATAAGGGGGCCCCTAGTGATCTGCGTTCTGACCGGGGTAGTGTAAAGAAAATGGGCCTTATCAATCCCACAGTGCACGACCCTTTCCACTGCTGAGGTAGTTCGCTGTATGCCTTTTCCTGCAAATCCAATATATACCATTTGGGGCTTTCCATCTAACCTTTGTGCTTTCGGGCTCATTCCAATATCCTCTTAGTTCTTCCAATGATTGGTAAGGATTAGCTCCAGAGCCTTTATTCCAGCAGAGTCCAATCTTATGGCTCCATTCACATTTAGCCCCTTTTTCATGGCTCCAGTATCCCACAGGGGTTTCTGGCTGCTAGACCTTGCTTTTGTTAGATGAGTTTACAGTTAAAGTGGATACACACGGGGTATATCCCACTATTTCAGTATACTCCTTTCCCTCCCTGCTAATGCAAAGCATTCCAATTACTCTCTTATCTAAAATCCACCCCTCAGGTCTCTGGATTGTTTTTAATCTCTCCTGTTCCATCCTTCTTTTTCTCATCTCTGCCTCCTGTCTTTTTAGTTCCTGTGCTACCTGCTTTATTTTACTCTCTGGGTCTATTCCCTCTTTATTTCTTTAAAAGCAAAATACCCTATCACATTGTAGACAACCTCTGTCATCGTGATCCTCAAGGAGGTCAAGAATAACCGGCTTATCTTTGAGGGACAGTTTGCTCTCATATTTCAAATTGCTTCCGACCCAGTATGTTTTTCCCCCCATTGCACACATTCCCAGTTGATTATTATCATAACACAGTGGGTTAGCCTGAAAATAAGCTACAAATACTGACTCCATTCTCCCTCCAATCCATACCGTGTGGTTACATTTGTCACAGACAGGGATAGACATTTGTCCAACATCCCTCTTATGTATTTTGTGCTCTGACTGCCCGTCCTTAGAGGTCGCCCTCTGTAAGTAACACATTATCTTTTCCTTTAATTCACATATCCCGTGCTGAGTGCCATTTACAGAGCAGTACTCGCTTTGCTTACCTTTACTGCAGTTTCTTGGGGCTGGGTATGCCAAGGCCTCTGCCTCTCCTTGTCCTCCCAGGACAGTCTGTTTGCACTGTCTGCACTCAGTGCCGGGGCTCCGCCCCTTAGTGCTGGGCAGGTTTTCCGCATGTGTACTAGTCATGTGGCACAAGGCTAGACTCAGGCTCATCAGAATTCCCCATATTAGTATTCCTCTGCCTTTGCCTACGCCCACTGGCTTGCCACCAGCGGCGAGGTAAACCATCTTCTTGGCAGCAAGAATCTTCTTCCGGGGTTCCGTACCTGGACCGAGCTGCATACCTCCTTTTAAAGATGCCCCACCTTGATAGCTTAACTGCATCAGCGCTGCAGGGTACTTTATTTAATCTCCGGAACTCTATTGTTATAATTTGAACCTTTGATCTTAGTGTTCCTCCCAACCCGTTTTGGAATAGGTGAAACCACAGCCAGGAGTTTATTGCAATTATACCCAGACTGGTGGCAAGCGCTAAGACATGGCTAGTCAGGCACAGTTCTTCCTCTAGACACTTATCGCACAAGCCCTTTGGCCAATATCACCTTCTACAGTGCGTAACCCAAACCTTGTTACAGTATTCGCATTTAAAATGCACAAATGGATAACATTCACAACCAGGTTCTGTGCACCTTATCTGGTCTCCCTCAGTCATTTACTTCGCCAACGCAAGGTCTCCAGGGGGCGAAGTGACTTTCTACTCCGGCGTTTCTTCCTGGTGTCCGATCCTCTTCACTCGGGACGCGCATGTCCAACCTTTTTCCGCTGTTCAAACTGCTGTGTCTGTAGTCAAAAGTACAAGAAAGGGGCCTTCCCAGTGAGGAGAGAGAGGAGCATCTCACCAAGTTTTTATAAGCACCTTGTCCCCAGGTTGGATTTCATGTATGGAAAAACCCAGAGGGGTACTTTGCATTATTTTCCCTTGTTTTCGCAACTCCTGTAGATTCCTGCCTATGGCTATGAGATATGGCTGTATCTGCCCATCCTCTATTCTCGGATGTCCCACCCACATACCATGTTCGTAAGGCATCCCATACAGCATTTCAAAAGGCGATAACCCTCTTTCAGAATGAGGCATTGTCCTGATATTTAACAGAGCTACAGGGAGACACTTTAGCCAGGACATTTTGGTTTCTAAAATTAACTTTGCCAATTGGGCTTTCAATGTTTGATTCATTCTCTCAACTTGTCCTGAGCTTTGAGGGTGCCACGGGGTGTGGTATTCCCGCCGGATCCCCAAGGCCTCTGCTAGCTGCCTAATGATTTTTGAGGTGAAGTGCGTCCCTTGGTCCGAGTCTATGTATTTTACTAGCCCATATCAGGGTATAATTTCCTCTAGTAAAAATTTTGACACTGCTTGAGCCATCGCCCTAGAGCTGGGAAAGGCTTCTACCCAGTGGATTAGCTTGTCCACTATTACCAGCAGAAATCTATATCTCCCTACCTTGGGCAGATCGGTAAAATCCACCTGAATCCTTTCAAAAGGTCGGTATGCTACTGGGCAGCTTCCCAATGCTACCTGTCGTGCTTTTGCCCGATTGACCTTCTGACAAATCATACACCCTTGCACCTCTTGTTTAGCCAATTCATAAATCCCTTTACACCCGAAGAATTTCAGGAATTGCTCTGCCAGGGCCTGAGCCCCCCAATGCATCTGCTGGTGTAATGTCCCCAAGATCTTTCGAGTATAGTCCTGTGGGAATCCAGGGCATCCCTCTCTGGCTGCCCTGGAAGGTCTGGGACCCTGGCAGGGGGTCAGGAACCCCCCTGTACAGAGCCCCAAGAGACACTGTCTCTGATCTCTGTCCATGGAAAAGAGTTTTCAATCTTACAGGATGAATTACAAGGTCTGAGTGTTTGATATAAGTGGTAATTAGTGTGGCACGGGTGCAAAAGAAGAATTTTAGGATTCTAGATAAGGGGTTCAAAGGGGGCAAGATGGAGGAAAATTGGGCACGCCTTGTCCTTTTTCTTCTTCTTCATGCCTTCCATGTTTCACTGTGGTGTTGGCATTTTTCTATTGGTTTAGACTGGGGACACACTGTTCAACATGGGTAATAGATATTGGCACGTTATTGTAAATATAGCACACGTAGTTTCTAGTATATAATGTTTGTAACATCCCACTGAGGGGCAGAGCCCCGCACGCTGTCCTGTGAGACAGACCTGCTGCAGGTCAGAGAGAAAATATTTTAGATAAGAAGAAATAAACAACCTTGAAAACCATCACAGATGAATTACGACTCCTTCTTTGGCAGCGGGGCTGAAAGACAGAGACTTTCTACAATCTCGGGAGCATTTAAATATCACAGATCCCAACATAGTCCTTAGACAATAGCCCTCTCCCGTCTGACAATTTCCACTTACCTCCTTCTAATCTACCCCCTATTTTTCCATATCCTTCAATTTCCTTCAGGCAGGGATGCGGAGGATATTCCCGGACCTCACCTTCCCCGATTTCCAGAGTACTTACCTTTTGTAAAGCCGTGTTTTTAGCTTCTTTGTCTGCTAAGTTATTCCCTCGTGTTTTGAACTGCATTCCTGTTTGGTGTCCTTTCGCGTGGACTATGGCAATTGCCTCTGGTTCCCTGAGAGCCTTTAAGATTTGCCTAATCATTTCCTCAGGCACTAATCCTCGTCCCCGAGTATTAAGTAACCCTCTTTCTTCCCAGATCTTTCTGAAAGTGTGTACCACCCCAAATGCATATTTTGAGTCAGTATGAATCATTCCCTTTTAACCTCCGCAGGGCTCCTAATACCGCGTATAGTTCGCAAGCCTGTGCTGACCACCCGGCATTCAGGGGTCCTGATTCTACTACTTCCCCTGTCTTGCCATCCACTACTGCATATCCCAATTTTCTTTTCCCATCTATGACCCTTGCTGACCCATCTACAAACAATTTTTCCCCTTCTTCTAATTGTTCGTCTTCTAAATCTGGTCTTATTTTAGTTTGCATCTCCACCACTTCAGCACAATCATGGGTAGGTATTCCTGAGACCTCCCCAAACAGGAACTGAGCTGGGTTTTGTGTCATGGTTGTTCGTAACTCTAAATCATGGGAGTGGATTAATATAGCTTCATATTTTAGAAGCCTGGCGTTCATAAGCCATTTATCCGCTTTTTGCTGCAAAATACTCCTTACACTGTGGGGAGTGTAAACTACCAACAGTGCCCCAAAGGTATGGATATTCTTAGCTCAGTCAGAGAGAAAGAGAAAGGTTTTCTAACCAGGCAAGAGCCTGGGAAACAGTTGGGAAAGAATGTAAATAATTCTCTAATCTATCTTGTTCTTCACATTGTTTATAGATATGTTCTGCCACTGTGCGTCATTCACTGCACACCAATGGTGTGACATGTTTTCACTCTAAGACCAATGAAATTAGTCTTCTTGATGTTCTCTATATATAGAGCAGTACTGTCGCCCTGGTTATCAAGATTTTTCAAAAGCCTTCTGAGTTTACATTCTTGTAGAGAACTTTCTCACACAACTTTCTGTAAACAACCTATTGTTTTGCATTCTTTCATAGAGGCGGAGAAATTTGATGTACAGGTAGTTTGTCCAGTGTCGTTGGAGAGGTGGCACGTTCACCCTCCAATCCACTGGCATCTTTTGAGAACTATAAAAGATTGGAGTAAGAAAAAATAAATTAGTCTCTTCATTGTGACCAAGGCTGTGGTGCGTCGTTTTTGCTTGTGTCATCTGGTGACACAGTACATTTGAAATAAATCAGAACTCATTTTCTCAACCTTCTGATCTAGAGTTCTCTCTTCCCGTCCTGCTCAACAGCGTCACAAAGGTTACCTTTTTGGTTTCTTCTACTAATATTGCCACTGCCACGATCGCTTGCAAACAAGTAGGCCACCCTCTGCTCACAGGGTCTAAAAGTTTTGATACATACCCCACTGGCTTCTTCACACCTGCCCAATCTTGAGTTAACACTATGGGCAGTGTGGTTACAGACATCCACGAATAGCTGAAATGGTCTCTTTACATCAGGGAGACTCAATATCAGAGCGGCCATAAGGGTTTCTTTCAACTCTTTGAAACCCTCCTCATCCTGCTCTGTCCATTTTAGTCTGCCTGTGGTAAGCTTTTCATAAAGAAACCTTACCTTCTCGCTGTAACCCTTGATCCATTGCCTGCAATACCCTAAGAGTCTGTCCTAGGGTGACGTTATGGTGCTTGTATCCCCAATCGTGTGTTCTGTTTATGCTTGATGTTATGTTTTGTGCCTTCAGGGCTGGCTCCGAAAAGTGAAGGTTTCTTTTGTCTTGTTATCAGCCGGCTCACCTCCCCCCACGGTCGGTGTCTAGGAGGGAGGCTAGGGCTTGCTTGCTGGCTTGCTTGCTATGCTTTGCTCTCACTCCTGCTTTTTGCTTTTGCCCTTGCTTTTGCTTATTAGTTAGTTTAGCTAGGCAGTCCAATTTTTTTCCCTGGACTGTTTTCTTTCCCTTTTCTGAATGTCATCTGAACCTGCTCCGGACTGGGACCTGGGAAACACCAAGAAACACCGAGAGCCTGCATTTTGTGACCTGCAGCAGCATTCTTTTTCTTGGGACCCATTTTTAAAGTTATCACAAACTCTAGATGGTATTTGTCTCCTAAAAAAATAGAGCCTATAACATCCCTATTCTTCCTCTGTGCTGATCTCTCGGAAGATTTTCAGATCAGTTGCCCTCTTAGGACAATCTCTCCTATAATGTCTTTTGCTCTTACAGTAAAAGCAGACATTCTTGGAATGCTCCTGAGAATTGGTTTGTATTGGGGTTTTATTCTTTCCTGTTCCCCTGTCTCTACAACCATCATATCTAGGAGTAGTGCTTGTGTGTTTTCATTTTTTTCTTGTAATTGTTTTCTCGCATGGTGACTGCCACAATCCTTGCTTTTAGTTTGGCTTTGGCCACAGACTTTTTGAGCCTCCTTTAATAAATCATCTAATGATTTGTCATGCCGATCTTCAATTTTTTCTATTATCTGGCTAAGCACAAAGTTAATCCTTAACAAAGCTTTTCTCATATCAGTCTTAGGATCCATTTCAGAAGGTTGCCTTATATTTCTCTTAAGTCTGTCTAACCATTAAGTTGGAGCCTCCCCTTTCCCTTTCTGTGCCTCAAAAGTCCCTTCAGCATTTTGCCCTCGAGATGCTGCCCCTTTTATTCTCTTGATTATTAAATTTTGATACTCATTCATATGTTTTCTCCCCTCCTCATTATTTTGACCCGCTCAGGAGGTGCAGCTGGCATTTTGCCCTCTCAGGGGGGCCCTGTGGATTTTCTTTATTTCAGGATTTTATGCGTGCAATTCTGATAATTTCCCTTTCTTCTGGAGAAAATAGTATTTTTATTATCGACCACATTTCTTCCCAAGTATAAATGCTTGAACCTAAAAATTGGTCTAATTGTTCAGCAGTGCTTATGGGATCCTTCAAAATCCCTTTGATTTCCTTTTTAAAATTCTTGAGCTCAGAAGAAGTCAAAGGAGTATTCACAAACTTAGTTCAACTCCTTCCTATTGGGACCTCACTTAGTGGAAATAGATCCTAGTCTTTTTCTATAGCTTTTCTCCCGTGTTGTGAGGAAAAGTCTGGAGAATGTTGCCTTCTAACTGAACTTTTTGTGTTCTTATAAGGGGGGTCCTCCAGAGAAAGAGAGTTTCTTTGAGCTGGAGCTGTGGTTACCAGGGGAACGGAACTCAGGGGAGCATGGGCAGGGTTTGCTGCCGGAACTGCCAAAGAGGGGGCATTTCTAGGGGGGTACCAGCCGGGAGTGTGGTTAATGGTGGCTGGGTCAGCTGTTCCTGGCAGAGGCAAAGCAGCAGCGGTGGTGCCCGGCGCAGCTGTACCAGGCAAAGTCGCTGGGGATGGGGCAGAGAAAACAGCTGCAGGAGAAGCAGTCAAGGATAGGACGGATGGGACCGACGGGAGCCCGCCAGGCGCGGCCGGCGGAGAGGCCACGGACCAGCCAAGCGGGATGGGGACGGGGGCTGGTTGGGTAGCCCCAAGCAGCGAGACGGGGACTGGTACAGAGGCTGCAGGCGGCAAAAGAGGACCCGGGACAGGCGCCGGCACCGGTGCAGGCAGAGCCAAAGCGAGCGGCTCGCTGGGACTTGGGACAAGCGCCGGGACTGGGACAGGCGGAGCTGAAGCAAGCGGCCAGCCTGGGCTTGGGACAAGCGGCTCGGCTGCGAGTGATGCAGGCGCGAACGGGAACGGAGGGGACAAAACCTGTGAAGGATCCCACTCCTTTTCTTTTCCTCTTTTTCCCTCTTGTTCCCGTACCTTTTCTTTCCCTTTTTCTTCTTTCTATGCCTTTGTTTCCCACTTTCTCTAACAACCTGAATACTACCTTCTTTCAACTACTCACGCAAAAAATCCTTTCTCTCACAATACCGTTCGACACAATACACCTCCCTCCAAGGAAATAAAGTAAATCTTAAAATAAACAATCTACATTACATATCTTCCACTCATTTCCATTTACTCACCTTTATCTCTCACTCACTCTCACACACATTCACACCCTCAAGCCTGTTCATTCATACTTTTCGACTTCACAATACTATTACATATACTTTCATTCGCCCACACTCACTTTTATTTTTCACTCACTCTCACATCTACATTTACCCTGAGTGCTCTTGGAATGTTAATCCGTCAACCCAGCAGGTTTAATCCTGGATGTCTCTCAATCCAGCAGAATTTTTTTAACCCTGGATGTCTCTCAATCTAGCAGAGTTTTAGGTGTTACTGGCCAGTCCCGGTGTTCTTGGATATCCCTTAATCCAACTGTGTTTTTCAACCCCAGATCCCCTTGGACATTTTTATCCCACAGTCCAGCTGTGTTGTCCAGCCCCAGATTTTCTTGGGCATATCCTCAACCGGGCAACCCTGAGTGCTCTTAGAATGTTAATCCCTCAACCCAGCAAATTTAATCCTGGATGTCTCTCAATCCAGCAGTTTTTTTCTTTTTTTTTTCCCTGTGAATTAACCCTCTATGTACCTTTTATTTTTTTTTCCCCAATGAATTATGCCAAGAAAAACCCTCTTTTCACTTTTTATTTCCCCCCTGCAAGGCCCTCTCTTTCCCTGAGACCCAGTCCTGGTTTCCCCAGGGAGGGAGGATTCTCTCACTCTTTTTATCACTCATTTCGTCTCCTTACTGGCCGCTTTTCTCGCGAAAAAGACGGAAATGCAGCATGGGAGACTACCGCTCTCGCTTAGCAGGTCTGGGTAACCAGCCCGCCTCTCATTCACACACATTCATCCCCCCTTATCCACCCCGTCCAAACAAATACTTAACTATTCTTTGTCCTTGGGTCTTGGTTCTTCGTGTACACTTTAGTCTTAGGGGCTAATTACCGCAGATTTAGGGAATCCTTTCCCTTTTCTTTGTTTTATTGTCCCCTTTTGTCCATCAGATCGTAACCTGCGTCTGTCGGTCACACCAGGGGAGCACAGTGAGGCTGTCTAACAGGGCAGGACGCGTCTCCCTCACTCTGACTCTCCTAAGGCTCCGGCAGAGAGGTGTTAGAAACCATCCTCTGCTACCATAATTATGAAAAACGCCAATCACTTGTTTTTAAAAATTTTTAAAGTTTAATAATAATAAAATAGTTATAAAAATGGTAATACAATTAGAATAATAAAAATTTAGAGCTAGGACAATTACAATACAATAAAAAGTAAAGACTTACGGATGTTTGGATGTTCTTGGGTGTTATGAACAGTTTCCAGGTGTTCCCCAGAGACGCGGGCAGGGCTTTCCTAGTTCCCATGGCAACACTAAAAGAAAACTACTAACTCTAGCCAAGTACCGATATTGAAATGCTAATTAGCCAATTGCTCTGTTTGTTTTCTCTAAACTACCTGGCCTCCCACCCCTCCACGCTGCCATTCTGGGACTAACATGCAAATAAAAACCCCTTAGGATCATGGGAGTATTTTTAGGAGATAAAAATGAATATAAATCAAAAACTGAACACAATAGAGGAGTCTAGATAAATGCCCTAGCTGAGGAAGAGGGAAACACATCCCCTGACTGGCTTTTAACCGTCGCCATCACCTAAGAAGGAACATACTATATTAGGCTCTGAGAAGCAGGGCAATAGACAGACAGAGAGCCCTGGTGCTGCCACCACGGAAGGAGCGGGGACAGCTGTTGTTCTGGACTTCAGCAACAGACTCTGCACGCCACACCTCCTCATCCTCGGGCCACCGGTGTGCCACAAGGAAGGAGAAAGGACAGCTGCTGCTCGGGACTCCAGTGACCGGCTCTGCGCGCCTCCTTCCTTCCGGCTGCCTGGGAAAGCTACAACCGCGGGGGCGAGCTCTGCGTCGAGCCCCCTGCCCAGCTGATCTTTTTAATAAAGAGCTGAACATTAATAAAGGCATTAGCCCTGTTCATTTCAATTTGGGGGCTCGTCCGGGAGACCCACGCCCGAAGAGGACCTCCGGACAGCTGGACAGCTCGACCACCTGCTTCGAGGGACCCTCGGGAGTTGCTGGCTACCTTCGGACCCTAGGATCAGCGTGAGACGAGCAACGCAGAGGAGCATCGGATGGGTAAGAAAAACCGGGAGACGAGCGAATGAGTGAGTGAGTGAGACGGGGGCCGGCAGCTCGGACCCCCGAAGTGAGAGGGGCCCGCTAGTACCGCGTTTCCGGACTCCTGCGAAGGGGCCGGCCGGGAACGGGGGGAAGCGAGTGGAATAGAGGAGCGACTGAGGCGTCTCCTTAGAAGTAAAGCAGGCCCTCCTCCGAGCGTGTGGAGGTGCCCTATGGGCAAAGTAAGTCCCTGGCAATCAGGGCAAGGGGAATATCCCCAGCAGGGCAGGTGGGATGTGGAGGTCCTGGAGGACATGTCCCCGGCGCTGGCAGGATGGGATAAGACGGCAGGTGGGATATCACTGGCCGGTAGGGCGGGCTGTCCTAGCAGGCAGGAGTGACATGTACCTGGCAGGCAGAGGGCATGTACCTGGCAGACAGAGATCATGTCCCTGACAGGCAAAAGGCATGTCCCTGCCAGGCAAGACAGGACAACAGGGCAGGTGGAATGTCCAAGCAGGCAGGAGCGTCATGTCCCCCGGGCAGAGGGCATGTCCCCGCCAGGCAGGACAGGATAACAGGCATGTAGGGCGGGATGTCCTAGCAAGCAGGAGCAGCAAGTCCCGCCAGGCAGAGGGCATGTCCACAGCAGGCAGGACAGGATAACAGGGCAGGTAGGATGTCCATGGCAGGCATAGATGGAGGTCCCCATCAGAGCAGATAGGGGAATGTCCCTGGAAGGCAGGGCAGGATGTCCCCGTCAGAGCAGGCATTAACCCGAGTAAGCAGAAAGGCAAGAAGGCAAACAAGCCTAGTAGGGCCAGGCAAGGGGGCTTGGCCGGAGTTCGAGTGTAAGGCTCGGCAGGACGTTCGACCTTACCTCGGCAGGGAGACCAAGCTTCCCAAGCCTAGTAGGGTCAGGCAAGGGGGCTTGGCCGGAGTTCGAGTGTAAGGCTCGGCAGGACGGTCGACCTTACCTCGGCAGGGAGACCAAGCTTCCCAAGCCTAGTAGGAGAGTCAGGCAAGGGGACTTGGCCGGAGTTCGAGTGTAAGGCTCGGCAGGACGTTCGACCTTACCTCGGCAGGGAGACCACGCTTCCCAAGCCTAGTAGGAGAGTCAGGCAAGGGGACTTGCCCGGAGTTCGAGTGTAAGGCTCGGCAGGACGTTCGACCTTACCTCGGCAGGGAGACCAAGCTTCCCAAGCCTAGTAGGAGAGTCAGGCAAGGGGACTTGGCCGGAGTTCGAGTGTAAGGCTCGGCAGGACGTTCGACCTTACCTCGGCAGGGAGACCAAGCTTCCCAAGCCTAGTAGGGTCAGGCAAGGGGGCTTGGCCGGAGTTCGAGTGTAAGGCTCGGCAGGACGTTCGACCTTACCTCGGCAGGGAGACCAAGCTTCCCAAGCCTAGTAGGAGAGTCAGGCAAGGGCACTTGGCCGGAGTTCGAGTGTAAGGCTCGGCAGGACGTTCGACCTTACCTCGGCAGGGAGACCAAGCTTCCCAAGCCTAGTAGGGTCAGGCAAGGGGGCTTGGCCGGAGTTCGAGTGTAAGGCTCGGCAGGACGTTCGACCTTACCTCGGCAGGGAGACCAAGCTTCCCAAGCCTAGTAGGAGAGTCAGGCAAGGGGGCTTGGCCGGAGTTCGAGTGTAAGGCTCGGCAGGACGTTCGACCTTACCTCGGCAGGGAGACCAAGCTTCCCAAGCCTAGTAGGAGAGTCAGGCAAGGGGGCTTGGCCGGAGTTCGAGTGTAAGGCTGGGCAGGACGTTCGACCTTACCTCGGCAGGGAGACCAAGCTTCCCAAGCCTAGTAGGAGAGTCAGGCAAGGGGACTTGGCCGGAGTTCGAGTGTAAGGCTCGGCAGGACGTTCGACCTTACCTCGGCAGGGAGACCAAGCTTCCCAAGCCTAGTAGGAGAGTCAGGCAAGGGGACTTGGCCGGAGTTCGAGTGTAAGGCTCGGCAGGACGTTCGACCTTACCTCGGCAGGGAGACCAAGCTTCCCAAGCCTAGTAGGAGAGTCAGGCAAGGGGACTTGGCCGGAGTTCGAGTGTAAGGCTCAGCAGGGCGTTCGACCTTACCTCGGCAGGGAGACCAAGCTTCCCAAGCCTAGTAGGGTCAGGCAAGGGGGCTTGGCCGGAGTTCGAGTGTAAGGCTCGGCAGGACGTTCGACCTTACCTCGGCTGGGAGACCAAGCTTCCCAAGCCTAGTAGGAGAGTCAGGCAAGGGGGCTTGGCCGGAGTTCGAGTGTAAGGCTTGGCAGGACGTTCGACCTTACCTCGGCAGGGAGACCAAGCTTCCCAAGCCTAGTAGGAGAGTCAGGCAAGGGGGCTTGGCCGGAGTTCGAGTGTAAGGCTCGGCAGGACGTTCGACCTTACCTCGGCAGGGAGACCAAGCTTCCCAAGCCTAGTAGGGTCAGGCAAGGGGACTTGGCCGGAGTTCGAGTGTAAGGCTCGGCAGGACGTTCGACCTTACCTCGGCAGGGAGACCAAGCTTCCCAAGCCTAGTAGGAGAGTCAGGCAAGGGGACTTGGCCGGAGTTCGAGTGTAAGGCTCGGCAGGACGTTCGACCTTACCTCGGCAGGGAGACCAAGCTTCCCAAGCCTAGTAGGGTCAGGCAAGGGGGCTTGGCCGGAGTTCGAGTGTAAGGCTCGGCAGGACGTTCGACCTTACCTCGGCAGGGAGACCAAGCTTCCCAAGCCTAGTAGGAGAGTCAGGCAAGGGGGCTTGGCCGGAGTTCGCGTGTAAGGCTCGGCAGGACGTTCGACCTTACCTCGGCAGGGAGACCAAGCTTCCCAAGTTTAGTAGGAGAGTCAGGCAAGGGGACTTGGCCGGAGTTCGAGTGTAAGGCTCAGCAGGGCGTTCGACCTTACCTCGGCAGGGAGACCAAGCTTCCCAAGCCTAGTAGGGTCAGGCAAGGGGGCTTGGCCGGAGTTCGAGTGTAAGGCTCGGCAGGACGTTCGACCTTACCTCGGCTGGGAGACCAAGCTTCCCAAGCCTAGTAGGAGAGTCAGGCAAGGGGGCTTGGCCGGAGTTCGAGTGTAAGGCTTGGCAGGACGTTCGACCTTACCTCGGCAGGGAGACCAAGCTTCCCAAGCCTAGTAGGAGAGTCAGGCAAGGGGGCTTGGCCGGAGTTCGAGTGTAAGGCTCGGCAGGACGTTCGACCTTACCTCGGCAGGGAGACCAAGCTTCCCAAGCCTAGTAGGGTCAGGCAAGGGGACTTGGCCGGAGTTCGAGTGTAAGGCTCGGCAGGACGTTCGACCTTACCTCGGCAGGGAGACCAAGCTTCCCAAGCCTAGTAGGAGAGTCAGGCA
Organism: Vidua chalybeata; assembly: GCF_026979565.1. Lineage (NCBI taxonomy): Eukaryota > Metazoa > Chordata > Aves > Passeriformes > Viduidae > Vidua > Vidua chalybeata. The sequence goes on from NW_026530331.1 coordinate 202,612, forward strand.
AGGGGACTTGGCCGGAGTTCGAGTGTAAGGCTCGGCAGGACGTTCGACCTTACCTCGGCAGGGAGACCAAGCTTCCCAAGCCTAGTAGGGTCAGGCAAGGGGGCTTGGCCGGAGTTCGAGTGTAAGGCTCGGCAGGACGTTCGACCTTACCTCGGCAGGGAGACCAAGCTTCCCAAGCCTAGTAGGAGAGTCAGGCAAGGGGGCTTGGCCGGAGTTCGCGTGTAAGGCTCGGCAGGACGTTCGACCTTACCTCGGCAGGGAGACCAAGCTTCCCAAGCCTAGTAGGAGAGTCAGGCAAGGGGGCTTGGCCAGAGTTCGAGTGTAAGGCTCGGCAGGACGTTCGACCTTACCTCGGCAGGGAGACCAAGCTTCCCAAGCCTAGTAGGGTCAGGCAAGGGGGCTTGGCCGGAGTTCGAGTGTAAGGCTTGGCAGGACGTTCGACCTTACCTCGGCATGGAGACCAAGCTTCCCAAGCCTAGTAAGAAGGTTAGGCAAAAGGCCAAGTAAGAGTTTGGGCAGGACTTAACAGGGGTACAAGGCTAGAAAGTCCATCAAGGAGTTCAAAACTTAATCCAAAGAGAAAAAGTACAGAAGACAATAGATGAGAGTGTGACTAGTGATTGTCCTGGCCAAGAGACAATGTAAAGTGCCAAGAGGGGAATTTAGTTAAAAGAGATTAAGTTTAGTCAAGTGATTCAAAATACGAAGTTGGGAAAGGTCAGATGAGCTTTAGCTGCCTGTCAGTATATTCCATTTTAGATAGAAGCACCCTATTTTTTTTAGTTTTGAGGCCTGAAATTGGGAAGAGGTTATAGCAAAGGAGCAAATCCTTCCAAAGCAAAGAGAATTCCTCCTAACAGCCCCTTGATATAGAACAACTATCTCATGCAGCTTGCTGGCTGGAGAATTTTATAAATAATGAGACTGTGAGAATTTGCAAGTTACAAAAAAATAGAGAGGAAAACAAAGGGAATAGAGAGGGGGAGACTAGAAAAATAAAGGAATGGGACCCCCTCGATTGCCTGTCCCCTTCTGATAGGAGAACCATAAATTCCTCTTTTCTGGAAGATTTAGGTGTTTTGGGATTGTTTTCTCAAAGCAAGGATCTCATTCTTTTAAAAAAAACCCACATACATAGTTTCAATTTTAACTACAAATCTACATTTACCATACTATTAAAATGTTAATACAGCACTTCTAATCAATATAACATAATACATATAGTATGCAATTTAATATTTGCGAAAAGCCAATCATAAAATATGCATTTTCACATGGACAGTGAGGATTAGGACACTACAAGACAATAAAAAGCAAAGAATTATGGACATCCGGATGTTTTTGGGCACTAAGCTGCCAAAACATGCCTTGCGAACAAAGGAATAACCTTTAAAAGCAATAGCCTGTTGCATATTCATATATCTCATACATGATGCATAAATTCCTTGCAAATTAAGAATTTTTCTGGTTCTTGTCAACTTCTTCCCCTTAATCCTGGTGGTCCCATAAAGACGGAGAGAAGGTGGAAGAATGTTTGTCTTTTCCAATTAGGAGGCAGTAACTCTTTATGGGCCCTGTCACTGCCATCTCTGTGCAAAGAGTTTCTTGATTATCTTATCCCTTTTCTTGAGCTAGTAAAAAATATCTTACATTGCAGAGTTTCTATTTTAACATTATGTTATAACCTAAAACTATATTTAACACACTACTTAAGAGAATTAATACAGCATAACTTTCTAACATTACACATATAATATTCATTTTAATATTTGTGAAAAGCCAATCATAAAATATGCATTTTTCTCAGTGTTTGTGTAGAGGTAGTGTCTTCCTACATATTAGTAACATAGCAAAAGTGCATGGTTTACTGAGAGTAATTAGATAACTCATAAATTCAAGTTTCTTTAGCTCATATTGAAGACAAACTTTGAACGTTATTTGTAGCAGTTTTTTGAGACTTAACTGTAATTAGTATATAAAACTTCACTGTCATCTTTATTAGTTGTCTACTTTTACTCCATAGTTTTAACAAAGTAATTTTATTGTAAATTTTTCAGAACAGTTGTTATTTACCTTAATTTTTAACTGCTGTATGACAAATTTTCAGAAACCTTTTTGTAATAATATTTTAAATAAGTTAATTCTTGTGAAAAATGCCATTCACTTGTGTTAAAATTTTAGAAGTTTAATAGTAATGAAAATAGCAATAAAAATTCAGACAGTAAGAATTTGGACAAAGTTAGGACAATAAAAGACAATAAAAAGCAAAGAATTATGGATGTCCGGACACTTTTGCTCTGCCACAAAAGCACACCTTGCTAACAAAGGATTACCCCTTAAAAGCAATAGCCTATTGCATATTCATATATCTCATACATGATTCAAACATTCCTATTCAAACTAAGGGTGTTTCTGCTTAATTTTAACTCCCCCCCTCATCTTGTAAATCGATCATGTTGGTCCCTTGAAGTCTGGGTCTTCCCGATAAGGAGGCAATAATTCTTCTCTTGAGATCTTAGTGTCTTGTTGCTGTTCTTGAAGCGATATGCGGAATAAATAAATAGACTCCACAACCTGGGGTAGTTATGAAGTGGGTATGTATGTCAGCGCCCAGCACAAGTGAGATAGCTCTCCAAAAACTTGCGCCCCGAGCCTCGGTCTGACCCACATCTTTATTCACAAAGGTGTTTCATATTCAATACATTACATAACTTTTCCATGCATATTCAACTCCTGGCCCCACCTGTCCTCGCCTCTCATGTTAAATAGGTCCACGCCCTTCTGGGCTTGCGTGGTTTGCTGTGGTGGTCGTATGGGGGTCTCTCGGTGGTCCTGAGACTGAAGATTGTGGTCTTCCTCATGACTGAACTTTTGAACTTTCCTCTTTGTGCGTGCACTTTTGGTCCTTTGGTGATTATCTGAATACGTCTGTCAGTCTTGATAGGCTTGGAGACAGAGGAGCCCCTTTATCTGGGTTCTTTGCATCTTTGGCTTCCTCCGGTATTGTTCTTTATGTGAGAAGCTTCAGAAATTTGCATTTTCCTATGCCTTTTGTACCACGGCAGAGGTTTCTTAAGTAAAAGGTTAAAATTCAACACAAAATTCGACAAGCTAAAATTTAAATGCTTAATTCATTTTGTTAACTCAAGTGAACCCCAAGAATCTGTTTCATTATCTCTATGCGAAGAATTTCTTATCTTATCCATTCCTTGAGCTAGTTACAAAAAGTATCTTACATCACATAGTTCTATTTTAATATTATGCTATAGCCTAAAAACTATATTTACCACACTACTTAAAAGAGATTAATACAGCATAACATTCCAACATAACACATATAGTATTCATTTCAATATTTGTGAAGAGCCAATCATATAATATGCATTTTTCACACTTGTTAAGATTAATTTTGTTTAGTGTCAGTGATGTTAACGTTAAGTTCTTTTATATATATTTTTATGTTTTACTGAAGTTAAGTTTTAGTGAAGTTGATTTTAAGTTTTGTTAAAGCATACCTGTTTAAATTATTTGATATAATTCTGTAATATATGATTTAGAATAAATTCGTGCTCAGGACTAAAAATATACAGTATCCTTTTAAATGGAACCAAGTGACGGGAAAGAGCAATATACACGGGATGAATTCCTGTCTCAAAAGATGGGTATTCTGAAGGATTATTCTGTTTAGAAGATATGCATTGAACGATAAGATGAATATTCGTCGCCAGAACAAGATATTCGAGGGGATTACTGTCTAACAGGATTTCAGCAATCAGAGTATTCTGGGAAAACCTCTGTTTAGAGGCACCACAAGAAAAGAAAATGCATTAATATGTGACAAAGAAAACAGGAAGACCCCCTAGAATCCCGCTAAGTCTGAAAACAGTATAAAAAAGACCCTGTGAAATCAGTACCTTGTGAACTGCCAGGGGTACGGAGCTGCATAGTCCGTACCCAGTTCCCCCAGCACCGATCGCCTGGCTCGGTGCTGATTTCCCTGTGGTTTTTCCAATTTTACTTTCATTTGATTTAATGAATTCCTTTAATTATTAAATTGACTGATTCATTTATAACAATTTGGTGACCCCGATGTGATCCAATTTTGGATATGTGGTCCTCTCCTCCGATTGGAAGGTGCCCCGCTATTAAACGGGCCAGCGGTGTGGGGAGGGCCAGCAGGCGCTGCAGCCTCGGGCCTCACGTCTGGTCCCTGTGCCCCCATCCCAGACCGTGCAGGTGCAGCGGCCCGGGCTCCATCCCAGCCTGCGGAGCCTACGGGACTGGCTGCCCTCCTCCCCCCCACCGGGGTTGTTCTTTCTCCTCCTGTGGGAGGAACACAGAGTGAAACGAGGGAGGGACTTGATGGTGAAAGCAGTGGGGGTGAGGAGGAGGCAAAAAGGGGGCACAATTGTTATGTGTAACTTGGATAATTTGTGCGTATAAAAAGATATGTATATAATATGTTATGCTGGTGAGAAATATTCTTATAAAGATTTTAAGCATGCAAGCCAGAGTTGGGAGATTGCTTTACAGTGTGTTGAAACCACCGCGGACAAGAGGGAGGAGAACCTCATTTGCAAACAAATGAATGTAGCTGGCCTGGAGATGGGTCGTTCTCCAAGGTGATCCGAGGAACTCCCGGGCGATGAATACATGATAAATATCTAAGATTGAGATAGCCGGAGCCATCAGAGAGATACATCTCAGTACTGGATTCCAGGAACTCAATCATGGACGTACATCGCTCCCCAGACATGGTTTGTTAAGTTTGTGGTGGAGAAAAGAACCCACATGAATATGTAGGACTCTGAAAGGAAGAAAAGGGACTCTGCCTCAGGCAGAATAAACTGTATAAAAACCGCTCGGACGGGAGGTCGGGTGTGAACATAGGAGACCCTATGGTGTAGAGGTCAGACCTGTGTCTCACCCAGTGCCGATACCCGGGATCAGCAGTGACCTTTTTGATTTTATTGTGGCTATCTCGGACCGAATATTGGTCGCGAAATAAAAATCTATTTTTATTAAATATTAAATTCAGCTCGATTAATTTTTACTTATAACACAATCTTCTCCTGTTAAGAGAAATACCAACTGCTCCGGGAGTTATTGGATATGTAAATGTGCCACTTAACACCTGGGACATCAGAGCCTTCAGAAAGGAGATGGGTAGCTTAATCGATGATCCCCTAGGTGTTATAAATTGAGGCGAATAATTTGTTCAGCCTTTCGAGAGTCAATCAGAAATTTATTGGTTACAGCAAACAATGGCAAGCAAACAGCGCTGGGTGCAGCCGGGGAGTCAGCGCTCCACCAACGGCTCACACCATTCCCCCCTTCCCACAGTCTTTTATACTCTTTCTTCTTCCGTGTCCGTGGTATTTCTGAGTGTACTCTGCGCTTGCACCTTCTGTTGCTAGGGGGTCCTCTTCTACTCTCTGGTGGTCGTTTGAGGAAGGGTCCTCTCTTCCTTCTCGGTGGAAGTTCACGGCCCTGTAATGATCTTTTCCATGTAAGGTTATATGTTATATGCACCTAAGTTCTAGTTGCACAATCAGCTTAAGTAATCAACATACTATCTAGTTTCTGTCTTGCGGTTTTCTGTTATCTACACAAGTCTTCTCCTTTATTTGAGTTTCCTTAATGATGAACAAAGAGTCCTTTCCAACTTATCACATAGGGGTGGCAGACCGGTTAGACCAGTTTCTGGGAACCTGCGTTTATACATGGGATGACATGCAAGCCAGATTGAGAACTTTGTTTACTATTGAGGAAAGAGAGATGATAAGGCAGCCTTGCATACGGGAATGGGAACACTGAAATCCACAGGATCTACCCGGAGATCAGAAGTGGCCAAACCAAAGACCCAGGTGGAATGCTCAAACAGAAGAGGGTTGGCAAAATATAGTCGATTTAAGGAACATTATAATACAAGGAATTCGAGAGGCAGTGCCCCGAGGGCAGAACATTAGCAAAGTATTTGGAGAGTGCTATGGCAAAGACGAATCTCCTACAGAGTGGTTAGAAAGATTAAGAAAGGGTTTGCAAATGTATTCCAGGGCTGATCCAAATTCACCAGTAGGGGAGGTATCATTTTAAACCACAGTTTCTAGGGAAATCTTGGGGAGATATACAGAAAAAACTTGAGAAATTAGAAAACTGGCAAGAGAAGGGATTACAGGAATTACTGAGAGAAGCATAAAAAGTTTATATGAGAAGAGATGAGGAAAAACAGAAGGATGTAGGAAGTTAAAAGAAAGGCAGTGGAAGGATGTAATCATAATTGTGCAGAGGTGGTAGAATTGCAAACAAAGATAGGGCCAGACCTAGAGGAAGAGAAATTGGAGGACGGGGAAAAATGGTTTGTGGAAAATTTAATGAGTCTGAATGCTGTGTAGAAATTGATGACTACAGGGAAACTATAAAAAATCTTGCTGCAGAGATTAAGAAATTAGCACATGTACCAGTCCAAAAGTAGAATTCCATCCTCCAAGTGTCATGGTGGGATCAATTGTTAGGAGGAGGAGCTTGGTGGAAGAAGGTGGTGTTTTTAATATTATGTTCAATAGTTGGATTACTGTTTTTACCCTGTCTAATACAATGTTTCATCCGGTTAATCCATTCTGTTGTCCAAAGTATGCAAATAGCAGCAATGCCAGTAGATCATGAAACAGTGGAAGCGCCCAAGTTATCTAGAATAATGAAACTAAGAGAAGAAGATGGGAAAAGTAGAGCCACTAAAGCTTTAGCTAGGTTTGAAGCCCAGACACGTCAATCCAAAGATAATTATAAAATGTGTAAAGCACAAGTATCATGGGATAGCAACAAAGATGAGTTGTAGCAGACATAGAAAGTGTGTGGAGATTTTTTTTTTTACCAATATCTTGCATATTAAGAAGCTATTGCAAACCTGAAGCTACCTCGTAATAAAATTAGGATTCTAAGATACACGCAGTAGTAGATATTTAAAATTATGAAAATTAGAATAATCTATTATATAAAAGATTGTTAATTTTAAGAAATGTAGTTGTTAGATTTTATAAATGTTAGAAATGAAATTGAAAATGAGTAATGAACAAGCCTAAGTGAAATTTGTCACAAAAAGCACAAATTAATATAAAAGGGGAGGGATTGTAATATATGATTTAGAATAAATTCGTGCTCAGGACTAAAAAAATACAGCATCCTTTTAAATGGAACCAAGTGACGGGAAAGAGCAATATACACGGGATGAATTCCTGTCTCAAAAGATGGGTATTCTGAAGGATTATTCTGTTTAGAAGATATGCATTGAACGATAAGATGAATATTCATCGCCAGAACAAGATATTCGAGGGGATTACTGTCTAATAGGATTTCAGCAATCAGAGTATTCCAGGAAAACCTCTGTTTAGAAGCACCACAAGAAAAGAAAATGCATTAATATGTGAAAAAGAAAACAGGAAGACCCCCTAGAATCCCGCTAAGTCTGAAAACAGTATAAAAAAGACCCTGTGAAATCAGTACCTTGTGAACTGCCAGGGGTACGGAGCTGCATAGTCCGCACCCAGTTCCCCCAGCACCGATCACCTGGCTTGGTGCTGATTTCCTTGTGGCATTTCCAACTTTGCTTTGATTTGATTTGATTTGATTTAATAAATTCCTTTAATTATTAAATTGACTGATTCGTTTATAACAATTCCTTTGCTATACAAGTGAATGACACAAAGCCTAAATGATTTTTTGTCAAAATTTGCTCAATTAAATTACAAGATACAGCTATTTTGTTATAGAAATAAGAACAATTTTTGTCTTTCATTTTTTATAAGTTGTACTGGAGAATGAGTAACAATTTCATATTATTATTGCTATCAGTTATAAGCTGTTTAATGCTTTTTTACTATTTAGCTAAAGATAAATGACAAAACCATCTGCTTTCCAAACCTTCAGATATTGTTGTACATCTATTTATAAGACATATATTATTTTTCTAACTACTATTACCAAGAGATTTTTAAAATAGATTAGAGAGACTCTTCCAGGTAAAGCCTGGACCCTGGCCAAGTCCTAGCCTTAACTGGTGGAGAAACATACCCATAAACCCACGTGTTTTCTACACAAAAACAATCCTCAAGTCATTTGGATTTGCCAAATTTGGACCTATAATAGCTAAGCCTCCTTTTGAAGTGAACTTGGAAATCTTACCCAGGAATAATTTTCTAAGCCCTCACTGTAAAAATGAAGCTTGCCAATTACTATAGACTCGAAGTAATGGTACAATATTTAAGAAATTGATACTACATTGTTTTAAATCTCCATTCTATTTTTCATGTACTACTAATTGTATGTATTATCTGATTTATTTTTTCTTAGTATAAGTTTATTGTTTTTATTGTTTTGCTTTTATGTTGCCTTCATGTTCATAATGAGAAGCAATGTTATTGAAAAACAAAAAAATTAGGGGGAATGTAGCTCCTCCAGAACTTTACACTAATATTTACACTAAAAATTTTGAAAGCAATTCAAATCAAATTTGACCCCTTACCCTCCTGAAACACCCTTGGAACACCAAGAATTTAGAGCTCCTGGGTTCTGTGAAATTGGATTTTTATGTTAACTTTAAACACACAGGAAGGAATCAGTCTAAAACTTTTAAAATGTTTCTCCCTATCATCCTGTGTATAAGTATCAAACCTTTTTGTGTAATTACACTTCTGGCAATCCTTCTAAACCCAGTAATGCCCCTCCCCTGCAGCTGCGAATAACCTATTTAGTGGCTGGGGTTTGACACCCAAGCTAAAAGATTTTTTTAGGACAATTATGCATGTGATAATTTTGATAATACTTGTATTAATCATGATGCCTTTCACTGTGTGCAGAGATTAATTAATAAGGCCATTAAAGGAGTGTTTTTGGTTGAAAAGAGGAGGAGATATTGGTACACACAAGACAGATGATGGACTTTGGACCTGGTTAGCATAAGAGATTTGATAACAGGATGCCTTGGCAAGAGCAAACAGAACTTTGAGGATTAAATAAAGATTGCAAGAAGATTAAATCAGGACTTACTGGGAAATAAAACTACATCAAACTCTGCAAGCAAGACATGTTGTAAAATGCATAAGTTTGTTTATGTGATGATTAACCCAATCATTGTAGTAAAACATGACTAGCCTTCCTAAAATAGTATATAAGCATAGGTATTCCACAATAAATTTGGATTCTTCTGACCATATCGGAGTCTCCCTGTGGGAACCCAGGGCAAGGGGAATATCTCCCTGTCTGCCCTGGGGTGCTCTGACTGCCAGGAAAACACTGACTTTGACCCTCATTCATGGAGAAGGCCTCCTAAGCTTCAAAGTAAACTAGAGACCACAAAAGTGTGAAATAGATTGTAGAGATTGTAAAGAGTAGTTTAGTATGTCACATGGGTGAGAAATTTAGGTTTTAGGATTTTTAGCATATTGTAGATGGGTACAAGATGGAGGATACAGGGTGTTGTCTCGAGTTCCTTTCTTCTTTCTTCTTCTTCCTTCTTCTTTTTGGGTTTGGGTGGTATCTTGTAATTGGGTAGAAAAATCTGCATTGCGGGTCTTTAGGGGTCAGTTATTGGGTTAGAAAGGGAAATAATCTAGGTGTCACTCCTTAATTGGGTAGTTTAGTTTTTGATTAGACTTAAAAGGCCTTGCAACATGAGGTTGTTAGCCATTTTTGTGCTGTTTTCCTGCATGCAAGGTCTGGGTGCAGACAGTGTGCTGAAGTCTTGATAAGATAACAATAAAACAAGAACCTGAAGACCAAAAAAGTCCTGTGCATCTGCTTTTCCTGACAAAGGACTGCTTCAGGAGGGTTTCCCCCTGCCAGGGGAGCCCTCAGGGAGTTGCGTGGGGCCCGAAAACTCACATCTCCCCATCTCTCTTCATCGCCAATAGAGGCAAGTATAGCAAATGGGTTCATCCAAGGCACAGTTACAGAGGTTTTTCGATTAGAAAATTCAGGATGGGATCCAAATTCACCAGGATATATGGCAAGGTTAAAACGATATCAAAGTTTTGTGGTATATGGGTTAAAACATGGTGTCCCTAAAGCTATAAATTGGTCAAAGACTTGCAAAGTAAAGCAAAATTATGATGAATCACCCACTGATTTTTTAGATAGGTTAAGAGAAACTGCCATAAAATATACAGATCTAGATCCTGAATCAGCTGATGGTAAAGCACATCTAGTTCTCTTGTTTATGGGTCAAGCTAAAAATTATATAAGAAGGAAGCTTCAAAAGATAGAGTTTGAGATGTAGATAAATTGCTAGAAGTTGGCTGGAAGGTATTTCAAGACAGGGGCCCAAATGAAAGAGTTAGACCCCAACCTAGTAAGAAGGCAACTCGGGAAAAGTCACTCAAGAAAACATCCCCTAAGGAGAAAGATCAGTGTGCCTATTGTAAAACATGGGGACATTGGAAGAATGACTGTCCAGCATTGAAACAAAAATCCCCAGTTCCCCAACTCCCAGTAGTACAAAGATCAAGCTCAGAATGATAGGGACCAAAGGCTTCTCCCTCAGCAGAACCTTTGCTTATAGCTAAGCTGGGGAAAGATGGCATCAAATTTTTGGTAGATGCTGGAGTGGCATATTCTGTGTTAAACACCTTAGAAGGGAAACTGAGTCAAGATATTGTGCATGTTATTGGGTTGACCGGGGTAAGCAAAACACGGCCTTTCTTCCAACCTTTAAAATTCAGACTGGGGGAGCACTGGGTAACTCATCAACTCCTCTATATGCCTAACTCCCCTAAACCATTGCTGAGGACAGATTTGTTAGATAAATTGGAAGCAGACATTAAATTTAAAAAGGGAAAGAGTGTACATTCCCTAAATGTCTCCCATGCAAAACCATGACAGGGTTCAATTCCTGAATCTAAATTTGTCAAAGTCACTGCACTTTTTACACAGGAAAAATGTGGTGAAATCCCCATTGAAGTTGAAAATGTGGTCAATCCAATAGTGTGGGCCAGTGACATCCCAGGAAGATCCAAATGGGCAGAACCAGTGAGTACTGCACTCAAACCAGGACCCACACCAGTAAGACAAAAACAATATCCTTTGAAATTAGATAACCGCAAGCGATTGGCATCTGTAACTGAAAAATTCCTCCAACATGGGTTACTAGTGCAATGTGAGCCCAAATTCAGCATGCCAATATTAGCTGTTAAGAAAGCAGATAATAAGAATTATCAATTAGTACAAGATTTAAGAGAATTAACAAAATGACAGAGGACATACACCCAGTGGTAGCCAATCCCTGCACTCTTTTGACCACACTGACAGACAAATTAGGGTGGTTTACTGTTGTAGACCTGAGGGATGCCTTTTTCTGCATTCCTGTGCACAAAAACAGCCAAGAGATTTTTGCTTTTGAGTGGGAAAATCCCGAGACAGGGAGGAAAAGCCAACTTACTTGGACAGTTTTACCCCAAGGTTTCAAGAATAGCCCAACAATATTTGGAAACCAGCTAGCAAAGGAATTAGAAGATTGGAAAAGACAGGAGCCAGAAGGAGTTATTCTTCAATATGTGGATGACATCCTGATTGTGGCCAGAACCAGAGATGATTGTATACAGTTTACCCTAAGTTTATTAAACTTCTTGGGACTGAGTGGGTAGAGAGTTTCTAAAGACAAAGTACAGATTGCTAAAGAAGCAATAGTTTACTTGGGGCTTGAGATCTTCTGTGGACACTGACAGCTCAGCAAAGAACAGAAAGAAGCCATCTGTCGACTCCCAGAGCCCCATACCATGAGAGAAATGCAAGCTTTCCTGGAAATGGTAGGTTGGTGTTGTTTGTGGATAGTAAATTATAGACTGCAGGTAAAACCCCGATATGGAGCAATAAAAGCAGCTGAAAAAAGAATTATCATATGGGCTGAAAACACTAGAGCAGCTTTTAAACAGCTGAAACACTCTCTAATGTTAGCTCCAGTACTGGGACTGCCAGACTTAAGTAAACCTTTTGAAATTTTTACATATGAGACACTGACTAGCACAGCACCTTGGGAACCAACGGAAGGCTGTGGCCTACTTTTCCAAACAGGTAGACAATGTTGCACAAGGCTGGCCAGGGTGCCTGAAGGCCGTGATGGCCACTGTCATCTTGATCCAGGAGGTCTGAAAAGTCACCCTCGGGTGACACATTGTAGTGTATGTATCTCATGCTGTAGCAGCTGTACTTAAACAAAAGGGGGGACATTGGATATCCAGCAACCAGATGCTTAAATACCAATCACTGTTATTAGAACAGGTTGATGTTACCTTGAAAACAACTTCTGTTGTTAACCCTGCTATGTTTTTGTCCTCCACGTTAATTGACAATGAGCCTGAACATGATTGTTTGCAGACAGTTGAAGAGGTCTATTCCAGCTGACCAGACCTGAAAGACATACCCCTGGAAAATGCAGATTGGGAGCTTTTTACAGATGGAAGCAGCTTTATGAAAAATGGCAAAAGAATGACAAGCTATGCAGTGACCACACAGGACATGGTGATCTAGGCAAAGGCTCTGCCAGCAGATGTGTCATTGCAGAAAGCTGAACTGATTGCACTGACAAGAGCCCTAGACCTGAGTGAAGGAAAGAAGGTAAATATATGGACTGACTCTAAATATGCATTTAGTGATGTCCACGCCCATGGAGCCATCTGTAAGGAGAGAGGACCTCTGAATGCTTAAGGTAATGAAATCAAGCATGCTGAACAGATCCTTGCCCTCTTGGAGATCATTAAAAAACCCACAGAAGTAGCTATCATGCATTGTAGAGGTCACAAAAAAGGGAAAACCACTCCAGAATTGGGAAATCACTTGGCTGATAAAGCAGCAAGAGGGATTGCAGGAAAAGGTATTCTTGCAGTAATTCCACAAAAAGATATTGATTTGTCAGGGTTCACCTGAAAATATGACCAAGCAGACCACAAACTAATTAAGTTCCTTAAATGTAAGATTACAGAAAGTGGATGGGCTGTTACTCCAGCAGATCAGGTTGTAGTCCCACCCCTGATCCTTTGGGAGCTAGCTCAGAGAGAACATGAAAACACGCATTTTGGGGTTGAAAATATTTTTAAACATCTAAAAACGGTAGTAATAGGAAAGGGAATGACTGATATTGTACAATCAGTAGTGAGCAAATGTGAAATCTGCTGTAAAAATAACCCTGACATGAGGAAAAGTGTTATATTAGCAGTAACAAAGGCAAGGGATCTTCCTGGAGATTACTGGCAAATAGATTTTGCAGACTTACCACGCAAAGAGGGATATCGATACATACTGGTGTTAGCTGACACCTTCAGTGGATGGCCGGAAGCTTACCCCTGTCGCACTAACAGAGACAAGGAAGTTTTGCTCAATCATATAATTCTGAGGTTCAGGGTTCCCTTGGGGATGTCATGAGATAGGGGACCATGCTTTGTTGCAACAGTGGTTAAGGAAGTTAGCCAGATTTTGGGAATTACTTGGGATCTGCATACACCTTATAGACCCCAAGCGAGTGGTAAAGTTGAATGTATTAATGGGAGTTTCAAAACACAAATTAGCAAAATTTGTCAGGAAACATCCATGACATGGATTCAAGTCTTTCCTGTAGCTTTACTGAGAATATGCATACAGCCAGGTGGAGGGATAACATCAGTCCCTATGAAATACTGTATGACAGGCCATATCAGATTCTGCATGTTCCAGGTAAAATTCATATGAGGGGGAAACTTGATTTACAAAGATATCTAATGGCTTTAGGTTCCACTTTGCAGAAGCTCCAGAAATACATCATACTATCTAGACCCATAGGACTGGACACACCTGCACATCCGTTCCAACCTGGAGACTGGGTCTATGTTAAGTGGTGGGACAGTGATGCTCTACAAGCCAAGTGGAGAGGACCATTCCAGGTTCTGCTGACCACCCTCACCGCAGTCAAAGTTGCTGGCAAAGGACCCTGGATTCACTACTCCAGAATGAAGAATGCTTCTGCTCCTGAAACAACTGGAAAAACAGACTGATGCAGACGAAAACATGTTTTAAATAATTCCTCTTCTGTGCCTAAAGAACTGTTCATAATAGTCATTATTCTTCTTTCATGATAGCTGACTGTGCAAGACATTTCTACTGTTAGATATTTATTATTGTTTATAATTGTTTATTATTATTATTGTTAGATATTTATATATTATTAGATATTTACTGTTAGACATTTACTATTATTAGATACTTATCTATTTTTAGATATTTAGTTACTGTTAGATATTTATCTGTTGTTAGATATTTACTGTTATTAGCGATTTACTATTGTTAGATACTTATCTGTTATTAAATACCTATTATTAGTAGATATTTAGAATAGAGACTTGAAAAGGTAAAGCCCTTGTCAAGCCTCTAAAGGGAGGAAATTTGTCCTAGCTTGTAAGATAAGCATATATTCTATTTGCCATCTGTCGGAGGTGGGGCAGGTATCTTCTGTTAAGTTGGGCAGTTTTCTTATCTCTTCCAAGAACAATGTCTCTCCCCGGGGAGATATCTTCTGTTAATGGGCCATTGAATAGCTCACTGCATGACTGAGAAAGTTACATCATCCCATTGTGAGATACTCCACCCAGAGGGAGGAGCCAAGCATCCCTACCTGCATAAAATCAGCATTTTTTGAGACATCAGATCAGCCTCTTCACTAGATTCCCAGAGGAAGACCAGGCCCATCTACTCTATCACCAGACCTTCAGAGAAAACTACACCCTTCTACGGGATCACTGCTTCAGCTGCATTTCATCTGCCACTCCAGGAGGAGCAGCCACCATTTAAATGGACTATCACCAACACCCTGACTCCTCAGGGTGTCAGCTTTCTGACTCTATCAGTAGTTTTGTTTGAACTAATTACATTTTATTATTATTATTATTATTTAGTTTTTTCCTAGTAAAGAACTGTTATTCCCATTCCCATATCTTTGCCTGACAGCCTTTTTATTTTGAAATTGTGGTAATTCAGAGGGAGGGGGTTTACCTTTTCCATTTCACAGGAGGCCCTTGCCTTCTTTCACAGACTCCTGTCTTTTCAAACCAAGACAAAATTATGCTCTAAGTGTTAGCTTTCATATTTTTCCGATTCTGTACTTAGTGTGTAACTCTGAACTTCATATAAAGTGTTAGTAAGTTCTCTTCACAGGGTAGTTAGGCAAAACAATCCTTTTCCAGCTTGAGAACCAAGGACATCGTTGCAGCTTCAGGCGCAAAGAAGTATAAACAATGGCAAACTGAAGAGAGCAAACTGGGAGGATGGGACTTCATAACCTGAAGCTGTAATTGGACAATTGACTCCAATATGTAAATGGACCACAATTTATGAAAGTGTGAAAACTCATGACCGGTCATCCATCTTGCATCTTGGGTCCATCTTGGGCAGAGCCACGGCCGGGCTCTTGTACTGCCCAAAGTGTATCCTTTGAAAGCCTTTCAATAAATACCTACTTTATTCCTTTAACTCTTTCTAGAGTTCCAGGTAGTCTCTTTAGGCATCATAGTCACACTTAGAGTTGTGGTCAACAGCTCAATGTCAAAGTGGGGACCAGTGATGAGTGGTGTCCTCAGGGGTCAGTGTTGGGACTGGTGCTGTTTAACATGTGTCAGTGACATGGACAGTGGGATTGAGTGCACCCTCAGCAAGTTTGCCAATGACACTGAGCTGTGTGGCACGGTTGACATGCTGGAGGGAAGGGATGCCATTCAGAGGAACCTGGACTGGACTGGGAGCTGGGTCTGTGTCAACCTCATGAAGTTCAACAATGTGAAGTGCAAGGTCCTTAACCTGAGTCGGGACAATCCCAAGCACAAGTACAGACTGGGTGGAGAATGGATAGAGAGCAGCCCTGAGGAGAAGGACTTGGGGGATTTTGATTGTTAACAAGCTCAACGTGTATAGCAGGGCATTGCCCCTCCCCACAAGAGCTTATCTGTTGTTTGTTAGCTGGTGCGATAACTCTGGGCATCTCGCTCTCACATGAGCCTCACATGAGACTTGATGAAATAACTCAGTCAGGACAGTTTGCCTTGAATTGAGTTATTTTGGTGCCATGGAATGGATGCTTTCAGCAAACATCTTGTTGTGGAAGCAAGATGTGGAAAGATAAGCTGGAATTTCTGACTGACAGACATTCCATTTTACGAACTATAAAAGCAACACCAAACTTTCGCAAAGAAGAAGTCTTCTGCACATTCCCTGGAAATGTATAGAGCCTTTTCCCCAAGGTTTGGGACTCCAGCCTTGCAGTTACTCTTCCAGATGTTGAGTGAAAGGACAGTGTGTACACTATTGTAATTTTGGTGGTAAATTACATTGACTCCTAATCTGTACTATTTCTTTGCTAGCTTTAATATAGGTACCTCAATGTCATGCACTGTTTTATGTAATATACTAGTAGTTCTTTTTGGTTTTATACTGTGCAGTAAGTAACTCTGTTTAAGGCCTCTTGTCTGTTATCTCCTGTCTATTCAATAAATAACTCATTTTATAACAGACCAAATTGGCCATTCTTAGAACTTGCAAGCTAGAGCGGTTTAGGTGCAGGCCACCTAAATTTAAGATACTGCCATAAAATCTGAGCCCAAGGCCGAGCTTGTCTGAAGCTCCCACTCTATCCATAACAACATGACCTGGCAATGTGCATGTGGAACAAAGCCAACCACGTTCTGGGCTGCATCAAAAGCAGTGTGGCCAGCAGGTTGAGGGAGGTGGTTGTCCCCCTCTACTCTGCCGTCGTGAGACCCCACCTGGAGTACAGCATCCAACTCTGGGGTCCCCAACATAAGGATGTGGACCTGCTGGTCAGAGTCCAGAGGAGGGCCAGGAAGATGATCAAAAGGCTGTAGTGTGGATGTGACAGCCTGGTCAGAGAGCGAGAAAACTAAATAAGTTTTCCCAGAATTAGCTTGTGAGACTTCAGCGAGTTGAAGATAAACAATGTTAGCTTATTATTATAAACAACCTGCAGGTGTTGTTTTCCTACTCTCTGTTTTCTTGTTTTTCCTCAAAGATTGTTTATAAGGAAGGCATTTTGTTAATTAGCCAATCAGGTGAAATGTATTGATTAATTGACCAACCAGGTCTATCTGTATCAGAACAATGTATAAAAGAGGATCCAAAGTAAAGACGTACTATGCTGTGCAAACCAGCCTTCTGGTGAGTCTGTGTTGTTTCTTACTCAACTGCGACCCTGGAGCACCTCTGCTATGGAGACAGGTTGAGAGAGCTGGGACTGTTCAGCCTGGAGAAGAGAAGGCTTTGGGGAGACCTTATAGCACCTTCCAGTACCTAAAGGGGCTACAAGAGAGATAGAGAAGGACTATGGACAAGGGTATGGAGTGATAGGACGAGGGGGAATGGCTTCAAACTGCCAGAAGACAGGTTTAGATTAGATATTAGGAAGAAATTCTTTACTCTGAGCGTGGTGAGACACTGAAACAGCTTGCCCAGAGTTGTTGTGGATGCCCCACTCCTGGAAGTGTACAAGGCCAGACTTTGAGCAACCTGATCTAGTGAGCCCCATCCACCCTGGCCTTGAATGCTATAGTGTCTACCATCCTCATTGTAAAAACTTTCTTCCTTCTATCTAGTCTGAGTCTACCCTGCTTTAATTTAAAAACATTACCCCTTGTCCTATTGCTACAGGCCCAACTAAAAGGTCTGTCCCCATCCTTCTTATAAGCCCCCTTGAAACACTCAAAGGCTGCAATAAGGTCTCCCCAGTGCCTTTTCTTCTCCAGGTTGAATAACCACAAGTGTCTCAGCCTGTCTTCATAGCAGAGGGGCTCCAGCCCTTTGATCATTCCTGTGGCCCTTCTCTGGATCTGCTCCAACAGGTCTGTGTCTTTCCTGTTCTGATTAGTTCTGCTACTTATCACTTACAAATCAATTAACACCTTAAAAATGTTCAATAAAGGCATAGGTTTGTTCTATTATTGCGTAAAGCTTTTTGGGAATAACTGAAAGTATAAGTAATATAAAATGGTATTTAAATTATATATTACATGTTTATTATGGTGCATTTTTTTTCTAAATTTGTTTTATGAAAAATCTAAAGTATTTACAATTTTTATAAGATAAACTTGTGTGCTGCAATTTACAGTCCAATGTACTAAGAATCCATAAAAATTCAGATCTTTTAAAACTTTGTTTACAAATTAATTTCCTTAGGAGGCAGCTAAAAAGGATAGTGCTGTATACAGAAGCAAGAACCAGCTTGTTACATATGGTTTTCTTATCAAACACATGTACTTTCTACATTGTTTTAAAATGTCTTTACAAAAAGTCTATATAAACTTGTATGGCTCCAAAATTGTAACTTGTACCCAATGCAAATATATGTATAATCACCTAGTTGAAAAGGGCTGAAACAGAACTGCTTTATTTAATTAAGAAATTAAAACAATACTTGACTAAAACCAGCAATACAGTTTTGGGGTTTCATTAATAAAATATTGTCATGTTAAATATGGTTTGATTGCAAAGCAGATTACAATTACGATTTCAGTAAAATGGCTGTACCATTTTATATGAGTTAGAAATTTGCCATTCAATAAGATTAGCAAGTTAAGACATAAATATACTCTTCCAATCAAATCTACAGTACAGTATGTGCTTAATGCTAATAATGGAACTCTTATCTGCAAAAGTGTGTAGTATACATTAGAATTTATGTAGCTTCTACGCAGCTTAATTTATTGAAAAGTTTCAGCAGTGCAATTAATTACTGATTTTGTGTGAATTAGTTGAAGCAAGTTTTATTGTTTTAATAGAAAATTTGAAATATACTGGTATTCAAAAAGGTCATATAAAATTCCCACTTGTAAGTTACTGAATTATTTTGCCACAATATTTTTGATTTCATCATTAAAAAAACCCACTTGATAATAACACACATTAAAAATTTTCTAAATTAGTGACTTGCTTTAAAACACATTATTTATGTGTCACTTCCTTGTGCTAAGGCTGTGGCAAGCAGATTAGATGGCAATACAAATACTAAAGTTGGTGGATTTAGGTAAAAAATTAAACTAATAGAAATGGCAGAACTTGTCATCCTGCTGCTATAAAATACCCTTCTAAAATGCTATTTCTCCCAAAGTATTATGTTTGCATTCACGTCACAGAACCCTCAAAGCACTTAAATGCCAAAGGCTTGCAGTCCAAGTGAAAGGAAATGCTCTTTGCTTTTACCATCTTCTGTGATTTTTCAGGATTTTCATCTTTGGTGACATTAAAGTTACTATCTCAGAGTTTCAAAGTCCTGTATGATGCATCTCCCTTTACTACAGCTGCATTTATTGCAACTACCCTATGAGGAAGTAAACCAGTATTTTAAACTTCTTTTAAAATAACCTCCAGTTTTGCAAATCTGCTTTCTAAATCCCAGTAAAAGGAATTTTTATAAAGTTGTATCTATTATACACTGTGCTTTCTCGCTGAAGAGCCAAAATTTGAAAAAGGAATTGAGTCATGTAAACAACAGTGGATAGACACAGCTGTTTTTTTAAAGGCACAAATGTTATTCAATTAATATAAAAATAAATTAAATCTACAGCACTGATTCAAACAATCACAACATCCATAAAATTTCCTAGCTGCAGAAGTAAATCCCATCTGTCTTTTGCAACTTTGTAACACATTGCACTTCAGAAAAAAACCCTATGTAATAATATACGATACACAGGCAGTAAGTTAACCTTTTTTTTACACTTCTCTAATTCAGCTGGTTTTATGGCCTGAGTGGATAGAAGAACTGTGAGACTTTGCCTCTGCTTTCTTTTCAAACTGGCAGTTGAAGAATCTGAACAATAAATATTGCTTATGGAAAGCTGAAATTTCTTACTTGCTTTCCCATATTTTTAGGTTAAATGTTTACAGTATAACATACAATTCCATACTTTAATTACAACTACTGATTATTATTTTGACTTCAAATATAAATTTATTAATGATCATTTACAGACAATATTAAAGTTAATTTCAGTGCTATTATAAAGTAATAAAAAGTTTGCAAAAATACTTTTAAAAGTACATTTTCTGTTCTGATGATTAAACCTCAGAGTAGATCAACATTAAAAAAAATAATGCATGTTAAGATAGTGTTTGAAAAGTAGAGAGGGCAGAGCAAGCTTCTTGTACTCCTTTGATGCAACAACTTCCACATGTTAATCAGCAGTCTGCCATATATCGTCCTGAAAAATAAAGGTAGGATTTTTGCAATCAGTAGATAGAACAGATTTTTTCAGTATTTTTCCGCAAGCAATTTGACTAACTACAGAAAACAAAAAAAGTAAAACAGTTTTCAGCCACATTTTTGAGGAAAATAATTATTTATGCATCACTTATTCAGAAGTTTCATAATGTATAATTTAGCACTATATATCATATTAATTGGAATATGTAAGCACATCAGTGTCTTACCAGAGGCAAATCTCTTCTTAAGGAGGGAAAGTCGATAGCCAGTGCCTACTAGCTCTACATCTATTCCTGA
Source organism: Vidua chalybeata (assembly GCF_026979565.1). Lineage (NCBI taxonomy): Eukaryota > Metazoa > Chordata > Aves > Passeriformes > Viduidae > Vidua > Vidua chalybeata. The sequence continues at coordinate 223,130 of NW_026530331.1, forward strand.
AAGGGTGCTTACTTCACTAATGAATTGCACTGCAAGTGTTGCCGGTTTACTGGGTCCTTCTGAAAGTTCAAATTTTGCTCTGAGGGATCCAGAACCTATAAAAATAACAAAACTGAAAGGCTGGTTGTTTTTCAAGACCAAGGTGATCTCCCAGAATTTTTAGTAGTAAGAAGCAGAACTAACATGGTGATCTTTAAGAGCTATTCCTAGTGGCAGTCCTATATAGATTTTCAGAAGAGATGAGAGTGCAACTCTCTTTTTCCAGTACTCTGTTTAAGACAGTGACTAGTGAATGATTTAGAGGAAAGCAATACACATTTCTACAAGATTATACTCATAGAAGAATGTGTATATCAGACAATGTGGTAGTCTCCTATTACATTAAATACCTGATTGTTCCCTTTACTCATCATTTATGCTTCCTGGTTTATCTTGTATGTAGTACATTAGAATATTTAAATGCCTGAATGAATGCACATGAACAAAACCATTGGAAAAAATGCAGCTGAACAGTAATTTAGCAAGAGGAAAGCAATTCTTATTTTTCTAATAAATGCAAGGTTTGATTAAATACATTTCCCAAAAACCAGTTGCTTTTTCATAGACAATGGCAAAATTCACTTCAGTGCCATTAAAAAGGAGTAATAGTTCAAAATTGCTTTAAGTACACCTTTTTAGTCAATGCAAGACATAAACCCCCCCAACATTATTGTTGGTCTCCTTTTCTAGTTCTTAAACAAGACTCTTCTTGCTCTTGCAAAATATGCTGGGAAAAAGAGATTTAAACAATGAATTAATGGAATAGTGCAAGTCAAGTATTTTTATTTATTTAAAACAACTAGTTAGTAGGAACTGCTAAGTGAGAAGGAAAGCTAGTAACTGAAATGTTACTGGGGTAAAAGCAGGAATTGATGAATGAAATTGTTTTATGCAATGGTTTGTTCTTGGCTTAAAGTCTATTTCTTCAATAGGTCTGTCATAATTTGGATAAATTGGAACTTCTTTTCACTGTAAATAAGGAAACATATATTCAAGTGTTTCAAAAAAAAACATTGCATCTGCAATGGCTGCAAGGGCTGTAACATCAACTGGACCTCAGGGAAAGGCAGCTGGGCAGAGGACAACTATTGGTACCTTACAAAATGCTATATAAATTACCACTCTGAGCAGATGTACATAGATTTTTTTCTTGGAGTTGTACATGGTCAAAACAAAAAAATAATAAAAATGTTGGTGAAGAATTGTCTATAGTCGAGTCTATCTCAGTGCAGGACTTTTGGATTTTTTTTTCTTTTCCCCAGTTCTTCCACTTACCTTTTCCTACTTTATCTCAATTTTTATGTGAGAAAATGTGGAAAATCAGAATACAGATATTAAACGTATTTCCTTTTCAATAACTGCTCATTTCCAACTAGCACTGATGTAATTATTTCCTTGCCCAGTCTAAACTGTTTTAGTGGCACTAGCTGCTTTCAAGGGGCTTCACTATTTTGCTTTTTATAATCAGTTAATATTTTTACATCTCACTGTTAATGGAATCTCTCAGGAGGAATTTCATTGAGAAGAAGGTGAACTGTTAAACAGGATATGGCAAGTGTAAACAGGCATGAAGACATAGAGGCTAAAATGATTACCTTTTTACTGCTATCATTTGTCTGTACAAGAAAACAAAAGAGTTCAACTTGCCTCCATTCTCAGACTTCTCTGAAATGCTAGATATTTTCCAATAAGCTTTCATCTGATCTGCATTCCTGTAAGGCAATGGAAGGTTAGTTATAAGCATCAATTTTTAGAATTTCAGTTATTTATATTATTTTCTCAGATTTACACTGGTACCTTACAGACCATGCGCCTATAACCTACATCTCTCAATGGAGGTTTATAAAAATATTTCATAATTTTAAAGTGAGTTTGTGGAAAAAGCCTTCTAACAATCGAAGTACAGCTGCCCCTGGAAGCGACGGCAAACGGTGCTTGAAGTCCTGGAGCGCGGGGTCACGGATCCGGACGCTCACGGGAGACGCTCCTCGGTGACCAGGGCAGTGGTCGCCGTGTTCGGGACGCCACTTGTATTAAAATACAAGTCCTCCGGGCTTCACCCGGGTGCCCAGCCTGTCCAGGGGGAAACCCTCAGAGGACTGGTCCGCGGGGAGGATGTGGTGGGACCTGGATAGTTCCACCGTAAGGACGAGAGGGCTCCGAAGTGGCTTTATTCCTAGAGGCTTTATTTCAGGAGCGTCGCAGGAACAGGAGGGAGAAACGGGGGGCCACAAACTCTCCAGAAGGGAGCCAGCTCCGGAAGCCCCGAGGAAAGGCGGGGCTGGGTATTAAGGGCAAAGGAGTAGGAGTGGTTAGGGTACAGAACAGCCAACGGGCAACGGGTAAAGGGGGGAGACAGAGTGGGGTGACATACAGAGAACTAATCAGGGTACAGAGGAGGAGTGGTATTCTAACAGGAGCCAATGGGGGGTAACAGAATAACTGAACTTTCTGGAACTGGGGAGTATGCTAAACATTGATGGACAGCTCTTCTGGGGTGGAGAGCAGCAGCTGATTTCTAAACTGTTGCTGCCTCCCAAGGGAGAGCAGGAACCCCTCCCACAACTCCCCCTTTCTGATTTATTAAAAAAGCATTCCCCAAGTTCCTCGTTAACATTTTCTTAAAGATAGTTAAGGCTACAGAAATTAAGAAAATAATAATCAAAATCCAAATTAAACCTTTAACGATTGGCACGGCCCACCCAGGAACACCCCACTGGGAGAAGGTCTTGTTCACCGCGTCCACAGCCCTGGTTTCAGTCTTTAAGTCTTTGACTAACGCCTGGATCCGCTGGATGTTGGCTTGGATGGATGTGCTCTTCGATGTCAGATCGAAGTAGCACATCCCTTCAAAGTCCTCGCAGCTATGGCCGTGGGCGAGCAGCAGAAATTCGATGGCCGCTCTGTTCTGTAAGGTGGCATGCCTGGTGGTCTCTTCCTCTGCCAAGAGGTCTGATAATGCGGCAGACGTAGCATTGGCCTGCTTACTCATCCAACACCCCAGGTGAGAAATCTCACCGAGGGCTTTCGCTGCCGCGTACCATGGTAGAAAAATAGAAGCGGCAACCCTCTTTCCCTCACTCCAATCATAAATTTTGGAATCGCAATTTGGGTCAAATTCACCATACGATCGCTTTTTGCGTGCCAGTTGACTTTTCTTCTTCCAATCCAGAATTTGGGTTTTGTTGGGGGTTAGCGTCGTAAGCTTGCCAAGGCTACAGGGACCCCCTTTGGTATTGGAGGGGATCCCAGCCCACGCCCTGTCCCCACAGATGAGAAACACACCCCGAGGGAGCTCCTTAGGGAATGGGTAGGACTTGGACAACACAGGGCTTGTGTAATTGCACCACTCATTGATGTATTTTCTATTTGCTGGTGTTACGTCTTTGATGTTTTGCCCTGGTTTTGGTTGTGGGGCCTTAGTATAAAACCGAATACAAAAGTGGACCCTTGTGGACCCCAGTAGATCCAATTCCTGGGGTTCCTGTGGTGCCTGTGGTAGTGTCCTCATCCAACTCATCCAGGAGTCCGCTGGGTTGAGTTTCATCCCTGTGAACGGAAAATCATTTTCGGACAGGGGGACTCCCACCAGGCATGTAGACAACGGATTGTCTACACTGCCCATGGCCATGCAAAGCTGTTCTTGTCCTATAGACTTTGCCAGCGTGACCCAGACGTTTTCCTTGGGCTGTGGCACGAGCCAGCTTCCTGCCAGGTGGAGCCATAAGATGGTGACGAAGGCAGCTGCAGGAAGCCAGTCGCTGCGGGGTGTTCTGGCTGATGTAATTGCCATCTGGGTGGTCGGTAATCTAATAACTCAGACATACAAAAAGAAGTAAGACCAAGGGTCCCCTCAAATCCCCATCCTCCCCCGTTTAAATTAACATTGAAACAGAAAAATGTGGGGTCAGGTGTGAGGGTAAGAGGGGCGCGGAAAGTGGTAGGACGGGAAAGGGTAAGGAATGGTTGGGGATGGGGTCAGGGGGTAAACTGTCCAAGCTGGAGGGAAGTATCGATTAGTTATCAGAGTCCTTGTGGTGGCGTCGATGGGTCTGCTCCCCTTCCTTTTCCTCTGACTCCAGGCGACGGTGGTCTCCGCTGGAGCTGTCGTCTCGGGGGAGTGGTCGGGGGGTGGCTTTCCTTCACGATGTCTTCCCGGTATGGTTTTATAAACTTGCCTGGGATACACCTGGGGCCCTGTTCTGTGGAGACACAGCCATACCCTCTAAGATGGCACAGTTGATGGGGAGGGACCGCACGACCCGATGTGCCTGGCGGGACTTGATGGCAGCCGCGACTCTCTCCAGGGCCTCACGGGCATCCGGGGTGAGATGGCGTGGGGATGCCAGGTCGCCGTCGCCTTTCAGCAGTTGGAACAGCGGTGACAGCTCCTCTGTGGTGAGTCCTAGGAGCGGTCGGATCCACGTGATGTTGCCGCAGAGCTGCTGCAAGTCCTGCAGGGTTTGAGGGTTGTCCTTGATGGTGAGGGACTGGGGCGCGACGGTTCTTCCCGTGATTAGGAAGCCTAAATATTTCCAGGGGGATGACAGCTGGATCTTTTCCTCCGCAATTTGGAATCCTGAGTCCTTGATGGTCTTTATTGTCTTTTCCAAGGCCGCTTTCAAGTAGGTCGCGTCAGCGGCGCAAATTAAAATGTCATCCATGTAGTGCAAAAAGATTGCCTCGGGAAAGAGGTGACGGACCGGGGAAAGGACCTGAGCCACAAAAGTTTGGCAGAGCACAGGGGAATTTTTCAATCCCTGGGGCAGAGTGGTCCACTGATAGCGTTTATATGGCTCTCCTCGGTTGATGGAGGGAACCGAGAAGGCGAATCTGGGAGCATCTCCGGGATACAAAGGGATGTTAAAGAAGCAATCCTTGATGTCAAGGATTGCAAGCTGCCAATCCTGGGGCAGCATGGAGGGAGAGGGAAGGCCTGGTTGCAAGGGGCCCATATCTTCGAGGACATCATTAACCCTGCGTAGGTCTTGGAGCAGGCGCCACCTGTCCTTGCCGGGTTTCTTAATCACAAAGACAGGTGTGTTCCAGGGGCTGGTGGAAGGTATTAAATGCCCCAGGCGCACCTGCTCCTCCACAAGTTCATTGAGCGCCTTTAATTTTTCAGATGGTAAGGGCCACTGGTCCACCCACACCGGTGTGTCTGTTTTCCAATTGAGCGGTGGGGAGGCGCGCTCCGCAGTGGCCCAGACTAAAAATCCCACGCAGGACTAGGGATGTCAAGTCGGGCACCCCATTGGGACAAAACGTCCCTACCTAACAATTTGATGTTGGAAGCTACCACAAAAGGCTTAATCGTGGCAACTTGACCCTCCGGCCCCTCCACACATACCAGATGTTTGCTCCGGCGGGAATTGACAGCACCTCCCACGCCACAGATTGTGCCACAAGGGGACACCAGCTCCCAGTCGCGAGGCCACTCTGCCTGGGGAATGATGGTGACATCCGCGCCAGTGTCTGCCATCAGGTCTAGTGAGATGGACTTTCCCTGTAAAACAAAAGAAGTCTTAATAATAGGTCTCTGTCTGCTTACGTTTTGCACAAGAAAGGCCGAAGAGTCCAAATCCGAAAAAAGGTCTGTTAAAAGGTCCATGCCGGTGTCTTCTGTGTGGACATGCAAGATGTAGCAAAGAGCTAAAGGAGACCCCTTAGGCAAGGAGAATGGAGGCTGGTAACATACCACGGAGACGGTGAGCTCTGTCCCCGGCTCGAAGTAGACGACCTCTGGGATGATGGTGAGGTCATCCGGCGTGTTGGCAGTGTCTCCTGACAGCAAAACAGTGGTGGGGTAGTCACAGTAGGGTGGTGGCAGGAATCCCGCCGAGACGCGAACCAAGTCCTCATCTGGAAACATGACGTGAAGGCTGGTCCGGAGGACTTGGCGACGGGCGCAGTTCAGTTGCCTGGTTCTTCTGAGGAGCCAGAGCCCGTCCTCCTGGCTGTGGACGTCCGGAGAAGTGTACCGCTGGGGCCGTGGTTCTCCGGGAGAGATGGCAGCCCTGGGCGCTGGGATGGGCCATTTGGTGTCATGGCGCGGCCCATCACCGCGCTCTGCCTTCCGTTTCCCGGCCGATGGAAGCGGGGATTCCTGTATGTTGGTCTCGGGGAGGAGTTGTAGGGGTGGTAAGACCTATCTGGCGGCCAGTGTGGGCAGTTCGCTTGGATGTGGCCCAACTGGCCACAGCCGAAACAGCGAGTGTTCATCAGGTCTACCATCGCCTCCCCCACCCCTTTGCTCACCGCAAATGCCACTGTCTGCTCCATCAAAGTCGCCTTGGTGCATGCCTCTACCATCTTAGCGATGGTAGGCTCCAGATCCTGGGGAAGAGCCCTCAGGATCTTCTTGGTCTCCGGGTTGGCATTGGTCAGGGCCATCTTTCGCAGAAGTTCTTCTCGGGCCTCGACGTTCTCAATCTGCCTGTCGATGGCCTCCTTTAACCTGTCCACAAACTTGATAAAAGTTTCATCAGGGCCTTGAAGAACTGATGAAAAGTTTTGGAGAGGGGTGGTACCATCGGGGATTTTCAGCAGTGCCTCCTTCCCAGCGCCCCTTATGTCACTTAACAAATTCTCGGGAAGGAGGATTTGGTCCTCAGGTCTGCTAAATTCCCCGTCCCCTGCCAAAGCTTCAAGTCCCTCCGCACCATCTCCTAACACCTCCCTGAGATCATACTTTGTTAGGAGAGGCTTAATCAATTTTTTCCAATGTATCTCCCACAGAAGGAATTCTGTGGGGGACAGCAGGGCCTTCGCTATATAGTGAAGGTCATGTTGTACAAGGCAATGTCCCGAAAAGGTAAGGTCTAAAACATTTTTAAAGAAGGGAGAATTTCTCCCATAATCCTTGGCCGCTCTCCTCAACTCCTTCACTTCCACGTATGGTAACTGTTCCTACCTCGGCTCTTTTCCCCTCTTATGCACAACTGGTGCCGCAAATGGACCTAGATCCCTTGCGAGATCTAGGTCCCCATCCTTAATGGCCTCGGCCCGGATCCGGGCCCAGCCCTCCCCCGGCTTGATTGTTTGCCGGGGGTTATCACTGTCCTCATCCTCTTCCGAGGATGAGGCAGGACGGGCTAGGGCGCGGAGCCTCCCCCTTGCCGGTGGGTCCCGGTGCCAGAAGACCCTGCAGGCCAAGATGGCCTGCTTCCGGCTGGGCCTACTTTCGGTTCCGGTGGCGTGGGAACCGGGGGCGGCATGAGATGGGGCGTGGCCTGACCCACCCACCGGGGCGTGGCCTTCCGGCAGGCCTGTCCCACCCACCAGGGGCCCACCCAGGGGTGTGGTCAAGGAGGCAGGATGGGAGGGTCTCGACGTCACTGAAATCGACGCGTGATGGGGGGCGGGACCCGACGCGGGGGCGGCAACCGATGGAGGGGGCGGAGATGTTACAGTGGCGGGAACCCGAGGGGGTGAGGAGGAGGAGGTGCCCTTTTGTGCTGTGTGGCGACCGGCCACGAGGCCGTCGCCATTTTGAGGTATTAAAACAGCATTGGAACAACCATGACAACTGGGGATACAACTGGGGTCAGGGACTCGTGGAACGAGGGAGTGGGTAGGGCTCGTGCTGGGGTGGCCAGTCCCAACACAAGAAGAGGACAGGGTGGGACGGGAGGCAGCAGGGAGACGGCAGCAACCCTGTGCCTCATTCTGGCAGGATCTGTCTCCCGATCCATCCTTAGGGGAAGTGGGGTTAGGAGCGGGGGAGGCGGAATGAGGGGTAGGAGAACTGGGACCCAAACTTTCCCCTTCCGATTTAACTAACTTAAAAATGGAATCATAAATTGGAAAAAATCTCCCCACTTTAAAATTCCCCGTAACTTGAACATCATAAATGTAACGTCCAACTTTCCCCCAAAACGAAACAGAAAAGACATCGTCCATGGAGATGTCAGGAAAGTGTTCGAAAATAAATTTAACAAAAGATTTTAAAACCCCTTTTTTAAATGAAACATTCCCCAACACAAGGGCGGACTTAACTTGGATATAAAACTCCCGTCGTGCAGGGGAAAGGCGGTTGCCCATTTTTCCCGCTGCAAGAAAGATCCCCGGCCAAAGCAAAAGGAGAAAAGAAAAGAAAGAGCCTGCGTCGGCTGCTCACCTCGAGCAGCGAAACTCACCAACACCGGGACGCGGCGAAAAGAAGAAAGCTGTGGCGGGGCGGTGGAGTGCTGCCGATCTCGTGAAATCCGGCGCTTCCCCCGAAGCTGCAGGGTCGGATATCCACGAGTTGTCAGCAGCGCCAGGAGGCAAAAGCCTTCTAACAATCGAAGTACAGCTGCCCCTGGAAGCGGCGGCAAACGGCGCTTGAAGTCCCGGAGCGCGGGGTCACGGATCCGGACGCTCACGGGAGACGCTCCTCGGTGACCAGGGCAGTGGTTGCCGTGTTCGGGACGCCACTTGTATTAAAATACAAGTCCTCCGGGCTTCACCCGGGTGCCCAGCCTGTCCGGGGGAAACCCTCAGAGGACTGGTCCGCGGGGAGGATGTGGCGGGACCCGGATAGCTCCACCGTAAGGACGAGAGGGCTCCGAAGTGGCTTTATTCCTAGAGGCTTTATTTCAGGAGTGTCGCAGGAACAGGAGGGAGAAACGGGGGGCACAAACTCTCCAGAAGGGAGCCAGCTCCGGAAGCCCCGAGGAAAGGCGGGGCTGGGTATTAAGGGCAAAGGAGTAGGAGTGGTTAGGGTACAGAACAGCCAACGGGCAACGGGTAAAGGGGGGAGACAGAGTGGGGTGACATACAGAGAACTAATCAGGGTACAGAGGAGGAGTGGTATTCTAACAGGAGCCAATGGGGGGTAACAGAATAACTGAACTTTCTGGAACTGGGGAGTATGCTAAACATTGATGGACAGCTCTTCTGGGGTGGAGAGCAGCAGCTGATTTCTAAACTGTTGCTGCCTCCCAAGAGAGAGCAGGAACCCCTCCCACAGTATTGCTCCCTTGAAATATTAAGTCAAGAAAGATTCCATCTTGACAGGATTTTTTACACTTAAAATGATATTGTATTACCACTTTGTCCAATTGACACATTTAAGCGTATTGCCTCCAGAAACATCAGAACCTTTCTGATAAATACACCAGGCTTATTTTATTTCTGAACTTTGCTTTATAAGGTAAATGTATCTATAAGTAATAAGGTTAACAAAGCCTGACTTCCCAAAACTTGGTATTCTTTGTCCTCTTAACCTTCATGTTGAAATGACCCTCTTGTTCCTCTTGAAAATAAACAGTCCAGGAATTTCATTACAGCTGGGCAAGTACCTATGCACTGCCAAACCATAGGCACAGTGATTGAATTCTGCTCACCTTTTGCTCCAAGTATGTCACATTGCCTAGCCCTGCTATCCTCTGCTGTTTTCACAAACTCGTAGAAACAATTTTCTGAGATGTCTCACTTTCAATTGCTGCTGCAAATGGTCTGCAGGCTTAGAAGATGGGGCCAGGTAGGTGTGAGTCATATAATAATCAGCATGACATTTGAATTGAGAGACAGTGCTACCTGGCTCGTGAAGAGCTCCTCATCTACTGAAGTTTGTTTTAAAAATTATTTAAATTATAAGCCAATTTTTAAGCTAGAACCACCAAGAAATATTTTTAAGAACTGCATTTCTTCTACTCTCTCTCTATATAACTTATATATCTTTATATGTTTAATACATACACACACAGATATATGTTTTTTAGCCATGAAGATATTTTTGTTTCAATTCATGTTATTTAAAATATCTATCCTGTCTATTGGCAAAAAGAAAGCAAACATTGGAAATTTCAGAAATGCTTGTATTCAGAAATGTTTGTATCATTGCACAGTTGGAATGGGTGCATATAATATCATTTTAGTCTATGTGAATTGGCTGTACATGATCTGTTTTGGACCAGAAAATGTCCAAAACATCTGATACCATGCATTTTATCAAGAGGAAAAAAATTATCTGTTTCTTCTGGTGACATTTTTCAGGCTGACACTAATGAATACTCTGAAATGAATTTGAAATAATAAAAAAAAAAAGCATTAATATTACCATTTTGCTGGTGGAAGTGATTGCATGTTTTTTACTCCACCATCTACTGGTACCACAACCTGCACATTAGACAGCATACTAGGCACATTCATAGACTCTGGATTATATTTATAATCCATTCTCACATCAGTAGTGCTAGCATTGCATTTCCAGTAAGTTGCAAGATCCAAGGGAGTGGACTGGATGCCATTTGAAGATACCTGTAAAAGAATAAACCATTGAAAAGTTCTTAATTAAAATATTCCTATTTTGGGCAGAATTAGGGAAAGATGGTAATGAGTATAAATCCTGACAAATGACCAAAAAAACAATAAAACAATTGACCTCTGTGCCCTTAATCTTAGAATTCTGAAGATTGTTATAGCCTAAAGTAATTCCCGTTGGTTTTTTTAAAAAAAAATATTTAAATAATTTTTAAAAGGTTTAAACTACCTCTGGCCCACAAGGCTCATTCCTGTTCTGGCTTTCATAAGTCAAAACAGTTTTTTTTTTAGTCTTCAACTAGGCCTTATGACACTGACCATCATCCTCTGGGCCTGGCTGTTCAGCCAGTTTTCAATCCCCCTTGCTGTCTGCTAATCTAGCCCACACTTCATCAGCTTCTCTATAAGGATGAGTGCCAAAAGCCTTCCTGAAGTCTAGGTATGTGGAAGGGGCTAACAGCGGGCCTGTTAGCTAAAGGAGCGAGAAGAAACTGAGAAGCAAGAAGAAGCTGATAAGGAGCTCTCTTCAAGGCTGTTACCCAGGAGTCCAAGAGAAGAGAGGAACTGAAGAAATATAAGGAGGGAATTTTGCAGCTGGACAAGAAAGTTAGCTGAAGTCACTGTTACTTTTCACCAATGGTGTTATGTTGAATTATTGTGGCCAATAGTTAGGATAGAAGAAGTATAAACAATTAGAAAGTGTATAAAAGGTCAGCCATTTCCATAATAAAGAGTTGACATCAGAAGACTGCTTAATGTCTCTGCTTTGTGTCGTGACTGCCTCAACAATGACATAGGTAGACAATATCCACTGCTCTCCCCTCATTTACCAGGCCAGTCATTTCATCACAGACAGTTATCAGATTGGTCAAGCCTGGCTTTCCCTTGGTGAAGCCATGCTGACTACTCCCAATGACCTTCTTGGCTTTCATGTGCCTCTAAGTGGTTCCCAGGATGAGTTGTTCCATTATATTGTGAGAGGTGAGAATATTATGCATCTCCATATATTAAAATTGATTAGTTACAGCATTCCAAAAATATGCAATTACAAAATCAAAATAGAATACAATTACAAACTCAAATCCTGACCAAACCCCCTAAATTCAGGAAAAACTTAACTTCATTATGAAATAGTTAGTGTTTGAAGTTTATACACATGAATTGTATCAAAGGGTCAGCAAGCTGAAACAGGTCACGAATGAACAGGGAATGTCATGAAGGCATAACATGAATTCACTCAGCCTTGGCAGAGCCGAGGCACTGAAAACAGTGATGCACTCAGAACTGGTCTAGATGAGAGATGCCAATTCATTTGCATTCAAACAGGCAAAGAACAATTCTTATAATTTCTGTATAGACCAGAGTTCTTAAAAAAATTCCAAAGGGAAAAAAGTGTTTACCTGATAATTTAAAACATCCACATTATAATAGGATGCAGATGGATTGTGCTCTGATAATTTCTTGAGGTAGACAGTTATGGCTTGCATGTTCACCCAAAAATCCTTAGTACTAGAGTCACTTTGTGACTGATCACTACAAAGAAAAAGAAAGGTAGGAATCAAAAATCAACACTGAGTTTTATTATTTCTTATGTCTAAAAAATTAAGACTAGATCTTTCCCCTTCTTTATTGTTCCAAACAAGAATTTGTTCTAATGCTTTATAACACCTAATTGTATCTTCCTAAATAGTAAGACAAATTAACAGTTGTAGCTCAAAAAACTTCTCCTTCCAGGTTGTTGAGCAGTGAGTTTCCTGCACTGATCTGCTTCACAAGATGGAGTGAATGCCAAATTTGGATTTTACATTTAATAAAAAACAATTTTAATACAGTCAGGTGACATGAGAATGTATGGGAGGTGGGAATGAAAGTGGTGTTTGAAGAGGAATGTTATCCAATTTGGAATAAATCCTAGAATCATGGTTAGCTTTTGTTATGACAGCTTCACTAATGCATTGAATTAAAATTTGTGCTGAAAGTGTTACCACACTTTCATTTATTTATAGTGTAAGCTTTCAAAATATTTTCAGTTAAAAGTTTCTCAGATACTTATAGCTACATTTAATCTTAGTAACAATTTATTATATAATTTCTATATGTAGCTAAGAGTACACATGACAACAGAAGCAAAATCCTGGTTGGGAACTACTGGAACATGAAAAGGTGTTTTGCAACTCAAGAATATTTTCAGTTCTGGTGGCATCAGGTTTACTTTTTAATAAGGATGAAGCTTTTAAGAAAACTGATTCAGAAGCAAAATTCAAATCACTTAAGAATCAGAGCTCCATAGATCATCTGTGGATACATAGAGGAACTGCACCAGATGCCTTGGAGTGGATACTTAGAACAGAGGCTAGAGAGAGTTAGAGAATAAAGTAGGTATTTATTAAAGGCTTTCAATAGATACACCTTGGGCAGTGCAAAAGCCTCGCAGCGGCTACGCCTGAGATGGACGACAGTCGTGAGTTTTTCAAGGAGATATAAGTTTGGTCTATTTGCATATCAGAGGTTAATTGTCCAAGTATAGCTTCAAGTAATGAAGTCACATTCCCCCAGTTTGCTCCCCCTCAATTCACTTCTGTTTATACTTTCCAGGGCCTGAGGCAGATAGTGTCCTTGGTTCTCAGGCCTGGAAAGATTGTTTTGTCTGACCAAAATGTGAAGAGAACTTACTAACACTTTATATGCAGTTCAGAGTTGTACACTAATGCAGTACAGGATCTGAAAAATATAAAAGCTAAAACTTAAGGCATCACACCAATCCCCAAGGAGGCATGCAGAAAGTGCATGCAGAATGAAAGCTGAAAAGAAGCACCTGGAATACAGTAAATATGACTGCAATGGTTTGAATGTGCCAGAACAGTTATTTACATACCAGTAGCCTGTCCAATTTACTTAGAATTTGGTTCTCAATACAGTGTTGTCATTAATGCAATTTCCATTTTCAGTAAAATATATAGATAAACACTTATAACAGAGGCCTTCCAAAATGTAAACAAATGAAATCAGTAGCAAAATCCTTCTGTTTTCTCCTTCAGAAATTCTGACGTCTCCACAAGTATCAATCACATTAAAAAGTTTCATCTCTATAAATACTAAGCAAATGATAGTCATTGCAGTATATGAAATGTCAAATTATTACCATATAGGTTTAATTTCATAAATATCCAGTGCATGCATCCTTTCTAATTAGAGGTGAAGTGTTACAATACTCAGAAAAGAATACTAGACATTTTTACTTTTTTCCAAAATATAATTTTTCAGTAGAATTCACTGTCAGATACAGCTCTGCTAACATTTCAATTATAAACTGTCATGTCAAAGAATGACAAATTTAATTCTGTATGAATCATTCTTTGCATTAAGTATGAATTATCACAATAAAATTAATAGAAAAGAATGGATAAATGTGATTTGATTGTTTCAAATAATTTTTCCAATAAATGAAATGGAAAGTGCTCAGCTGAAACAGATATCTGCTTTTTTTTTCTTTTTTTTTTTTTTGAAAAGATGACCAAATAATTACTTTATTATTATACTCAACCAGCAGCTTTTCTTCTTAAGAATTCTCCTAAGCATGCTGCTATACACTTGAGAGGTACAGTTTTGTAATGGATCTGATCTACCACAGAAATGATACACCTTAAAACCTATGCTAATAACTGACAAATGAAACCATTGTTATTATTGTATAAAGAAACCCATATGACAGTGCGTCCTATTTTTGGCAATTTTTCTCTGTAGTTATATTAGTTATATTGTTCATATAGTTTGATTAGAAAAATGTTTTTGGTTGTTTTTAAAATGTTTCTTAAACCATTTTATTTATTAAATGTGTGTAAAAACACAGCTAAAATGAAAAACTATTTTTGTTTCCTGTTATATTCAGCATGTTTCAAGTCCAGTAATCTTTGAAATTTTTAATGGTAGCAGTGAAAAGAAACCGAGTTAAACAAGATTAGTTCAGAAAATTATGTATAAGCAAATCAAGATTGTAGAGAATTGATTTACATATACAAAAATTCACATTTTAAAATTCATGTACTTTACTATTATATTAAATAAAAATACAGAACCTGTACACAAGTTGTGCATTTGGAAGAATGTGCTCTAGTTTGCTTGTATTTTTTACCCTGAAGCAGAGCACTGCTGGAGATGGGTTGCTGGTAAAGACTTTAATAATCCCACTTGGGAATGATAATGTCATATCACCAGTGATCTTCACAATATATCTAGAAGAGAATGAAAATATCAATTTTATTGCAACTCATTAACTGCCTAGTTTTGATATTAATTTTAAATCAATCATACTTTTACAATCTGATGAGCTGATTTCAAAGCAGAAAATAGGCAGACTTGGCAGTGTGCACTTGCAGCCCAGAAAGCCAGCTGTATCCTGGGCTGCATCAAAAGAGGCATGACCAGCAGGTCATGGGAGGTGATTCTGCCCCTCTACTCCACTCTTGTGGGACCCCATCTGAGAACTGCGTACAGTTCTGTGGCCCCCAACACAAGAAAGATGTGGACCTGTTGGAGCGAGCCCAGAGGAGGCCATGAAGATGCTCTGAGGGCTGGAGCACCTTTGCTATGAAAACAGGCTGAGAGCTAGGGCTGTTCAGCCTGGAGAACAGAAGGCTTCAGAGAGACGTTATAGCACCTTCCAGTACCTGAAGGGGTTCCAAGAGAGCTGGAGAGAAACTTTTTACAAGATCATGTAGTGATAGGACAAGGGGGAATGGTCTTAAGCTGAAGGAGGGTAAGTTTAGGTTAGATATTAAGAAGAAATTCTTTACTGTCAGGATGGTGAGGCACTGGAACTGGTTGCCCAGAGAGGTTGTGGACTCCTCATCCCTGGAGGTGTTAAAGGCCAGACTGGATGGGGCTCAGAATAACCTGGTCTAGTGGAAGATGTCCCTGCCCATGGCAGGGGAGTTAAAACTAGATGATCAGTTTTTTCAAATATCTTAATTTCAAAAGAGTGCAGAAATAATATCCCCCTGTTACAGAATGATGATGGTCATCTCACAAACAGGGACATGGACAAGGCAGAGGTGTTTAACACTTAAAACACTGATGATGGACCAAGGCAGTCTCAGTGCCCTGAGATGAAGGACCATGACTGCAAAAATTATCAACTCCCAGTTGACCCTGAACTTGTGCGGGATCTGCTGTTCCAGATGGATCCTTACAAATCTATGGGGCCTGATGGGATTCATTTGAGAATCCTCAAAGAGTGGGCTGATGTCATCGCAAAGCCTCTCTTGGTGATTTTTGAGTGCTCTTGGGAATCTGGAGAGGTCCCATCTGACTGAAGGCTGGATAACATTGTCCCAATTTTCAAGAAGGGCAAGAAGGAGGACCCCGGAAACTACAGGCCTGTCAGTCTCACTTCAGTACCTGGTAAAATCATGGAAAAGATTATTCTGGGAGGCATTGAAAAACAGTGGGAGACCAACGCAGTCATCAGTCACAGCCAGCACGGCTTCATGAGGGGAAAGTCCTGCTTGTCAAACCTGATTTCCTTCTATGGCAAAGTAACCGACCTAGTTGATCCAGGAAAGCTAGTAGATATAATCTTTTTGGACTTCAAGCAAAGCTTTTGATGCAGTCTCTCACAGGATCCTTCTGCACAAAATGTCCAGCACACATCTGGATAACCATGTTATGTGATGGGTGAGCAACTGGCTCATGGGTCAGGCACAAAGGGTTTTAGTAAATGAGGTAACATCAGTCTGGTGACTGGTCACTAGTGAGGTTCCACAGGGCTCTGTCCTCAGCCCAGTTCTCTTCAACATCATTAACAATCAGGACACAGGACTCAAAGGAATACTAAGTAAATTTGCCAACAACACTAAATTGGGAGGAGCTGTCAACTCCCTTGAAGGCAGAGAGACCTTGACAAATTAGAGAGATGGGCAATCACCAACTGTATGAAGTTTAACAAGGGCAGGTGCTGGATTCTGCACATGGAATGGGGCAACCCTGGTTGTGTGTATAGACTTGGGAATGAGATGCTGGAGAGCAGCACCATAGAAAGGGACCTGGGGGTCCTGCTCTATGGCAAGTTGAATGAGTCAGCAGTGTCCTGGCAGCCAGGAGAACCAACCGTGTCTCGAGGTGCATCAAGCACAGCATTGACAGCCAGTCAAGGGAGGGCATTGTCCCATTCTGCTCTGCACTGGTGTGGCCTCACCTTGAGTCCTGTGTGCAGTTTTGGTTGTCACAATATAAGAAAGACATTAAGCTATAAAAGAGAGTCCAAAGGAGGGCCATGAAGATGGTAAAGGGCCTAGAGGGGAAGCCATAAAGAGGAGTGGCTGAGGTCACTTGGTCTGTTCAGCCTGGAGAAGAGGAGACTGAGGGGAGATACTGTGGTCTTCAATATCCTCACGAGGGGAAGTGGAGGGACAGCACCAGGACAGGACCCGAGGGAATGGCCTCAAGTTGTGTTAGGGGAGGTTTAGGTTGGATATTAGAAGAGGGTTCTTCACCCAGAGGATGGTTGGGCACTGGAACAGGCTTCCCAGGGAAGTGGCCACAGCACCAAGCCTGACAGAGTTTGAGAAGTGTTTGAACAATGCTCTCAGGCACATGGTGTGATTTTTGGGATGATCCTGTGCAAGGCCAGGAGTTGGACTCAATTATCCTGATGGGTCCCTTCCAACTCAGCATATTCTATGATTCTAAAATCAATTTCAAATGAGGGTAATGTGGCACAATAAAAATGTATTATCACTTTCAATTTGGAAGTCAGATGAAATAAGAAAAATGTTTAGCTGGTTAAGCATACAGTAGTATGGGTGGTTATTTTTCAGGCTTTGAAAACATAACAGAACTGTGCTTAGGCAAGGCCTAAGTAGTATATCAAGCAGTATGACAGAGGGAATGAGGTACTTTTAAGCTGTCCAAATTTACATGCAGCACCTACCTGACTGTAGTAGAAACCCTTCTTATTTTTGTTTTTCTTACTAAACACATTTTTGTAAAGCAGGGATATATGAACTCCTAGTCAGATGCAGGCCAATAGAAAGTGATAAGTCACTGATGTCAGTTATATCAGGGGAAAAAATCCTGTGAATCCACCTTCTAATGTGTATATATATTTCCCCAAAATATTAAAAGTACAACCAGTGAATTATTTTATTGTAACTTATTACATTCAAAACAATTTACTATTTAACTAACTTTGTGGGATCTGTTCCTTTAAAGTAGGCGTTAACAGATTCAGTAAAGGCTACTGCAACAGGCACGATGTCCTGGTTTCCAAGTCTGACAGGGCTGGGACCACGTGAAACACCTAGAATACATACAGTGTATAGGTTTAATTTTCAAAAAGCTTAGTGACAGATTTCAGAATGGTTGACTACACCTGTCATTTTTACGAGAGGTTACTACCATCATGATCACAACAGAGTCTGAAATATTACTTGAAAAGCATGTTGAAAAATATAAATGTAATACAGTACAATCACACCATCAAAACACTGCTTAGCAGCATAAAAAAACAAGACTATCAATATGACATTTTGTAAATGGACAGGCACAAGGAAATACAGATGAGACAGAGGAACGCTGCATTAAAATGGCTACTGATGAAACTGAAGTCAACAGATCCAAAGAAAATTAGATGTTAACTTCAATACTTTAAAAAAAGTCCCTACTATATACTTATAGTATGGAAAAATGTATGATAAAATAGTCACAGAAATGCAAAGAATTCAGTTGGTGTATGTATGAACATAAATGCACATACATTAATATTACCCCACATAAGTGAACTGTTGAACATTCTTTTAACTATCTCAGACAACAAAGATTGCAATTTCAAAATAGAAATTGTTGGAGAAATATTTTCCTAATTTTCTAATGTTTACCTAGTAAAGATTCTGGGAGTACCTTGGAGGTACCTGGAAATATGTATCAGTTTATGAGAAAAATAATTACCAGGACAGTGTCAGCATTCATGCATCTGTGCCTACACAACAAATTTACAATGCATAACTATAAAAAGTAACTCAGACCTCAGCTAAAGCCTTTTGAAATTACTAAAATGTCAAATGCAAATTAACAAAAGCATTTGTCATGGGATTTTACTTTTCAGTAGTGTTTTATATGTGTACTGACTCTAAGAGACAGCACTTGAAGTTCTATCATTTTATTAGTGCAATAGCGTAGTAGAAAGCATCTTACTAATTTTTTTGTACCACTGGTGAAACAGCTTGTACCAGATGCTTGCTGCAAGTTCTCAGGACAGGATGTCAAAGAGCTGTGCCACGGTGGACTCGTGGTATTTTAGGCTGCAGTCAAGCTCACAGGTCCAGTTCTGAGACCTTCGGCAGCACCAGCAAATCTGGCTTTGATGCTCTGCCACCTGCCTCAGCCCCAACCACTGTTAACAACCCTTCAGCTGTGCTGGCACGACAGCTAATGACACAAACATGCAAACAGTTGCATTGACACACTCAAAGAGGTTGCCAAAGTGCAAAATAAAAGACAGCATCATTGGCCATAAAAAGAGCAAATAAAAGTCTGATCAAATTGTTTTAGTTCAGTTTAGGAACAATGATTCAGGAAATTTTATTATTGGCTATACTGCTGCCATAAAAATGAAATGTATTTTAAAATACTTTCTTTATTATCTGTATCTTCAAAGCCTTGTGTTATTTAGAAATACAGAAATGGTTTTATCTCCTTGTCTTATGAGAATGAAGATTGTCAAAGTAAAAATATATTTATTTTTCTTCCAAGAATGTAGTAATGAAAAACTGAAGAATCAAGAGAGACCAATTTTCAGCTTGTTGGTGGGGGAGGGGGGAATAGATGGAAAATTGTGTTGCATAAAAGTGACTATATCAAGTGTTGGTGATTTCAGCAACATATAACTCAAGTACATGAGTTTTCAAGCTACTTGTATCTGCCAGACACCAGAAATAGCTGGAGAGATTTGTTTCAAAATAAATACAATATTATTAACTGTAGTAGTACATAAGGATGTTTAGGTAACATGTAACTCTGCTTCTAGTACAATACCTGGTGGTGTCTCATAAAGTTTTTCAATTGTAGGAAGTGTTCCAATCAAAAGATCATACTCTTTTACATGTAAATGAAACAAAACATGGCAAGAAAACAAAGTATTTCAAGAAAAAATAGATGTTATAAGTGTTATACAATTTAATTAATTAAAAAAAACCCATTGCAAATGAAAACAAGGCTAAAGCATAAAAGAAATTCAATTATGCATGCCTACAAGCTCATTTGAAACAAGATAATTATAGTTAACGCTCAATTATTCAGAATAAATGGGATAAGAGAAACACTGGATTGTGTAAAAGCCAAAAGAACAGAGACAGTAGTGCAGAGTATATCCTCATGCCATCTGCACTGCCCTATCCAGGTCGCCAGGACTATTTAATTCATACAATCAATGCAGGTGAAACTGGCTTTGTTTATTTTTGCTAGGCCAGGTTAATAACCATGTCAAACCCCTGTGTTAGTGCACACCTCCTTACCTCCTCCCTCACCTCACAATTTCCCTCTGTCACTGTCTCCAATAACACACATACAGCTGGGGCTATTGATGCTGCTGCCACCAATTTCTAGTTCCTTGGCACCAGTGCAGAGGCCTGCGGAAGTGAGCCTGGATGGACTCTGGCAACCAAAATATCAGTTATCTTTCTATGATACTTCTCAACATTTGAGAAACTGGTGGACACTGAACTGTGCCAGCACAGCAACAGCTAAGGCTACATAGACTTTACTATCTTTGGTCCTGAACAGGGTGTAAACAGCTGCATTGCTTTCAATGCAGAACTCCTAATAGAAGCTGTGCGGATACTCTTCTGAGGTGCTGAACCTGAGTGAGGAATCCTTGGCATCAGTAACATTCAGAAATACCTGAGCATTAATCCACCTGCTCTGGTGTGAACACCTCCCCCACAGGCTGTGGGTGGATCTCTGCATCCCCTGTGGACCTATGAGCTGCAGGGGGACAGCCTGCTTCACCATGGTCATCACCACGGCCTGCAGAGGAATCTCGGCTCTGGCACCTGGAGCACCTCTTCCCCCTCCTTTTTCACTGACCTTGGTGTCACCTTGTTGTTTCCCTCACATGTTCTCACCTCGTCCTCTTCTCTGACTAGAAAAAAACGGCACATACCCCACTTTATTTTGATTTTCTTCTTAAATATGTTATCACAGAGGTGTAACCAACCTCTTTAATTGGCCCAGGTTTGGCCAGCAGCATGTCCATCTTCAGAAGCATCAGGGATTGGCTCCGCCAGACATGGTGGAGGCTTCTAGCAGCTTCTCACAGAAGCCATCTCTGTGCCCCCCCCCCACTGCCACAAATCAGGCCATGTCAAACCAATACATCCTCATTTGCAGGGGTTCACAGCGGAGCAGGGGTTCGCAGCGGAGCAGGGGTTCACAGTGAGCAGGGCAAGTTTCTAGAGCCAGGGGAAATGCAGGAGAGCGCCAAGATACACGTGGAGCTGACAGGTTGCCCTAGAACAGCTGAATCAATGTGGGCAGAGCCAGTAGTGACTGTTCAGTGGCAGTCACAGCAGTGACAACCAGCAGCTGTTCCCACTCTCTCATAAAGGGCTTATAGGGAGCAGAAGCAACCAGCTCTGTTAACAGGGCATGGGACAGCAGTTTCTGTGGCAGTTCATGCAGGCAGAGCTAGCAGGAAGGTCTCCTGTCTGACAGGAGCAGCTAGCAGAGGCAGTAAACAGACTCAGTAATTGGTGAAGAATGGCATAGAGATCTTTTCATCCCCAGTCTTACTAAGCATATGGTCCCTCAGGTATGGTTTTGACATGTCACAGAGCTCATTCCCCTGTAGCAGGAGTCCCTGCACCATCTGTGTCAGAGGCTTCAACCCAGACAGACGTGATGGTAAATGTAGCTCTCCAGGTCTCAGGTTGCTGGGAGTGCCTGATACCTCTTCGTGAGGCTGGGGCTGACAATAATTCCTTCTGCAGAAGGTATGTTGCTGTTGATGAGCTGTGTCACCAGGTGAAGGAACTACAGGAGGAAGTGAACAGGCTGTGAAGCATCCATGAGAATGAGTGAGAGTGATAGGTTATTCTCAGAGATGCTACAATCTCAGGACTCTCGACCTCCCCTTGCAGTGGACATGCAGGTGGGCTCAGAACCCTGTCAAGCATTAAGTTAAAGGTCTGTTGAATATGAAAGCTGGAAGCTAACCACTGACTGTACTAGGAAGTAGGCTCCTCCTTCTGATGCCTTAGGATTTAGCTTTTATATTTTTCAGATCCTTTACTGCTTTAGGGTATAACTCTCAAACTCCATAGTTTGTCACCTACTGTTCTCCCATTTTATTCAGACAAAACAATCTCTCTAGGCCTGAAACTCAAGGACACCCTACTGTCTCAGGCCCCAAAAAGTATAAACAAAAGTGAATTGAGGAGAGCAAACTGACTTGACTTCATTACCCGAAGCTGTAATTGGAGGATTAACCCCCAATATGTAAATGGACAAAACTTATATCTGTATGAAAAACTCATGACCATCGTCCATCTTGGTTGTAGACTCTTGGAAGCTTTGACTGCCCAAGGTGTACCTATTGAAGGCCTTTAATAGATACCTGCTTTTATTCTCTTAATCTTGTCTAGCCTCTGTTCCAGGTAGCCACTCCAAGGCATCACTTCTCCTGAAAACTTGAAGATGACAAGTAGGACTGGCACCTTTTACAATAGGTATGAGACCCTGGAACTAGAAGGACAGTCAGCTGATGAGGTGGATGACTGTCCTTCTGGGATAGAGGTGCCACCTGGGGCAAGACAGCCTACCCCTCGCATCATGACCTCATATGTTTGAAAAAAAGAAGGGTAGTTGCCATAGGTGACTCCCTTCTAAGGGGAACAGAGGGTCCAATATGCCGACTGGACCCAATCCACAGGGAAGTCTACTGCCTCCCAAGGGCTCAGGTAAGGGACGTTACTAGAAAACTCTCTAGTCTAGTATGGCACTCTGATTATTAACCATTATTGGTGATGCCAGAATGATTTTTGCTTTGATATTTCCTTCATATATATTTGTAGTTCTATTGTTGTATAGTTATATAGTTCCTAGCTAGCCCCCATACTTTTCCCTACCTTTTCCCTACCCTGATAGGCAGAAAGACAAAACACATTCCAGAGGCTCCAAACCAGGATGTCCAAGGCCCCTATCCTGTCTTGGTTCTTCCTGGCAGCCAAGGTTGAAACCAGCTCTTCAAGACACATTTTCATTAAAAAAAGTTTAGTTCCTATCTAAAGGGGGGGCTACAGTAAGAGGTGGAACCAAAAGGGAGAATTACCTCATTACTTATGTATATAACTGGGGATTTTTGTCAATTATGCTAATTTTCTAAACTTATAAAACTGTATTCACCCCATGTGGGGGTGGGCATTTTCCATATCTGCCCCTTGCAGGCCTTCAATAAAGACTAGCCTTTATATTGCCTCCTATACTAATATTGTCTTGAAAGTGTGTTGTTTTATTTCTAGGTCTTTAAGGCATCACCGGTTCTTTATGTCAGCAGTGATGAGATAACAAAGAGAAGTCCAAGTGCAATCAAATGGATTTCAGGGCCTTGGGATGATTGGTTGAAGGATCAGGAGGACATGAAGTGTTTTCCTTGATCCTTCCAGTAGCATGGAAGAATATCAAAAGGAACAGGCAGACAGATCAGATCAACACATGGCTCCAAGGCTGGCATTATTTGAAAATTTTTGGTCTTTTTGACCATGGCATGGTCTATATAACACCAGGTCTACTGGCACAGGAGCTAGCAGGGCAAATTAATAGAGATTTAAGTAGATTGGAAGGGGGAAAGGGACAAAATTAGGCTTGCCAATGATAAGCAATGGGATGGCACACTAAAATTTGAGGGGCTGAGTGCCAGCAAGATCCTTCAATCTGCTCCATGAGGTGTCAGCTACGGTGAACCACACTTGAAATGTTTCTGTACCAACATGCACATCATGAGGAACAAGCAAGAGGAGCTTGAAGCCTTGGACCAGTCCCCAAGATATGGCATTGTCTTGGTTTGGAAGACAGGTGTCTACCAAGGAAGGTGGGAACCTCCCTTGGAATGGAAAAATACAACCCCCTTCCTTACAAATTATCATAAATTTGAAATTAAGGGGCTTTCAGTCAAAGATATAGGAAAAAAAATAACAGTTCTTTACTAGTATGTATATGTATAACAAGTTGTGATGGGTTGACACTGGCCAAATGCCAGTGCACCTATTAAAACAATTTATTCATTTTCTTCTGCTATAGTTAAGCTGAGGAGGGGGAAGAAAACTCATGGGGTCAGATAAGGATTAGGAGAAAAGCACTTTAAGGGCAAAACAGGCTTAAAAATTAAAAGATATAAAGAAAAATTTATTAACAGAATTAAAAGAGGATAATGAGAACTAAAAATAAACTGTTGGAAGACCTTCCCCCCCCCCCAGCCCTTCTTTCCTTGCCACCAACAGTGCAGGGAGACAAAACATGGTATTTTTAGTCTGTTTGTCACTGCTAAAAATCTTTTTTCAGTTCACTTAGGGAGAGGAGTCTCTTTTGCTCTGCCATGGGGTCTTTCCTAGGGGAAACAGTTCTCTGTGAACTTTGCCAATGTGGTTTTAATTTTCATGGCTAACAGTCTGCGCAGAACCTGCTTGCAACGTGAAGTTCTTTCCACAGCTTGCAGTCTTCTCACAACTGCTTTTTGTGGGCCATTTAGCTTATGGGGTGCAGTTTTTAAGGATGAGCTGTTCTAGTATAAAAGCAAGGATCCTCTTCCTCTATCTCTGAAAGCAAGGGTTCTCTCTCTCTCTGTTCAAGCCTCTCACCACATCACAGCTTTTCAGCATCCACACACTACAGCACAAGTGCCTTTTTCTCATGGGCTGCAGGTGAATGCTGCATGCCCCCATGCACTTCATGAATTACAGGGAAACTGTTGTATTATAGTCCTCACCATGGCTTGCAGAAGAATCTCAGCTCTGATGCTCGGAGCACTTCCTCCTCCCCCTCCCTCTTTTGCACCAACCTTAGTGTCACCATGTTGTTCTCCTCACGTGTCCTCACTTTTTCCTTTTTCCTGACTTGAGAGAGAATTGGCGTTCGTAGGTTCGTTTGTTCTCAAGGTCTATCAATGGAAACCATTTTTATAGAGTTTTGCAGAGCTGAAAGGTTGATCCTATCCAGGCTCTGTAATCGGGGAATCGCTCACCGGGCTTCTCTATTGGTCATGTGGTCTCCACTAGCACTGTGCAAGCCACGCTGGCTGCCAGCTCTACTCCGTGCCTTTTCTTCATGTGGGGCGCTGAATAACGAAAAGCTGCCACCACCATTTTTGGCTTTCTGTCTGCAGCATGGCTGGTTAAAAGTGGCTAAGTAAATAAAGTCAATTGCGAGCCATGTTGAGACAACCGCGACAGCATGGCACCGTCCTGACCGCATGGTTGCTCGTGGCGCTGGGATGGCCCCCAGTAGCATGGCCCAGTGGCTGCACCAGGACAGGGCCCAGCGGCCCCATCTGGGAAGGGGCCCCAGCTGGCCCCGCCAAGGAGAGGGGCCTGGCTGGCCCCCCTACTCCTCTGTAGAGAGCAGGGAGCAAGAGAGCTTCCCGTGTTTTTTTTAGTTTTTAAATATGTTATCAAAGCATTACCAGCTTTTCGAATTGGCTCAGCAGTGTGCCAGTTCTCAGAGCTTGCCAATGATTGGTTTTGCCAGGCTTAGAGGAAGCTGCTAGCAGTTCCTCACACAGAATCACTTCTGTGGCTTTTTCCCTCTTCACCAAAAATCAGTTATTGCAAAACCAGCACACAAGGCAAACAACCAACCAACAATGGCAGCAACAACAAACAAAACCAGAAACCCAACCACAGCCTTCTCTCAGCTGTCAGGCACTTTCCCCTTTGGTGTAGTTATGGTCACAGCCAGCAGGGGGCTGTTGGCTCCCAGCCAGGGGGCACTGTGGCACAAGCTCAGACACCTCTCTCACGTGGGTAATGGTTGGCGCAGCCATTGGAAGAGATGGAAAAGGGGCTTCCTCTACAACCTCACAGGGATCACCAGTCCTACTGTCCCTCCGGATAGCGAAATAAGCTGTGGCAGGAACTTCAGAAGCAGCAAGCTAGAATGGCAGAGGCAAGCAGATCCCGGAATAGCAAATAAAATGTATCAGAAACTCCGCAGCTGTAGCAGGAGCCGTGGGGTTGTGATAAGTTAGAAAAGGCTCTTTGTTCATCAGGACAAAAAGGGGAAAGCCTTGTGTAAATAACAGGAAGCCAAAGGGGAAGCCTTGTGTAGGTAACAGGATTTGAGCTGAGATGTATATAACATATAACCTTATATGGAAAAGACCATTACAGGGTCGTGGACTTTCATCGAGGAAGAAGAGAGGAGCCTTCCTCCAGAGACCACCAGAGAGTAGAAGAAGACCCCCTAGCAACAGAGGGCGCAAGCGCAGAGTACATCCAGAGATACCGCGGACATGGAAGTAAGAGAGTATTAAAAGACTCTGGGGAGGGGGAAACGGTGTGAGCTGTTTGCGGAGCAGGGACTCCCCAGCTGCACCCAGCGCTGTTTGCTTGCCATCGCTTGCTGTAATCAATAAATTTCTGATTGACTCTCGAAAGGCTGAACAAATTATTTGCCTCAATTTATAACAGGGTGTCCCGGCAGGCAGGGGGTGCGGGGCTACAGTGTAGGAAAAAACCTGGAGCAGTGACAGAGAAACGGTGGGGCTAGGCAGCGGCAGCTGGGCTCCTGAAGGCATCTGGAACAGGCTCCCTCAGAGGGGGGAGGGGGCTCAGGGTCCCGGGTTTTCCCCTGAGGCACCCGAGTAGATGGTGATAGTCCTTTCTAGTGAGGTAGGGTGTTAATAAGGTCCCAGTCCAACAGCTGCTCTTATGAGTAAAGGCTCACCCACAGTATGGAAGAAGCAGTACAGGACTGGGCTCCAGCGGTGACAGTGAATTCTCCCCACAGTAAGCAACAGCTTGACCGTCCTCCTCCCATGCTGATGCCGAGAGTGGGAGAGCGGGAGTAGCTGAGCCCAGCCCCTTCCCCCCAGCCAAAAAAAATCTCTCTGCCCTTCCCAAGAGAATGTCCCTCAGCTACCATAGTTCAGGCAGCTGCACTCTTCCCCCTCCTCCTTGGCTATATCTTTTGTCTCTCTTAAGTATGGGTAATTATTGTCTCTTAGCAACAAATGGGAGAAAATTCCCTAGGAGAAAGAAAAGGAAAAATCCTAACCCCCAACAGGCATCCTTGGCATAAGTGAAACCTGGTGGGATGAGTCCTGTGACTGGTGTGCCCTGATGGACCTTTATAGGCTTTTCAAGAGTGATGGGCAGGCTAGGTGAGGGGTTGGTATTGTATGTACTGGAGGGGCTGGAATGTAGGTAGCTTGCAGTTGGCAATAGCACAGTTGAGAGCCTCTGGGTAAGAATCAAAGGACAAACAAATAATGTGGATGTCATCCTGGGAGTCGACTATAGACCTCCTAGCCAGGACAATGATGCTGATGAATTATTCTTCAGGAAACTAAGGGACACCTTCAAATCAACTGCTCTTGTCCTTATGGGGGGCTTCAACTTGCCAGATGTTTACTGGTGTTATAAATAGAGGCGAATAATTTGTTCAGCCTTTCAAGAGTCAATCAGAAATTTATTGATTACAGCAAGCGATGGCAAGCAAACAGCGCTGGGTGCAGCCGGGGAGTCCCCGCTCCGCAAAACGGCCCACACACCGTTTTCCCCCTTCCCACAGTCTTTTTATACTTTTTTTTGTCCCGGGGCCGCGGTATCTCTGGGTGTACTCTGCGCTTGCGCCTTCTGTTGCTAGGGGGTTGTCTTCTACTCTCTGTTGGTCACCCGAGGGAAGCTCCTCTCTTCTTCCCCGGCAAAAGTCCACGGCCCTGCAATGGTCTTTTCCATATGCACCTAAGTTCTAATTACACAACCAGCTTAACATACTAACTAGTTTCTGTCTGGCGGTTTTCTGTTATCTACACAAGGCTTCTCCTTTGATTTTCTGTTATCTACACAAGGCTTCTTCTTTCTGTCTTGATGAACAAAGAGTCTTTTCTAACTTATCACACTGGGAACACCACACAGCTAGTAAAACCCGGGCCAGAAGATTCCTAAAATACCTAGATGATAACTTCATGGTACAGGTACTAAGGGAACTGACAAGGAAAGGTGACCTCCTTGATTTGTTGCTTGTTAACAAAGAAGGTCACATGAGTGGTGATTGGCAACTGTCCTGGCCACAGTAATCACAAGGTGATTGAGTTTAAAATCTCCGGTTACAGGAGGAAAAGTGCCAGCAAAACCTCAACTCTGGACATGAGGAGAGAAAACTTCAGGCTGCTCAGGGAATTAATGAGTAAGGTCCCTTGGGAAAATGTTTTTGCAGATGCTGGGGTCCCTCAGTGCTGGTCACATTTTAAGCACCAACTCCTAAGGGCACAGAAGCAGGCAATTCCCAAGTGTCTGAAGTCAAGCAGGTGAGGCAGAAGGCCGGCTTGGCTGAGCAGGGATCTTCTTCTGGAGCTAAGGCAAAAAAAAAAGTATATGGCCAGTGGAAGAAAGGTCAGGTGACATGGAAGGAATACAGAGATGTTGCTTGCCACTGTGGGGAGAAAATTTATGTGGCTAAAGCTTGACTGAAGTTGAAGCTGGGCAGAAATGTGGTGGACAATAAAAAGAGCTTTTTATAAATACATCAATAGCAAAGGCCAGTGTAGAAATAACATCGCCCCATTACAGAATGAGGATGGTCACCTCACAAACAGGGAGAGAGACCAAGCAGAGGTGTTCAATGCTTTCTTTGCTTTGGTCTTCAACACTGATGATGGGCTCTGGGGGTCTCAGAGCCTTGAGCTGGAGGACTATGGCTGTGAGAATGATAAAACTCCTAGATGACCCTGAAATTGTGAGGGATCTGCTGCTTCAGCTGTATCCCTATATGTCTATGGGGCCTAATAGGATTCATCCCAGGCTACTCAAAGAGCCGGCTGATGTCATTGTGAGAACTCTCTCAATGATTTTTGAATAGTCTTAGGAATCTGGAGAGGTCCCAGTGGACTGGAAGCTGGCAAACATTGTCCCAATTTTCAAGAAGAGCGAGAAGTCTGACCCTGGAAACTACAGGCCTGTCAGTCTCAATTCTGTGCCTGGTAAAATTATGGAAAATATTATTCTGGGAGTGTCCTAGTGTCGTGGTTTGACATGGAAGTGAATTTTTTCCAGGAAGTTGGGTCAAACCAATCAGTGGTCAGGTTTGGATATTGGCACCTGGAGTGACCACTGAAAGTATGGACACGCCTCTGAGAACACAGGGGGTTAAAAGCAAGAACTCCCAGGGGAACTGTGTCTTTGGTTCCAGTCGTCAGAGAGTGCAGACTCTCCCCTGCCCAGCCTCAGGCTGGGTGGGGGAGGGGAAGCCACGCGGCCTTGTCCAGGTAGGCCGAGGGGCTGAAGGTCTGGAACCAAGCCAGCTCCTGTGGATGGAAGGGTGGAGAGAAGCGGAGATGCCTTTGTTCCCCCCCCCCCCCCCCCAGAGGGAAAGTGACAGAGAGCCTGGCGGCACCTGGAAATTGGCCGGCAGAGGAGAAGGAGAAAGGGGGAGGAAGGGGGGGGGGGGGGATGGTGCCCAGCATGGGAGACGGGATGCTGGACCGAGATATCAGCCGTCCGGGGAGTCTGAACATTTAACCCTTTCCAGGAAATGAGGGCTTTGTAAAATATTACTCCTCTTTGATTTGTAGTGGAAGAGAGACAGTCCGGGACCTGACATGTTATAAGAAGAAATATTTAGGTGGGAGGAGATGATGAAGTAGCTTTTGGCTGTACTTTTCTTGTTAGCCATGGACTGAACCAAAATCTCCTGCAATAGAGACTGCATTTTAGGGGGATGCAGTGGTGACCCAAGGAGACCTGCTTCAGCTTCTAACAGCACAGGAATGGCAAGAACAGAAGAAAGCTGAGGAGGGAATGGTGATGCCCTCTGTCTTCGGGAAAGAAGATGATCTCTGTTCTTGGACCCTTGGCCCCAGGGGAAAATGGGGGGGACGGTAGTCCCAAGATGAGGAGCTGAACTGTTGTATCTTTGGGTCCGTGGCAAAGCATCCTTAAAGGAGCCCTATGAGCAGTCTGTCCATGCACGGTGGTGAGAGCACTGTGACATGGAAAGGAGAGTGTCACACTGGCAGATTTTTTTTCCAGGCGGTTGCCATGTGTGACAGGGAAACACAGGAGGTGGCAACTGTGTTTCCTGGGGGGTCTGTGGTGCAAGAGAGGCTTCTCTCTCTCTTGATAGCTTGAGTATTGATTATCTGAAGGGTGGTAATTTGATCAGGAATCCCAGGTGATGTTTCACGGTGGGTGTTTTAGGAATTGGGAGGAGGAGGGGTGTTTTAAAAGGTCTTCATCCTGGATTTTGTTTATGTGTTTTCTGTAGTAGTAGTAGTTTAATAAAGTTTTTTTTCCCTTTGTTATTAAGTTTGGGCCTGCTCTGCTCTGTTCCTGATAACATCTCACAGCATTTATTTGGGGAAGGTGCATTTTCATGGGGGCGCTGGCATTGCGCCAGTGTCAAACCATGACACCTAGGTACAGAGACAAGGGGGTGAAGTTTTTTGTGCTGTCTATTTGATACCACTCTCATCACCACTGGGGGCTGTGGTTTCTGCAGGGAAAAAGCCGAGGCTGAAAACAAAATTCTTCATTTTTTGCTGGGCTTGCTTCGGAGAGGGTGTGGGACCAGGATTGCTGTCACTGCTGCCACGCTGTCAACACCACCCTGGAGAGACAGCCCCCACATCCACACCGCTGTCACTACCACCTCGGAGAGAGCTCCTGCAGGGAGGCCCAAGCCCTGTGGGGCAGTGCAAAGTCAGCATTTCATCATCACAACTCCTTATTTGGGCAAACTAACTCTCCAGGTTTTGTTTTGTCACTGCTTTCCACTGGTTTTGGGGGCGTGGGCGGAGGGAAGGTAAGCCACAATAGCCTCCCTGATATATTGGTTTTTGTTGTTTCCAAATACCATATAGCCCCAGCCCAGGGCCAGTCACCATTTTGCCGTTATCTAGGAAACTACACTGGACACTGTCTTCAGGAAGCACTTTTGTTTGTTTGGTGGTGAATACACTTTTGTGTGTAAGACTCTTTCTCTTTTGTACACTCTTTTATTAATATTGTTGTGGTTATTGTGATTTTTTCAGTAAACTGTGATTCCAACTTATAGCCTCTCCTAGTGTTCCTCCATTTTCAGAAGGGGCAGGGGGAAAAGGGAGCAGCTTGAGTGGGTTTAATTTTCTAGCTAGGTTTTAAACCAGCACAGGGTGCTACTGACAAACACCTGAGGGACAGTAGTCATTGGTCACAGCCAACACAGCTTCATGAGGGGAAAGTCCTGCTGGTTAAACCTAGTTTCTTTTTATGATAAGGTAGCCCACCTAGTTGATCAAGGAAAGCCAGTTGATGTCATCTTTTGAGATTTCAGTAAAGCTTTCAATACTGTCACTCACAGGATCTGTCTGGACAAAATGTCCAGCATTCAGCTGGATAACCATATCATGCAGTGGGTGAGTAACTGGCTCACAGCTTGAGCACAAAGGATTATACTGATTATTACATCAGGGTGGTGACCTGGGTGGGGTTCCACAGGACTCCATCTTAGGGCTGGTTTTCTTCAACATCTTGATAAATGACTTGGATATAGGACTTGAAAGTATACTGAGATGATACTAAATTGGGAGGAGCTGTTGACTCCCTTGAAGGCAGAGGCATCACAGAAAGACCTAGACAAATTAAGAGGACTGGGCAATAACCAACCATATGAAGTTTAACAAAGTGCCAATGAATCATGATTTTAAAGGGTTAAAATTTTAGCTGAAGGTTAGAACCAATTCATATTGAAGTTAGATATGCCAATGATAGGTTAATGATTATTAGATGTTTAAACTAAAATTAATTGTTATATTATGAGCTTATTTGTAGAAGGAAGTGAAGCAAGTGAACCATTATAAGAACATATTGAAA
This sequence comes from Vidua chalybeata, assembly GCF_026979565.1. Taxonomy (NCBI): domain Eukaryota; kingdom Metazoa; phylum Chordata; class Aves; order Passeriformes; family Viduidae; genus Vidua; species Vidua chalybeata. Next base: position 254,473 of record NW_026530331.1, read on the forward strand.
CCAGTAGAACAATGCCCAGCACCTGGACCCTATGTCAATCCATCATGAAGCAGGGAGCCCGAGATCGTGCCAGAGGGTCATAGACACCTAACGAAAACCTTCCTGACTTCATCCCTGGCACCACTGACCCAATTTGAAGCCACTGACCCAATTCAAGAGAAGAATTGTGCACGCATAAAAGACTAATAACCTCATTTTAATACAAAGCGGAGATGAGAGGTACTGGGGTTGTGCATATGTATTATTTTAGGAAATAAATAGAAGGCAAAAATCCTTGTACAGCGCAGTCACATAGCTCAGAGATGACCCCCACGGTGCCACCCGCCAGCATAATAAACATACCACTTTCTAACTTTGACTAGCTAGAAAGTCTTTGTGATTTTCTGTTTTAACGATTCACCAGATTATGCACCTGGGATGGGGTAGTCCTGGTTGTGTGTGTAGACTCGGGGATGAGAGGCTGGAAAGCAGCACTGTGGAAAGGGACCTGGGGGTCCTGGTCAACAGCAAATTGAATATGAGTCAGCAGTGCCCTGGCAGCCAGGAGGGCTAACCATGTCCTGGGGTGCATCTGGCACATCATCACCAGCCACTTGAGGGAGGTGATTGTCCTGCTTTACTCTGCATTGATGCAGCCTCACCTCAAGTACTGTGTGCAGTTTTGGGTGACACAATATAAGAAATATATAAAGCTATTAGAGAGCATCCAAAGGAGGGCCATGAAGATGGTGAAGGGGCTAGAGGGAAAGTGTCCTATGTGACCTAGTGTAGCAGGGCATCTCAATCCCCAAAGAGCTTATCTGTTATCAGGTAAATCAAACAGAACAAACTGTCTTGTAGTGAGTTATTTTGGCACCATGGGGTTAGTATTGGTCTGGCATGTCCAAACTGCCAAAGTGAGATCTGGCAAGATAAGCTGGATTTTTGACTGACTGACATCCATTCTCTTTAAAGCTATAAAAGCAACACCAAACTTTCACAAAGCAGAAATCTTCTACACATTCCCTGGAAATGTGTGGAGTTTCTCCCCTGAGCAGGGATGCCTGCTTTGCGGTTACTCCCCAGGAGGTTAAGTATAAGGGCTCTGTGTACATTATCACCATTTCAGTGTTAAGTTACATTTGACTCCTAATCAATACTATTTCTTTTGCTAGCTTTAATATAGGTACCTATGACGGCACCAGCTGAGAGGAAGAGGGATTTGGCTACAGAGAGCGGATGCCAGGCAGTCCCTGACAAAAAAGTAAGCAGGTAGCTATTGGTCAGTGAGCTGGGTGGTAACCAAATCATAGCCAATCAGGTTCAAATGTAGAGTCTTTTGAATAGCCTATATAAGAGCTGTGCACGCCATTAAAACTCTATCTGCTGTATGAACTCTGATGTCATGTCATCTCTCCATCTCCCCCGACCGTGATATTTGGTGTACCCCGACATGATAACCAAGCCACAAGAAAAGAAAAGAGACAGAGCACCAGAGAGGGACAGCCGAGAGCTGTGAGGAAAATACAGCCAGAGCTGCAAAAGAAAAGCAGCCAGACCCGTGAGAGAAAAACAGCCCAGAGAGCTGTGTGAGGAAGGTAGCTGGAGAGCTGCCGACAGCTGAGGACCTGTGATCATCCAGATGAGGACATAAAAAGGGTAAGCCACTGCTGGGGACATGGGTAGTCAAATTTCAGCAGAGGACAAAGCTATAGTGAATACTTGGACTCTGATCTTAAGTAAAAGAAGGGTTGAGCATGATGAAGAAGCTCTAGAGACTTTACTACAGTTTTGCAGGAGCCAAGGTATACAAATCACCACAGATGTCGCCTTCAGTGTTAAAATCTGGGAACAAGTCGGCCAATTGATTTTTGACTCTGCCTCTAGAGGCGAAAAAATTGCTAGAAGTGTTTTAACTACCTGGAAGATATTGATGGATACGTTAAAATTAATAAAAGCAAAAACGCAAGTGCCACTCCCCCAAGATGGCGGACGTCACGTGGCGCGGGAGCTGCCTGCTCAAGATGGTGGAGCCCACGTGCCATGGGTACAGCCCGCTGAAACATCCTGAGATGGTGGAGAGCGGGGGACAGTCCACAGGGGAAAATATGCCGCACCAGGCACGCTGGAGGAGCAGCTAGAGGGGGAGGTCCCTAGCCCCACAGTGCTAGCGCGCCACACTATCGAGGCCAGAGCCCCCCTCCACCATGGGCACTGAATGCAGCTGCACAGCCCGTGCAGTGACTGCTGAGCCGCTGGCATCAGAGGCACCTGCACAGCGGCCAGGGTCGCCCTGGCTGCACCTGCCAGAATCTGGAAGAGCGCCAGAACCCAGAAGTGCGCCGGAACCCAGAAGCCAAGCAGCTCCCAAACCCAGAAGTGCCAGCAGTGCACAGCTGGAGCCTGCAGCCACATTGCACTGTGCCCCACTGTGCCTGCAACAAGGCTTGAACAGCCTGAAGGACTCATATCACTAATGGATATGTGAGACCCCCACAGAGGCAACCCGAGCTACTACCCTTCTGCTGACCCCCGAGACGAAGCCTCTGCCGCACTGCTGGTACCAGCTCCATCCCCACTTCTATCAGGTACCACCCCTGCACATGATCCAGTTAGCTTCTGGAAGGAGGTAAAATGGATAGTGGTTGCAAGTGGGGATATCGAGGGGGCCGACCAAATTTCTGTGCCCATGCCTTCGCTATCATTGGAGGACTGGCAGCAAGGGGGCAGGACAATTGCAGCATTCCCAGTCCTGTGAGGTAGTAAGACCGCCCCTGATAGACATATCCCTTTTAATTAGCAAGTCCTCTCTGAGCTATGCCAATTGGCTACTAAACATGAACTGGGGTCTCCTGCAGTTGCAAATATGCTTCGTTTTATAACTGCCAGTGAATTAACTCCTTTTGACAGGAAGCAAATTGCTAAATTCCTCTGTACTCCAGTGCAATACATGATGTTTGAATCCACCTGGAGATGTTATGCAGAAGAGCAGGCACTGCAAACCTCAGAGGTTTCACAGCAAGACCCATGCTTTGGGTCAGGGTTTTTTCAACTCATGGGACTGCCCCTCATTGAAAGTCCACAAATGCAAGCACGTTTAAATCCCTCAATATTAGCACAGGCAAGAGACTCAGGAATGTGAGCCCTGATGAAAATTGTAAATATGTCTGTTCCAATGCAAAGGTATTCAAGCATAAAACAAGGCCTCAAGAAATTATATATGCAATTCATAGAACGTTTACAAGATGCTATGGAAAAGCAAATAACAAACAGCGATGCAAGGAATCAATTAATATTGCAACTGGCATGAGATAATGCAAATGAGGACTGCAGAAAAGCTATACATTTATTACCCAAAGAAAATCCATCCTCAGAGGAAATGATTAATGCATGTGCTAAGGTTGGAACTGAATCATACAGCATGGACTTGTTAGCCAATTCTCTTGCAGCTGCTGTAAAAGTGTCACGCCAATCCTATGGAAAGGGGCAACAAAACCACACAAAAGCAAGTTGTCCCTGCAAGTCCAACTCATTTGGGGTCATGCCAAAAACAAGAGACTGGGCCTATAGTAGCAAACTGTCACCGATGTGGAAGACCTAGTCATTTTGCCAAGGACTGTAGATACAAATTCCACATTAATGGGGAATCTCTCAGCAACCAGGGAAACTGGAACCCAAGCACACAAGAGAAGCACACGAAGACACAAACACCTTCCTGTCCCCCAACCCGAGCCTATGTGACCAGCTCACAGGGAGAACAAAAGGCTCAGTTGGAATAGATGTTTCCACAGACAGTACAATAACTATAGCCTCATTAAAAGTGCATAAAGTCCCTCTTGAAGCTCATGGGCCTATAGGGAAAAGACTGAGTGCACTACTGTTAGGAAGATCAAGTGCAACACTACAAAGCATTTTTGTTCATCCAGGTGTTATATATGCTGACTACACAGGACAGATTTGTGCCATGGTGTCAACACCTACCCCTCCTATGAATATCCCAGCTAAAACTCGCATTGCCCAACTCATTCCTTTTAAGTCTTGTGTTCCTAAAACAGATTCAAAGCTGCAAGGAGACGGAGGCTTAAGATCAATGGGAGAGCTGTCGCCTTCTGCTGAGAAGGCAGGCGACCTGGTTTCAAGACACAGCACGGCGACCCGGCCTCTCCCGGGTCACTCGGTCCACTGACATGCACAGACACCAATGTGGTGGATGGTCAAATGGCGTTTATTATCTCATCTCGTGAGGTTAAATAGTCAAGGGGGTCTTACTATGTCAAAGGGGGACGGTGGGTCCGGCTAGGGTTAGTAAGGAGTGGAAAACTACTGGAGTTAGGAGGGGCTGCATGCTTCAGGGGTGATTGATTACCTATAGCAGGATGAGGGGGGAAGGGTCTTGCTTTCCGTCACATCCCGAGATTTTCCATTCGCCTGTCCCTATCTACCGCAGAGAGCCTCAAGTGTACTGGACTCAGGTCATTTCCAATTGGAGACCAAACATGGTTTGTGCACTTACAATGCCTCACGCAACTCCATCCCACATAAAGGTTAGTGGGATGATTGACACCAAAGCAGATGTCACCATCATATCTGCTAACACATGGCCCCAATCCTGGCCTACCACAGCTGTGGGATCTCCTATTACTGGCCTTAGGGGCACCACACAGAGTTACTTAAGCAGTAAACTGGTGTTAGTCAAGAATCCAGAGGGACAGATAGCCACAATCCATACCTATGTCACTGCCGCGCCACTCAACTTGTGGAGAAAGGATGTTTTGTCAGTGTGGGGAGTTCGGGTAGGAACGGATTTTTAACCGGGGCCACTGTGCTAAAGGGCATAAAGCACCCTACATTGGCCTTGAAGTGGCTTACTGACCAACCTGTGTGGCTTCATCAGTGGCCCCTTGAAAATGAATAATTAAATGTCCTTAAATTCCTAGTTCAGGAAAAATTAGATCAAGGACATATCGAGCCATCGGCAAGTCCGTGGAACACTCCTGTATTCATAATTTTTAAAAAATCAGGTAAATGGCAATTACTCCATGACCTAAGGAAAATGAATGCAGTTATGGAAAGTATGGGTGCTTTACAACCTGGAATGCCATCTCCTATCATGATACCCGCTAACTGGGACATTTTAACTGTTGATTTAAAAAACTGGTTTTTTACTATTCCTTTGCACTCTGATGCTATCCCAAAGTTTGCTTTCACAGTGCCTTCCATCAATCGTGCAGCGTCAGTCGAGCAATACCAATGAAAAGTGCTACCAAGAAGTATGAAAAATAGCCCAACGATCTGCCAATAGTATGTTGCACAAGCACTCTCCATACTGAGAGAGCAATTCCCAAAAGCATACTGTTACCATTATATGAATGACATATTGATAGCAACCCCAACCAAAGAAGGCCTTGTGCAGATTCGGCCAAAATTTATGCAAGCACTACATGAGTTTGGGCTGCAAGTCACACCAAAAAAGGTGCAGCAGCAACCCCCATGGAAGCACCTGGGAGTTAAAATATTAGATCAAACAATACAGCCGCAAACAGTTCAATTTTCAACCAAAATTCAAATTTTGAATGATGCACAAAAACTTTTGGGTATCATAAACTGGGTAAGACCCTATTTAGGCTTAACCACTCCACAGTTATCACCCCTGTTCAATATTCTCGAAGGTGACCCTGAGTTAACCTCTCCAAGAGAATTAACTCCAGAGGCAGAAACTGCTCTTGAAACAGTAGAGCAGGCCATAATGGACAGACAAATTTACCAGATATGTCCTGAAGTTTGTATTACAGTGTTAATTGTCATTGTTGATTTACATCCTTGTCCTAGATTGAAAAGCAAGATGTATTCTATTTGCCATCTGTGTGCCAGTTGTCTTAAGTGGGCAGTTTTCCCTTATCTCTTCCACAATCAATCCTCCCTCTGGGGAGACATCTGCTGATAATGGGCTACTGAATGTCACTGCATGACTGATAAGAACTATAACATCCCATTGTGAGATGCTCTGACCAGAGAGAGGAGCCAAGCATTCCTACCTGCATATAGTCTTGAGATTCTGGTGCACCAGCACAGCTTTTTCTGTTCTGGATTTTCCCAGAGGAACAGCTGCCTCTTCCACTGCCTCTTCAGAGGAAGACTACACCCTTTTCTACAGGATCACTACTCCAACAGAACCACACCTGACACTCCAGAAGGACTGCAGCCACAATTCCAATTGGACTGCTATCAACACCCTGTCCAACAGGGTGTCAGGTTGTATTCTGACTCTGTCAGTGTTGTTCTAGCTTACTGCATTGTTTATTTTATCTTTTTATTTTATTCCCTAAAAAATAACTGTTATTCCTGCTTCCATATTTTTGCCAGAGAGCCCCTCTTAATTTCAAATTTATAACGATTCGGAGGGAAGGGGTCTACATTTTTCCATTTCAGGGGAGGCTCCTGCCCTCTTTAGCAGACACCTGTCTTTCCAAACTGAGACAATCCTACAGACAATCCTACAGGAATCAGTGGGCAATGGGACACACAGTGGTCTGACTCACTACACATTTTAGAATAGATCTTTTTGCCCCACTGACCTAAAAAGACAGCACCTACTATTTTTGAACTACTTGCACAGTTAATTATCAAATGCCGTCTAAGGTGTTTTCAGTTAAATGCTAAGACCCCTCAAAAATTGTTATACCAGTACAACAGGAATATTCTGAATGGTGCTTTGCAAATAGAACACCACTACAAAGTACTTTGCAAAACTATACAGGGAAAATTGCCTATCACTTACCCAGCCACAAATTGTTGTGATTAAGCGAGACCACTGTGTTATCCCTGAAACCACTGCACAAGCACACACCCCTGAAAAGTCTCAAAGTTTTCACTGATGGGTCTGGAAAAACAGCAAAAGCCATCATGACCTGGAAAGATGATAACAGCTGGCAGACACTAGGAGGTCACAATAGTAGATCACCTCAGTTACTTAAATTACATACTGTAGCCATGGCTTTTTAACATTTTCCTCATGTTCCTTTAAATATTGTGACCTATTCCACCTATGTTATAGACATCACACAAAGATTAGACCAAGCACTGCTAAAAGAAATTGGTAATGCTGCTTCATTTAAATTGCTAAAAACTTTATGGCACACAATCCAAGCCAGAACATGTCCTTACTACATTTTGCATATTCAGAGTCATACAAACTTGCCAGGCTTTATTGCTGAAGGTAATGCGCAGGCTGATTGGCTATCTAGCCCTGCCTGGACAGTGCCACAGCCAGATATGCTAGCACAAGCAAGAGCATCACATGCCATTTTCCATCAAGGTGTTTGAGCTCTACAATGACAATTCTTGTTAACAAATACAGAGGCACTCAATATTGTTAACACTTGTGCTGATTGTCAAGGCCACACTGCACCACTGCAGATGGGGGTTAACCCCCATGGTCTACGAGCCTTACAAGTTTAACAAACAGATGTCACACACATTTCAGAATTTAGTCACTTAAAATATGTTCACGTTTCAATAGACACTTTTTCATCTGCCATATGGCCCTCAGTTCACACTGGAAAAAGAAGTCATGGTGCCATCGCACATTGGTGACTAGCCTTTGCTGCCCTAGGCATCCCTCACACTATAAAAACTGATAATCATCCTGCATGCATATCACAGAACACTCGACAGTTTTTACAACTCTAGGGTGTATCACACCACACAGGTATTCCTCATTGCCCTACAGGACAAACAATTGTTAAACGTGCACATGGAACTGTAAAGCATGTCCTTGAAAAACAGAAAAGGGGGATGTGTGGTGAGATTCCACAGAGTAGGGTGGCCAAAGCCCTGTACACTTTAAACCATCTAACAATATTGCAAAACTCCCAAAACCCTGTCATCTTAAATAATTTCTTATCATTACAGTCCTCTAGTAACGTCCAGTTACCTAAACCTAAGGTATTGGTACGAGACCTCATTACTAACAAATGGGAAGGCCCTTGGGATCTTGTCACTTGGGGGCGCAGGTATGCATATATTTCCACAGATGCCAGTATTTGATGGGTACCTGCTCAGTGTGTGCGACCTGCTCTACGCTCTGCTCTGGACTGCAACCAACAACGCCTCCCTGATGGCCCCTCAGCAGATGCCATAGAGCAGTGACCAAAACAACCCTCTGCACCAGCTGGATGGAAATCTGAGACCTTTGGGATGACAACTCACCTGTGACTTCACCTGGACCTCAAGAGTAGGACACTTTAAGGACATTACTAGCAAAAAGAAATGCTACCTCTGATAGTTTTAAATGTTAACTCTGATTGTTTTTTGTCAGAACCCAAAGTGTCCCTCAGACACTCTTGGATGTTCCGGGCCCAGGTTAGAAGCATTTGAGACCCTGGCATGCAGCCGGAAACCCTGTGGCTTTGAATCTGATCCATGGAACAATTTACCAACCTTGCAGGAAGAACAAGAAATCACAAAAGTTTAGATATTATAGTAGAAGTAGTCACAAAGTGAAAGGAAGAATCTTTGAGTGCTGTACAGGGGGGTTTTAGGACTTGTACAGAGGGGTCTGAGTTTTGTACATGAGGGTCAGAAGTTCTAAGATGGAGGGATTTGGGCGTGCCCTGTCTTCTTTCTTTCTCCTTCCTAACCTCCATGTTCATGGTGATGTTGGCACTCACAGATTGGTTTAAAGTAGAAAGTCACCATTCAATATAGGTAATAGGCATTGGGGAAAAACTATAAACATTTAACACGTAATGTATGATATAAAAGATGGCACCAGCCCTTTGGGCAGTCAGATGGTGTCAGAGACAGCATCAGTGTGTGTGTGCGTGCCTTTGTCTGACCTGCTGAATGGACCGCAGCAGTTCAGGAAGAAAATCTTTTAGATAACATACAATAAACTACCTTGAGACCGGACGACTGAAGACTACTGAGTCTTTCTTTGAAGGCACAGGTTGGAAGAGAGACTTTTCCACCTCTCGGGGTCACCACAATCTGGGGGTGAGCCCTGGCAGTTTTTGAGTTAGTTTATGTATAACATTCAAGTTTTAAGTTTTAAGTAATTAAGCTGTGGTGTGCCACCCAGTAGAATTGTGCCTTTGGTAGCTCTTGGACATGATCATAAAAATTTTGATGAAACACACCAATAACTAGAAAGATTAAGCTTGAAGAGTTTAGTGAAAAATTTCATTCTCCTTTTACCGTGTTTGTTGTCCTTTCTGCAAGAAGCCCTGCAGAGAGATGATGAACACGGCTTTTATTTTTTGAAAACAGAAAGGGGGAACTATGACGGCAGCAGATGGACTGTGGGCTGTACTGAGAGAAGGAGGGATTTAGCTACAGAGTGGATGCCAGCCAATCCCTGACAAAAAAGTAAGCAGGTAGCTACTGGCCAGTGAACTAGGTGGTAAGGAAATCATAGCCAATCAGGTTTGAACGTGGCATCTTTTGAATAGCCTATAAAAGAGCTGTGAACGTCCTTAAAACTCTCTGTGCTGTATGAATTCTGATGTCGTGTTGTCTCTTCATCTCCCCGACTATGACAGGTACCTTGATACAGTGCACTGCTTTATGTTATGCTATAATCGACTAGTAGTTTTTAGTTTTATACTGTATAGTAATTCTGATTAAGATCTTTCATCTGTTACCGCTTGTCTGTTTAATAAATAATTCATTTCCATAAATAGATCTGTTTTGCCATGATTAGTACTTGCGGACAAGAGTGATTCCTTAAATTTAAATTGTTGCCGAAATCTGAGGCTAAGGCAGGGCTTGTCTGAAGCTTCCGCTCTTCCCGTGACACCTAGGTGACACAAACATGTGTACTCCATATTTTCTGCGAAACATCTGTAGGAAATGATACCAAGTATAACACTTTTAATATTACTTTAGTCAGGGGTGTTTTTCACCTTTGCCCCAGGGAAAAGAATTTAAAGTTTCTTTTCAAAGGACTGTTTGATCACTCAAGGCGTGATGACATTAAACATCTCAACAAACTGGGAGTAGCACAGAAGATACACAAAAAATAATGACCATTAACGATCATAAACAAACATCAACTCCAAACATAATCCCTGGCATAGTTCGAGACACCTGGCCTGAAAAAAAGAGAGATAAGAGAAAAAAGAATGAGAACCTAATTAACATCGAAGGCTAAGGGATCAATAACCAATAGGAAACCAAATACTAAGAACTGTGTTATTGGGGACAAATGAACATTGAACTAATGAATTTCTCTGGGTTTTGACTGCACAAATATGTGAAAAATCTGGTAAAAAGGATGTGTGATAGAAGGATTTTCTTTGCACAACCCAGGCAATGTGTGGATGAAATTATTTCTCTTGCACATCCTGGCCAGAACAACATCCTGGCCAGAATAAAGTAATGCCTTGATTCTTTAATACAAAAAATGTTGCTGGGCAGTTTTTGTTTTTCTTGCAGTTTTGGTGACACATCTACAGTCTGTTTTACTGTCTCTTTGAGACCCGGGGACCAGAAGCAGAACTGGAGTGCTTTACCCCAGTTCATGGAAAGGAGGAGGTCCTGAGTCACTTTAAAAAGAGGAAACGCACACACAGAGAGTTGTCTTTTGTTCTCTTCGGGGTTGCCTTGGGCACGTCTTTGTGATAAACACATATCATAGTTTTGGCTTTCCCAAATATTAAAGTGAATGCTATATGTTGTGCATTATAATATAATGCTAACTTTTGCAGAAGTAGCTATAGTTGTGAAATAATGACTAATGCTTTTATTTTTGTAGCTAACTGGCAATAATTAAAATAACTCAGACATCTGTGAAGTACCTGATATTGATTTACAGTACTTGTAGTTAACTTGCAAAAACTAAAATAGCTAAACCGTCTGCGTGGTCAGATAACATTTGAGGAACAGATGTGATGGGGACACCTGCTACTGCTACTTCAACTATCAATAACTGTCACCTGCTGAAACCATGGAACAGGGGGCCATTGTGCGGAGGTGACACATGACCCTCAAAACCACATGTCTTGGTTCGAAAAGACGTGTCTGCTAAGGAAGGTGGGAGCCTCTCTTAAAATGGAAAATGTAAACCCCCTCTGTTCGGATTACTATAATTTTAAAATTAAGGGGCTCTCAGGCAAAGATATGGAAGTAGGAATAACAGATCTTTATTAGGAAAAATAAAAATAAAAATGCAGTAATAAAAACCAACACTGACAGAGTCAGAATACGACCTGACACCCTGTTGGTCAGGGTGTTGGTAGCAGTTCTATTAAATGGTGGCTGCAGTCCTCATGGAGTGGCAAATGTGGTTCTGTTGAAGCAGTGATCCTGTAGAAGGGTGTAATTTTTCTCTGTAGGTCCAGTGGTGGTGTAGATGGGCCTGGTATTCCTCTGGGAATCCAGTGGAAAAGAAAGCTGCTCCTCTGCGAATCCAGTGGGAAAAGGCTGCCTGTGGTGTTCCAAATCTCTGATTATATCCAGGTAGGAACGCTTGGTTCCTCCCCCTGGGCAGAGCATCTCACAATGGGATGATGAAATTTTATCAGTCATGCAGTGAAACTCAGTGGCCCATTAACAGAAGATATCTCCCCGGAGGCAGGATGGGTCATGGAAGAGATAAAGAAAACTGCTCCACCTGGTTTTAACAGGTGGCCCAATTAACAGAAGATAACTCCCCCACCTGGTTCTAACAGATGGCAATAGAATACACACCCCCAACCACATCTTGCATTTTCAACCTAAGAAACCACAACCAAGATTACTGCACATGCTCTAAAAATGCGGATCAGAGAAGGGGCCATGCTAAAAAGTTCCTGCAATATGCAAACTAGCTTGAAGAAATGTTTCAATATGTATAATTGTTTATGAATATGTATTTGACTGATGCAATAGAAAGGGTATATAAGAAGGTTTGCTATGGTTAGCCAGTGTGCCTCTGGCTACGGCTACACACCCAGTGCTGTTGCTTTTGCTTTATTGATTTGGTTCTTTATTATCCTTTATTCAATTTTTTAAAATTCAGCTGAGGAGTGGGCTTCATTTCTCACATCTTCGAGTTGCAACCCGTGAGGTTGCATTTCACAAACCAAAACTGGTTTTTGGCGAATTTCACAGTACGTTTTAGTCCCACTGCCTGCGGTTTCACCAAGGAGGGTTTGGACCTGGCGTTTGCCCAGGAGGAGTTGGACCCAGTGTCCACGAGTTCCAGCCACTCCCACAGCTGCCATGCCACTCCAGGAAGTCCGACCCACTCCACAAGGTTTTCCAGCCACCTGCCACTTACTGAGGAGGGGACGGGGGCTTGTCTGACACTGCTGGTTTGGGTTTTTTTGACCCTTTTGCTGCCGCTGCTTGGGACCATCCCACAATGTGGCAGCGACATGGAACTGGATTCAGTCAGGTCAAAAAGGAGCAGGGAGGCTGACACTGCAGGGCTGGAGCTAACTTAAAGAAAACTAGCACCCCCCATCTGCAACCAGTGTCCTTTATCTTCTCCATGACTCTGCCCTGATAACACCCTCCGGGGAAACAGCTGGGACCCTGAGGTGGCCATCTCTGCTAATGGGCCATCAAGGTATCTCAGCATGACTCATAGTATTATATTATCCCATTGTGAAGTGCCTCACCCGGGGGGAGGAACCAGACATTCTGACCTGTATATAATCTGAGGCTTGGAACACTATGGGGGCACTACCCACTGGATTTCCAGAGGACAAGAGCTTGATAACTACCACTGGGCCTCCAGAGAAAGACCAGACCTTTCTACAAGATCACCACTTCAACAAAACCACATCCATCATCCCAATTGGACTGTAGCCACCATCTAATCGGACTGCTACCACCACCTGACCAATAGGGCGACAGGTTGTATTCTGACTCTGTCAGTTTAAGCCAGTGTTTCTGTATTATTGCCTTTATTGTAATTTTCCTATTAAATTGTACTTCTGACTTGGAATCTCCTGCTGGTTTGCTTTCAGACTAGTACAGACCCCCCTTCCCTGTTCCCCTGTGGGGAGGAGGTAGAAAAAATTATGAGTGAAGTTGAGCCTGGAAAGAAGGGAGGGGTGAGGGGAAGGTGTTTTACAATTTGGTTTATCCTCATTATCCTACACTGATTAGATTGGTAATAAAGTCAATTAATTTCTCCAAGTCAAGTTTGTTTTGACTGTTACGGCAATTGGTGAGTGATTCTCCCTGTCCTTATCTCAACTCATGAACCTTTTGTTATATTTTCTCTCCCCAGTCTAGCTGAGGAGGGGAGTGTAAGGGCAGCTTTGGTGGGCACCTGGCATCCAACCAGGGTCAACTTGTCATGGTGGGATATCAATCATGAGTTAGAGTGATGGTCTTTCAGAAATCAATGTGCACATGATTTACTGAAAAAAACTGCAAAGTTTCTTCTGTCTTTCTATGCAGAACACAAAAGTTTTTCTAAAAAATAAATAATGCTTCAATTCTGCAAACACAGACATACAGTATTTTTTCCACATACAGAGCTAGTATTTATAGAGAAGTACACATAAAAATCGTATTATCTACAATGTTGAAATGTCAAACAAGGGATAACTACTTACCTCTGCAGAGGACAGAATGAACACGAGTAGGTTTCCTTAAGATCCTTAGTTAGAAAAATGTTAAATAGATGCAATGTTTTAATATTCATGGCGCTCCTCTAAACTTCTGTTATAAAGCCATTTTTTTGTTACACATCAGCTAGTTTTCATATATGACAAGGTTTCAACCTGGAAATATACTTACATGGACTCAGTGTCTTTTTCTTTTTTCATAATCCCTGATAAACCAAATGGCTTCCTCTTTCGTGGTTTTATCCCTGTGAAGCAAACACTTTTAATCTAAAGATCAAATAAATGAGTATATATGTCAATGTCAGACACTGGTGCATACCAGTGCCAAGACCTTTTAAATGCTGCAATGACAAGTGATACAAAAATCTAACAGTGGAGGTAGGTATGGAGCTAAACTAAGTGAACAAAAGAATAAGAGAAAATTATTCCATTATGTTGTTCAGTAGCATAATGTGCCAGTTTGGGCTGGAAGAGAGTTAATTTAATTCACAGTGGCTGGTATGGGGCTGTGTTTTGTATTTGTCCTCGAAACAGTGATGATAACACAGGGATGTTTTCATTACTGCTGCACAGGGCTTACACAGAGCCAAGGCCTTTTCTGCTTCTCATTCCACCCGACCAGTGGTTAGGCTGGGGGTACACAAGAAGTTGGGAGAGAACACAGCTCGGACAGCTGACTGCAACTGACCACAAGGATATTCCAGACCCTATAGTATCATGTTCAGTAATAACGCTAGGGGAAGGAGGAGAAAAAGGGGATGTTCAGAGTGATGGCATTTGTCTTCTCATTGCTATGCATGATGAAGCCCTGCTCCCACAGAGGTGGCTGAACACCTGTCTGCACATGGGAAGTGAGTGAATTAATTCCTTGGTTTGCTTTTTTTACACACACAGCTTTTGTTTTCCTACTAAACTGTCTTGTCTCAACCCACTAGGTTTCTCACTTTTACCCTTCTGATTCTATTCCTCATCCCACCGGAGGAGAGTAAGTGGCTCTGTGGGGCTGAGTTGCCTACTGAGGTTAAAACACATCAGCTTCATAAAAAAATGTAAAATATGGTTCAAGCAACACATTAATAACATAAGCCTTTATAAAACTCATCTTTATTTTACATCCAATTATCCAAGCTGGGTATGCTAGACTGCCACTTATTTTATGGAAGATGGATGCACTGCCAGATTTGAGGAAAGGGTCTCTGTTCACAGAAGCTCAACAGGAGCTATTGATCCAGCCAATCCTGAATAGCTAATGGACTTGGGTCAGAAACTGAATCCTGTCTCTCTCAGCTACTGCAGTTCTACCCTGTTCTTATTTCCCTGCATTTTCTTGATACCTGCAAGCCCCTGTCTCTCCTAAAAAGTAGGATCTTGGTCCTGTAAAACCTAACATCTCTTGGCTTCCCAGCTGATGCTGAGTTCATTATTTCCCAGTGCTGTAGCCAGCTCTAATGCTGGCTTCCACTGAGTCTGGAAATGTGCCTTCTCTCTATCTTTTCTTCCTTATTTTTAGTACGGGATATGTGTAGCTTTAGTAAAGAAAAAAGTTTGCTTTCATATCCATTTCATATACTAAAAATAAATTTAAATATTCCATCAGACTTACTGCCATGTTTGCTTCTGTCCCCATTTTTTGCTGAATCAAAGTAGACTGCCAAACTTGAAACAAAATGACCAAGTGCAAGCATCCAATCCAACTAGTCTTCAGTTTTATTTTGATGTAAGATACTACCTACTTCAAGCCTTTAAGCAAAATGGTGGAAATAATTTGTTTTCTATAATTTAACAATGGACAATTTGAGCACGTCATTAAAAAACCCTCAGTATTCCCATTTACAGAAATGCATTACACAGCACATAGGGAATCTCTTTTAGAAATTTTCAGGGTGAAATAACTCAAAATTTCACACAAATCAGGTAGCTATAAATTCAGCCATATCTTATAGTTTAATAGAGAAAAAATTGCTTCAAAATTATTTTTAAATGCTAGTCTGGGATTTAGATCCTTTCTGTGTTATATCCTGCTCAAAACAATGACAAATGGAATGTGAGAGTAGTTTCTGAACATGCATCTCCTTTGCTTCAGTCAAAAGGCTTATCATGGAAACCCAGAATGGTTTGGATTGGAAAGGACCTTAAAGATCATCTAGTTCCAACCCTATGCCATGGGCAAGGACACCTTCTGCTAGACCAGGTTGCTCCAAGCCCCATCTAACCTGGCCTTGAACACTTCCAGGGATGGGGCAGCCACAGCTTTCCTGGGCAACCTGTGCCAGCACCTCACCATCCTCACAGCAAATAATTTCTTCCTCATAGCTAATCTAAACTTACCCTCATAAAGTATTGTAGGTTTCATTTCCATGTAATTTTGTTTCTTAAAAAAAACCCAGCTTTTTGGTCTATTGGAATATAGAAATTAACATGTGACTATCCTTCTCTCCTCACCCTCATGTCCTATCTACAGGATTCTTAGGTAAATAACTATGCTACAACAACTCACCTTCAACTGCACTGGATGTGTTACATTCCTGAAATTCAATAGGGCCTTAAAGAAATAAAAACAAAGATAAACATTAGGTTAAATTTAATCTCAAATGAAGGTCAAACCCTAAGATATTTTAACAAATATTAATATTTCCTGAAACTACTAAACAGTATAAATAAAAATATAGGTGCCAACTGAAAACCACAATTTCTCTGCCAATGGTCAAAAATCATACATGTACAGTGAATCATTAAATATTTTCCTTCTCTCATACTGAAAAAACTAAAATACTACTGTACACTGTCTAAATACAATTTAATTTTCAATATTATTACAACCACATGAAAAATTTCTTATTTCTTTTCTGATTCAAAATTTCATCTATAATATATGTGAGAGACTGGAAAGATTGATGTCTCGAGACATTTTGGAGTGCATGTGTGGGGGGGAGGGGGCAGGTCGGGCCTTGCCCAGGCGAGATAGTAAACTTCCCCCCCCCACCCCGCACTAGAGACAGTATCCCAGCCCTGTGGTGGTGCCAGTCATGGGCATAGTGGAGGCAGTGCTCCACACCCATCCCTGGAGGCCCTAACCTGTAGCAGCCACAGGCCCTGCAAGGCTTCCCTGGCGGTCACTGGCCTAAGATAAGAAATGCCTAGTCATGATGACTGGACCAAAGTAGCCCTTCTTCCACCTGCAGACCCTTGTTATCTCTCTGTAAGACCATAGGTCATATTTGCCTTGACCCTTACTATTGGACCAATTCCTAAAACCCCTGTACCCTTTATAAACCCCCATTTCTGCCCAGTTCGGCAGAAGAGCTGTCACTGAAACCCTTCACAGGAGCTGCCAATAAAGACACCGCTGTGGAACCTCAAACAGCCTTCTCCTCTCTCTCCCCCTGCGTCTGCCTGGGGCACCTTAGCAAGCAAAGAACTGAAATCACTGAAGAGCTGAATTCACCAAAGACCTGATCTCACTTAAGAGCTGAGCTGCTTGCTAAGATTGCCTGCAGCTGGGAGCTAGCCTGAGGGACCTGGACAGGTTGTGCTTAGCTGGACATCACTATCCGGGACACATATGGCAACCGGGGTCGGATGGACCCCGGGAACCCCAGGCCACAATATGTGGTGACCGAACTGGAGTATTGGTGTCCTGCACCCCAGGGAGCAGAATTCTTGAATTGCCACTGCCTTGGCTTGCTACAACCTCCTGAAGATAAGTTCTCTGTTATAGAAGAAGTTATCAGAAGAGGTGTCTGACGAACCTGCATATTGCCATCTGGGATGAGATCCTCAGGAGTTGGACACGGCAGACCACCCACCCAGCAGTCCTTGACCCACATTCGGCTGAAGAAGTGTAAGTTTTAAAACAGCCTTTTTGGTGCTCTTTTACCTTGGGTCCTTTTTTGAGTTTTTTTTTTTTTTTTTTTTCTTCTTTCCTACTGCTGGGGGGGGGGTAAGGGAACTATACTGGAATGGGATCAAAACCTAGTAAATTAAAACGATCCCAGAACGAGAGAGACTTTTATTTACAAATCCTAGAAATCCTGTTAACAGCTTCTCTTTCTCTAAAAGCAGTCTTTCAAAAGCTAACTTGAAAAAAATTATAAAATGGATTATTTCCCAGTTTCCAGACACTAACACACACACTATTGGTTTAGATTCTTTTTGGGACACAGTAGGGACAAGAATATACACTCTCCAAACTAATGAAGACTTTTCTGTAACTCGGTTTCTACCTCTCTTTCACACTATTACTAAAGCGGTTGAAAAGACAAATATAAAGAGCTCAATTTCTCTGCAGACTTCCCCTGCTCAGGGCATTCCATCCTTATCTCCCTCACCAGACACTGTCTCTTCAAATGCTAATTTGCCAGATAACATTCCTCTCTCCATCTCTGAATCCTATCCTCTGCTTTCTCCTTGTCCTAACGCCTGTCCTGGGACCGCCTTACCCTCAGCCACACTTCCTGGCAAGGGGAACACGGAAATCGCGCTGCACCCACCCACCCTCTCCGCGCCCACGGAGAGCACGGAGCCCACCCACCCCTCGGCTGCCCCCCCAGACGCGGCAAGTGCGTATTCCGCTCTCCCAGTTGCGCAATACACGGCATGCTGCTTGCACCGTCCCCCTGCTCAATGTTTGGGTGTAACTGCGTCGGTTTCTATCGGGTCTGTCCCGTCTCACTCCAACACCTCTGTGCAGCCCACCGCGACTCCCCCCACCCCCACAGCCGTGCCTCTCTTCTCGGCACATCTTTTGATACCTCACCATGTTAAAAACATTGCTCACTGACTTCTTTCCCCAGCAGAATATATGCTATGGGAAAGGCATTGGAAAAGACAATTAAAAACATTATCAAACACTAGAACAAAAGAACAAAAGCAACATGCACGCGCGCAAACAATAAAACTTCATTCTTTTCTTGAGCTGTTCCTGGCAGATCACTTTCTCCTGATGATTCTGCGCAGCTCAGGTCTGGGTGCTTGCTTCTCGGCTTGTACTTGTGGAAGTACTGGCTGATGTGAGGGTGTCAGCGGGCTTCACGTTCTTTGCTGGGACCTTAGATGCAAGGCAGTTAGGATTTCAGTAAGTTTTTGGTCTCATGCTTCTGCTTGTGCCGCCTGTGCTTTTGCTTGTGCTACCTGTGCTGTAAGAACCCTTTCAGTTTTCTCTCCTAGAGTTTCTCCAAGTTCATTTACTCGAACTGTTGCTACATGCTGTGGGCTCCCAATTTTGTTGCAGGCATCAATCATTTCAGGCACTGTAGGTCTTTCTTTTCCCAGGGCTTTGATGACTCTCTTGCATTCCGCGTTTGCATTATTTTCAATGATGTCCCGTATCACTATTGGACGGGCTATATCATCGCCACATTGTCTCTCTGCTGCTTGGATCACCCGGTCCACAAATGAGGTGAATGGTTCAGATGACTCTTGACTAATTAGATTGTAGGCTTTTTCAAAAGTTCCTGCAGGCTGAACTTGCAAAAAAGCTTTGCGAGCCATCTTTTTGATGTCATCTAACACCATTCTGGGTAAATTCACTTGATTTCATTCTGGTCATCAGGTGGGTCACCTCTTAGCTTAGACAGGGTGAGGGCACGGAGGTCTGCATCAGTACATTGTCTATAAGTGTTTAGTACCCCTGTAAGCAGTCTCTTCCATTTAAGTTCCCATAGTATATACTGTGAGTCTGTAAGAATTATACCAGCAAGATTTTTACAGTCATTTGGTGTGAGTGTATGTCCTTCCAGGGTACTTTTCAGCAGTTGTCTAAAATATGGAGAGGAGATACCATTGTCCTTTATTGCTTTTCGCAATTCTTTCACCTCATGAGATGGGATAGCTGTCCAAGTTCTGGGCCCACCGGCTTGCTGGCTGAATATCACAGGCAGTGCTATAGGGTTTAGGCTTTCCTCTTTGCAAATGTCACGTGTGATTTCATGCCAGTCTGTCAGTTGAAGATTATCAAAACTTTTCTGGGGATTTTCTGAATTTGCGATTGATGCTGGTGACTTTTCAGCATTAAGAGGGTTGGCATTTGGAAATGCAACACAGTTCTCTATGTGTCCTGTATTTGTCCAAGTGGCTGTAACATTCGACCCTCCCCCTTCTCGTTGCATGGTTTGTGTGCTTGGTTGTAGTCCAGTCCTGCTTGGGTCAGGTGCAGGATGCGGTGGCAGCGGCAGGGACACGGGGGGAGGAGGCACGGTACTCAGTGGCGATGGAGGCAGGTGAAGGGTGGCTGGAGGCTGCAGCTGCGCAGGAACTGCTGGTGGCTGTAGCGTTGGGGTTTCCAGAGGCTGTGCGAGGCGCGTTGCAGTGGGGGCTCATTGTGATGAGGCAGTAACAGAATCTGGCTGGGCTGGTGGTGTGGGCGGAGACACTTGTAGATGCGGTGAACCCGGAAGTTGTGGCGGCGCGGGCTGGTGTCCTGAGGCTGGAATTGGGAGCGGCGGTGCTGGCGTGGGAGAGCACAGTGATGTCGGCTGGGGGTAGACTGCAGCATGGAGCGTGTGGGAACTGGGAGGCTGGATCAAAGGCGTGGCGGAGGCGGCGTGGGGGGGCAGTGGTGTCGTGGTGTGAGGCAGGTCTTCCGAGGGTCGCAGGGACTGCGCATGCGGGGGGCGTGTCATGGGATCCGCATGGTGAGGCATCATGGCGGCCGCCTCAGGGAGCGCAGCAGGGACCACGTCTGTGGCCACAGAAGGGAACGCCAGGGCGTTGCCGCCCGTAGGGGATGGCAGCGCTGCGGCGTGAAGCCCCGGAGCGCCACTACGCGATGGGGACAGGTCAGGCCACGGCGGTGCCGCGGCACTCCGAGCCGGCAGTGGCGCCGCAGGCAGGGGTGCACTGGGGGGTGCAGGGGCAGAGGGCTGGGCTGCTGTCGCGATCCCGGTGGTGGCCGTGTGTCGTGGTTTGACATGGAAGTGAATTTTTCCCAGGAAGTCGGGTCAAACCAATCAGTGGTCAGGTTTGGATATTGGCACCTGGAGTGACCACTGAAAGTATGGACACGCCTCTGAGAACACAGGGGGTTAAAAGCAAGAACTCCCAGGAGAACTCTCTCTTTTGGTTCCAGTCGTCAGAGAGTGCAGACTCTCCCCTGCCCAGCCTCAGGCTGGGTGGGGGAGGGGAAGCCACGCGGCCTTGTCCAGGTAGGCCGAGGGGCTGAGGGTCTGGAACCGAGCCAGCTCCTGTGGATGGAAGGGTGGAGAGAAGTGGAGATGCCTTTGTTCCCCGCCCGCCCCCCCCAAGAGCAAAAGAGACAGAGAGCCTGGCGGCACCTGGAAATTTGCCAGCAGAGGAGAAGGGGGGGGAATGTCCAGCGTGGGAGATGGAACACCGGACCGAGATATCAGCCGTCCAGGGAGTCTGAACGTTTAACCCTTTCCAGGAAATGAGGGTTTTTTAAAAGTATTACTCCTCCTTGATTTGTAGTAGAAGAGAGATAGTCCGGGACCTGACATGTTAGAAGAAGAAATATTTAGGTGGGAGGAGATGATGGAGTAGCTTTTGGCTGAACTTTTCTTATTAGCCATGGACTGAACCAAAATCTCCTGCAATACAGACTGCATTTTAGGGGGATGCAGTGGTGACCCAGGGAGACCTGTTTCAGCTTCGAACAGCACAAGAATGGCGAGAAACGAAGAAAGCTGAAGAGGGAATGGTGATACCCTCTGTCTTCGGGAAGAAGATGAGTCCTGTTTTTGGACCCCTCGGCCCCAGGGGAAAATGGGGGGGACTGTAGTCCCAGGATGAGAAACTGAACTGTTGTATCTTTGGGTCCGTGGCAAAGCATCCTTAAAGGAGCCCTATGAGCAGTCTGTCCATGCACGGTGGTGAGAGCACTGTGACATGGAATGGAAAGTGTCACACTGGCCGATTTTTTTTTCCCGGGCGGTTGCCATGTGTGGCAGGGAAACACAGGGTAGCAGCTGTGTTTCCTGGGGGGTCTGTGGTGCAAGAGAGACTTCTCTCTCCCTTGATAGTTTGAGTATGGATTACCTGAAGGGTGGTAATTTGATCAGGAATCCCGGGTGATGTTTCATGGCTGGGTGTTTTTGGAAATTGGGAGGAGGAGGGGTGTTTTAAAAAGTCTTCATCCTAAATTTAGTTTATGTGTTTTTTGTATTAGTAGTAGTTTAATAAAGTTTTTTTTCCCTTTGTTATTAAGCTTGGGCCTGCTCTGCTCTGTTCCTGATAACATCTCACAGCATTTATTTAGGGAAAGTGCATTTTCATGGAGACGCTGGCATTGCGCCAGTGTCAAACCATGACACCGTGGTCCCCGGCGTAGCCACAGCGGTGGCAGGAACGGGAGGGCTTGCTAGGGATAGCCACGGAGCGGGGACAGGGCATGGAGGGCCAGCCGGCGTCTGTGCCGCAGAACTCAGCCACTAGTAGCTCGCAAGCTGGGCTGGGGCAGGGGCCGGGCGGTCGGGGAGGCACGGGACCGTTGCACTGGGGATGTCAGATGGGGGTGGTGACAACAGTGGGGGAGCCACAGCGCGGGAGGCACGGGGCGGCTTGGTGGGCTGGACCGCTCCGTCCCGCGGCACAAAAGACGCTGTCGTGGTCAGCACGGTAGATCCGGAATCGGCAAAAGGCAGCGGCGGCGAAGGAACAGCGGATGCATGCGGGATGTCAGGCAGCGCCAGCGCCGCGGCAGCGAGGGGAACCTGCGCTGCTTGCAAAAGCGTGGCCGCGTGACTCTGCAGGAGGCCGGCGATGGCGGTGACTACGGACCCACAGCACATGGCTGGGGGAGTGGCGGGACTCGCGGGGGGGGGGGGGGTACAGCCGGGGTCGCGGGGGAAGGGGGGGCGGGGCCGGTGCGGTGCCAGCAGCGGGTGTTACCGCGATTACATTGGTGGGCGGGCTCGCTGGGGCGGAGGCAGAGGAGGGGCCCGACATGATGGGTCCGGAGTGGGGGGGGGGTGAACTGCGGCAACCGGAACGGCAGGGGTGAACGGAATGGGGGGTGCGGGGATGGAGGGAGCGGCGGGAGGGGCCATGGGATCCGGTGGGGGGGCTGGGGCAACCAGTGCCACGACCGCGAGGGCGGGGGGAGGGGCCGCGGACGCCGAAGCCGCGTGGCGCGGGGGGAAGGCAGGGGGCGTGCCCCGTTGCGGACCCACGGCAGCGTGGAGGGGATTTTCAGGGACAGCGTGGTCCGGCTGAGTGGCTGCCGCGGGCTTCTGCTGTGCAGCAAACAGCTCAACCAAGGCTCTGCACGCCGGGAGAAGGTCAACGCCAGTCAAATCCCGGTGTGAGTTATTATTAAAGAGTCTATTTCCAGCTGAGTCCCAAAAGTCTCTGGTAAAGACGGCTGAGTGGTCCGCATTCGGGAAGTTAACTAGAGTCCATTCTAAAAGGTTTTTTAGCTCTTGCTTAGGTAAAGTACTGGTACTGCAGCGTAAAGAATGCTTAAGTTCCTTATAGAGATCCCGATCAGGGGCAGAGTGGGATTGTCCCATTTTTACACCAGTGTAGCTCACCTCGATATTGCAGGGGCAGGGTCCTCACTCAGAACTCCGACGTGGGGGGCTGGCCAGGCACTCCAGTCGGCGCTCAGGACTCTGCTTGAGGTCCCCCTCAGAGCTCCGGTTTCAGGCGTCGCTCAGGAACGTCTTTCCGTGCTCGGGGCCTCCAGACTCCACTCAGAGCTTCAGTGCGGGCAGTGCAGAGCAGTGCTCGCCTGTGCTCGGTGCACGTGGCGGGGTGCCATGGCGAGGTTCCTCAGAGAGCTCTAGGTAGCTGCCGCGCAGCAGCGGCTGCCTATGCTCGAGGATTGCCAGGCGAATTCCTCCGAGAGCTGCAGGTACTCGCTACGTGGTAACGAATCCCTGTGCTCGAGGATTGCCTCGGCAAAGTTATAGAGCTCCAGCTTTCACGCTGCTCAGCAACGATACGCCGTGCTCACGACACCGATTAGGAGGCTACAACTGGTTATTTAGTTACTGTCCATGGAGAAGTCTCCCACAGGTAGAAAAGCTGAAGAGGTCTTCAGACACATGTGGTTGCCCGTCTGTGGGGGTCGGTCTTCCGCGTTGGGCGCCAATCTGCGGGGACGGCTGGGCTCCTGGACGGTTTGGATGGGTGGTGATGAGGGATCTCTGATGCCAGGTCTTTAGAACATATAGTTTATTGTAAAGGGTGAAGGGCCTTTCTTGGAGTTGCTAGCCGCAACTTGTGGCAGGCCCAGGGAGAGTGGAGAAAGAGAGAGAGGGAGAGAGAGAGAGAGGGTGCCAGGTGGGCGTCCCAAAAGGAAGGTCCAAGAGAGCGTCTGGTCCCTCGGCCACACCTTATCAGGGGGATTCAAGGTGGGCTGGGACAGGACTTGGGCCAATGGGGTTACAGATACCTGATACTTCAGGGGAGGGTTACAGGTATGGGATGAACCATACATTGGGGGGTGATACAGAACATTCCATTTGACCTTTTAGATCATCAGAAAGGGGGATTGCTTTCAGCTTGGCTGTATTATTGTTTTTGAGATGCTCAGTGATTAAGGTTTGGTATTTCAAACCTTGTTTTCATCTCAATATCTGTATTCTCTGATTCTTTTGCCAGGCCATCATATTTATAGGGCTTTGCTATTTCATCTTCCCCAACAGAGAGCACAGAGGCAAGAAAAGAACTGTTGTGCAAGCTTGCCTTGTCAAATGCAAATGAACAATGTAAAACAATTCTGAGGGCCCTACCTTGGGATACAGAACCCACCATAGAGCAAATGGTGGAAAGCTGTACACGTCATATGTCCACTGAAAACACAGTGACCCAAGCAGTTGCTAAGGGTGTTGCAGAAGGAGTTTCTGGTGCATTTGCAGTAGTAACTTCCGAAGACCAGGCCTGCTACTATCACTGTGGAGACTTCGGACATTTTATAAAAGACTGTCCAGACAGGTCACCTACCTGAAACCCCCGTAACACCTACCAAAGACCCCAGAATCAGCAGTGATACCAGCAGCGTTTGGGAAACTTCCAGCAGATCGTGGCCAGGCCCTGTGCAAAGACAACAGATCAAAAGCCTTCCGGACCCAACTATGCATCATCCCAGCAGATTCCAGGTCACATGGAGAGGATACAACCCACGGAGCGATACAGATGGGAACACGGCGCCACTTGGTAACTGCTTTGTCCATAGACTTTAATAATAAGGATGTTTATCGTGTTCCCACAGGCAAGCATGGGCCAAAAGGTGGTCCTTTTAACATTTTAATTATATGTGACACTCTCCATGGCCCAGAGGAAATCTTTGTTGTTCCAGAAGTACAAACAGTGCACCCGGGACAAGAAATCTCGGTCCAGCTGTGCTGCACAGAATTACCATTTTTCCTGTCACGGGGAACTCCAATCGCACAAGCCTTTCTACTCCCAAAGAATCACAGGGAACAGCTTCCTCTCAACCCTACAGCAATGTGGGCACAAGTTGTGGGACCAAGTAAGCCTACCATCGAGTGTGGTCTATCCTACAGAGGAGAAAAGATCCACCTACCAGGGATGCTGGACACCAGTACGGACGTGACCATCACCACTCGCTCAGAATGGCCAGCACACTGGGAACTACAACAGGTAGCAGGAATGATTTCAGGGATCGGTGGAGCCACAGTGTCTATGCGGAGCAAGCACAACATCCTCGTCGAAGGGCCTGAAGGCAAGTTGGCAACCATCCGCCCATTTCTGGTAAGGGCCCCCATCACCGTTTGGGACAGAGATGCTCTATCCCAATGGGGAGCTTCCCGACGTATTCCCAGTCGGGATTTCTGACTGGGGCCACTGAGGAGTGCGTACAACCAGATACCCTTCAGCTCACCTGGAAACACCATGACCCGATCTGGATCAATCAGTGGCCCCTCTCTAAAGTAAAACTGCGCACACTACAAGCCATTGTGGAAGAACAGCTCGCTAAAGGTCACATTGTTGAGACCACCAGCCCTTGGAACTCTCCAGTCTTTGTACTGCAAAAACCTGGGACGGACAGGTGGAGGTTCCTCCACGACCTTTGCAAAATCAATGAGTTCATCGAGGATATGCACCCCCTCCAGCCTGGACTGCCTTCACCATCCATGCTGCCTCGAGACTGGACACTTGTCATCACAGATATTAAAGACTTTCTTCAGCATTCCACTGCACCCCCAGGACGCTCCACGGTTTGCTTTCTCCATTCCCTCTCTTAACAGAGAGGCTCCACTCAAAAGATATCATTGGTGTAATCTTCCCCAAGGATTAAAAATCTCGCCCACTATATGCCAGTGGTACGTTGCTCACATTCTGTCTCCTGTTTGGAACCTATTTCCAAAGGCAATCATCTACCACTATATGGTTGATATCGTGGTCTGTGCATCAGAAAAAACTTACTTAGAAAAAGCAGTTAAAGGGACAATTGAAACCATAGAAAAAGCAGGATTCAAGATCCGTGAGGACAAAATACAGTACACCAACCCGTGGACTTATCTTGGATTCCGTATCTGGGAAAGGACCATTGTAACCCAGCAGCTCGCCATCCGAGACGACCCAAAAGCCCTGAGAGACTTACGCAGTCTGTGCGGATCCATCAACTGGCTATGTCCCTTGCTAGGAATTACAACAGAGGACCTTGCCCCCCTCTTCAACCTTCTCTGTAGCAACGAAGACCTAGACTCTCTATGCACGCTCACAACAGAAGCCTGCAACACCATCACCAAGGTCCAAGAAGCCCTGTCTTCACGCCAAGCCCATCGCTTCGAGCCCAACCTGCCTTTCCAATTCATCATTCTCGGAAAAGCACCCCAGTTCTATGGACTGATTTTCCAATGGGATCTTCAACTCTGAGACCCTTTATTGATACTGGAATGGATCTTTACAAACAACCAACCTTCAAGGAAAATTACCACCCTCCAGGAAATCATGGGACATTTAATAAAAAAAGCCAGAACTCGCCTCCGCTCCCTTGCTGGGTGTGCGTTCACATGCATATATTTGCCACTGGCCACTTGGGACCTGGAGCATTTGTTCCAGACCAATGAAAATCTCCAGTTCGCCCTAGATATCTATAGAGGCCAAATTTCCATCCATATCCCAAAACATAAACTTTTTAATCGTGATGCAGCCTTTAATCTGACCCCAAAATTAGTCCAAAGTAAAACACCTCTCAAAGCTCTAACAATTTTTACAGACGGCTCAGGGTCATCCCACAAGTCTGTAATGACCTGGAAGGACCCTAAGACCCAAAAATGGGAATCTGACACCCAAATAGTGGAGGGATCTCCACAGATTGCAGAGTTAGCAGCTGTTGTCAGAGCCTTTGAGAAATTCTAAGACGAACCCTTTAATCTGGTCACAGATTTGGCATATGTTGAAGGTATAGGTATGAGAGCAGAGCACGCTCTTCTCAAAGAGATTCCCAATCCAAAGTTATACCAATTGATTTCAGCATTAACACGCTTAATCTCTCACAGGAAGCAACCCTACCATATAATGATCACACACCGACCTCCCAGGTATCATCACAGGAGGGAACAGGAAAGCAGACGCATTGACCATGGCAATAGAAACTGCTAACGTTCCTGACATCTTTGCCCAGGCAAAGTTGTCACACGCATTTCATCATCAAACTATACCTGCCCTTATCAGAATGTTCAAGCTTTCAAAAGATCAAGCAAAAGCTGTTGTCGCCACATGCCCGAATTGCCAAAATTACCAGATACCATCTACAGGGACAGGACTCAATCCCCGAGGCCTGAACAGCTGCCAGCTCTGGCAGACAGATGTAACTCACTGCCCACCTTTTGGAAGGTCAAAATACGTGCATGTACCAGTCGATACACTTTCTGGAGCAATATTTGCATCAGCTCATCCAGGAGAAACTACACAGCACACCATAAAGCATTTCCTCCTTGCATTTGTTACTCTGGGAATACCAAAACAAATCAAAACAGATAATGGACCTGCCTATACCTCTCGAAAATTAAGAGAGTTCTTCAGTGAGTGGGGAATAGAACACAAGAAAGGCATACCAGCAAATCCCACAGGACAATCAGTCGTAGAGAGGACATATCAAACCCTCAAAAGAGCCCTCAATCAGCACCGAAGAGAAACAAAAAATCATATCTCCAATTGAAAGACTTTGAAAGGCTCTCTACATCATCAGTTTCCTAAATGGTACAACATCAGAGCCTGACCCGCCAATACTTCGCCACTTTGCAAATACCACCCAAGCAAAGCTCACTGAGAAACCACCTGTGTTAGTGAAGGACCCAGAAACACATCAAATTGCTGGGCCTTTCCAGTTGATTACTTGGGGTAGAGGGTATGCGTGTGTTCTACTACCATCTGGCCCAAGATTGTACCCAGGAAAAAGCATAAAACCATACCTAGGCACTGCAAACGCTGCTCCCACAAACAGTGACAAGAATTCCCCTGAGTCAAATACAAGACCTCCTCAAAAGCAGACAAGTTCTGCCTGGAGACAAAGGCATTGCCGGATGTCCACATACTGAAGAAAAGACCGTCCCATCACACGACAGCAGACAAAACATAAAGCTGAACAACATTCTGCTGTAGCAGTCAAGCCATAAGCCAGACACAGCCTGAACACAAACTGTTCTCTGAATGATGTTATTACCCCTTTTTTACCCTAAAAAGCCCTATTGCTTCCCTTTCTCAACTCTTACCAAAAACCCCTAACCGTATCCCCACTCCCCCATCCTTAGCTTATAGAGAAAAAAAAAAAAAGGGGGGGGGGAAGGAAAGGAGGAAAGGAACAAGGGAGAAAACCCTCCCCTCCCACCATAAAGATAACAAATTTTGCTTATATTCCCTATCTCCCTATCAAAAGCCCAATCCTTAGATGAAAACTGCAATCCAAGATTTTATGACTGGAACAAACCAAAAAAGGTTGCAGTCTCCCTATTCCTACCATGGGTAGCTGCAGCTAAAGCCCTTGGTGACATAAATCACTTAGGGTGCTGGCTCAATAAGCAGGCCAACACTACATCTGCCGCCCTAAGCGATCTTTTAAAGGAAGAAGAAACCACAAGACATGCATCACTTCAGAATCGAGCAGCAATTGACTTCCTACTGGCTGCCAAGACTTTGAAGGGATGTGTTGCTTCAATCGCTCTTCACGCTTGGAATCCATCCACTCAAACATCCAGAAACTGAAGGAACTTGTGAAGGACTTAAAAGTAGAAAACAACCCAGACTGGGTCAATGACATTTTCGGTCAATGGGGATTAATGGGATGGGTTGCATCTTTGGTTAAGGGAATTTTGTGGATTTTCATTGTAATTGTCAGTATATTAGCTATATTCTCATGCCTTGTCCATTGGTTTAAAAGAACTATTGGGAACGCCTTTTTACTAAATACAGAAAGTGGAGTTGTAGCAGTCAGAGGCCCTGCAAGGCCTTCCTGGCGGTCACTTGCCTAAAATAAGAAATGCCTAGTCATGATGAGTGGACCAAAGTAGCTCCTCTTCCGCCTTCAGACCCTTGTTATGTCTCTATAAGACCATAGGTCACATTTGCCACGACCCTTACTATTGGACCGATTCCTAAAACCCCTGTACCCTTTATAAACCCCCATTTCTGCCCAGTTCGGCAGAAGAGCTGTCACTGAAACCCTTCACAGGAGCTGCCAATAAAGACACCGCTGTGGAACCTCATACAGCCTTCTCCTCTCTCTCCCCCTGCGTCTGCCCGGGGCACCTTAGCAAGCAAAGAGCTGAAATCACTGAAGAGCTGAATTCACCAAAGACCTGATCTCACTTAAGAGCTGAGCTGCTTGCTAAGATTGCCTGCAGCTGGGAGCTAGCCTGAGGGACCTGGACAGGTTGTGCTTAGCTGGACATCACTATCTGGGACACCTACAGCAGCCGGGGTTGGATGGACCCCGGGAACCCCAGGCTGTAATACTAACCCAGCTCCTGAGTGGCCAAATGACCAGAAGTCCCACCTGAGGGAAGGGCCCAGGAAGGCCAAAGGGTATTTAAGGCCAAACACGAGGCCATCACATGATCTAGACCCTACCTTCCTCTTGGAAGTTCTGTCTGAACACTTGGAAGCAAGAGGTTGGATGCACTCAACTCCTTGGCTGAACTAGTAGTAGTTTGGTACAGGCTCAGAAGGACATAAATGGCCTGAGTTGTAGACAGGCCAAGAGTTTATCTAGTTCTTATCTGTTCTCTGAAAACCTACAAAGGGGCAGAGTGACCCAGTAAGCATCAATGCATATGTGCTTAGAACACCAATCATGTGATTAACACATGAATAGCAGGTAGTACAAGGAGTCTCATACATACTTTTCACATTTTATGAGAATTGAATACAAGCCAACCACTTCATTCCATAAATATGACAGTGTAAGTGAGCCTTCTTTGAGCTGTCCCTGCTAAGTAGCTGACTGCATGGCAGTGATCGCCCCTTGGGCTGGGATGTCTCTCCAGGATGCTACTCAAGGTTGAGACCTCTTACCAACTGTACATCTTCTAATATAGAGCACTAAGTTTTTACCTTGGTAACTTTGATTCCGTCTTGGTAGTTTTGAACCACTGTTAAATCCTTTGTGCAGTACAGTAATAGAGCAAACCTTGCCATCAAACTTTGTTAAGTCACACTATTATAGCATCATATTTCAATAAAGCCACCTTTGTCGATACCTTAGACTGCAGGTCTTTAAGCAATCTAAATTGCCCATTAACAACAAAATGGCATAGTTGGCAGGATCCTAAATCAGGATTCGTGACAAGTTGACACAAGGACACAGTCTGTTGTCATTGCAAAGGGCAGTCCTAACCCTCATTAGAACCATAGAATTGTTAAGGTTGGAAAAGACCTTGAAGATCATCAAGTCCCTCCCCCATCATTGCACCTTATGCAACTACTTCAAGTGAGAGAGAAATATTGAAAATTTATCTACAAGCAACTGAAGCAAATAGATTGTGGAAACCTCAAATACAGAAATTACTTTCACTTCCCAAAACACACATGCTAATAAGTACTCTGATTTATCTTTATTATGAAAATAAAATTATTCTAGCACATCCACTATAAAAGGTGTACTTGCAAGCATTTTCCAGTGTTTCTAGTGAATATGTCATAGTCTTTAAATAAATAGCTGATATAAACAGATTTTAGATACAAGCTTCAGATTGTTTTTATGTAGTAGAACATAGCAAATCATTGTGCTGCAATTAGAGATGTCACAATGAAAGTAAAAAATAATTGAGCTGTGAATTAGCATTGTGAATTACATGACTGGGTTTAACTGCATGAATCAAATACGAATTAATTACCTCAAATGTTTCTATTTGTAATGTAACTTCCAATGTTGTGGTATCAAATGTTTGCTTGAGGGATGTAAGCAGGAAAGAGTTACACAGGGAACAGCAGCAGCAGCAGCTGACCCATGTCTCTGAACAGGTTGAATGGGCCGAACAATAACAACACCATTTCTACTAGAATGTGAAGAAATTTAAAACAGAATGGTCTTCATGGTCTACTGGCCTGTGACTCTGGAAAGAATAATAGAAGATGTCAAGAGGGCAGATTCATTGTATAACTGTGATTAAGCTTTTAGCCTGTAGCTAAATATAGCATTTGCTTTAGGGGTATAAAACCTGATGCACTTTGTGAATAAATAAGATTCACTTGCACCTCTGCTAGTGTGTCTCATCTTTCATACATCACAAATGGCACCCAACGTGGCCTGAATACTGCTGTGGTCATCCAGTCCGGTGATGCACCCCAACTGAATCAGCTGGTTGTGCCTGATCAATCACTGAGGAGCTCCTATCATCACTGGCTATAGACCAAGGTTAGCCAAAGCAAGCAGTCAGGAAGTAATTTTGTCTTTAATCATGGGCCAAAGCACAACCAAATCTCACAAACTTCATAAAGACTTTGTTGCCCATTACCAGGGAGCAAGGATTTAAAGTACTACCTCAAAAACTCATATCTTTACTCATCTGGATCCGTCAAAATTGCCCCTGGTACCCCTCTGATGGTTCTTATGAATTTATTAATTGGCAAAAAGTTGGTGAATGCTTACAAACTTGTCAGGTCATTCACCATGACGTTCACTCCGATGATATTGTTACTTGGCGTGTGATCTATTCTGCCTTGCAACAATTTAAGGAAGTGGATGGTGTCCTTTTAGATGCACCGCTATCCTCTCCTTCTGAGGAGGGTGATGCAGAAGGCCAGGATCCTTTTGATCCCAGACCAGTCGACCCTGACCAAGAACCAGATTTATACCCTCCTCTAACCCCTGTACGTGCCATGGCAGTCACCGCTTCTAGCATGGAAGAAATATTACAGACAGCATACCGAAAAGTGGCTGCAACCATCTCACCTACCCACCCTCCTTCTCATGCCACATCTATTTCCTCTCACAGTTATGAGGACATTTCACCCACTGATCCCGAGCCAGAAAGGTTTATACATAGCTACCACAGAAGGGCTTTACAGGAAGGACATACTGTATTTTTACAAGCAATGCCTGTTATATATTGCAATCAAAATCCACATCATGAAACGTGGTCATAAGAAATGGTTAAAGAACTAAGGAAATTGGTGAAGGAAAACGGCTTGCATTCCTCCTTTACTGTGAATTTAATAGATGCTATACCTGAATTGCATACCATGTTACTGGTAGACTGGAAATTTCGCTTTAAAACAGTTTTAATGGGGGGGTGGGCAATACTCTGTGTGGTGGACAGAATTCATAGATTTGGCTCAAACCCAGGCATTGAATAACGGTAATCAGCACCCAAAAATTAATATCACGGCACCCCAGCTCTCTGGGTACCAGCATGTATGCTACTGCTTGTGCTCAACTCCAATTACAACCGCAGGCTTGGGAACAAAGCACAGTTATCGCCTTGTGTGCACTACAAAAGGTACCTGATACAAAAAATTTAGAGCCTGGTTTTGCCGCCATTCGTCAAGCTCCCTAGGAACCATATATTACCCTTATTGATCAATTGCAATCAGCCATCAGGCGCCAAATTGAAATGCAAGCAACAGCCGATGCTGTTTTAAATTCCCTTGCTTATGAGAATGCTAATGACTGTAAAAGATCTGATATGCAACCATACAGATGTTGAACTTGCTGATTGCATCAAAGCATGTGCTAATATCAGCTCAGAACAATATAGAGCAGAACCAATTGCTCCAGCAATCGCTCAGCAATGGCAGGCAGCTAAAGCAGCTGTTAAATGCTTTGCATGCAGAGAAGAAGGGCATGTTAGAAAGCAATGCCCAAAGGGACAGAAAACTAATAAAAAAGCCAAACAAACCCTGCCCTTGCTGCAGAAAAGGCTTTCATTGGAGTAACAAATGCCACTCTAAGTACGACAAGGATGGCAACCCACTCCAAAAACAGGGAAACTCGAACAGGGGCGTGCAGGCTGCTGTCCCTCAACCCAGCAGGGCCCACTTCAGCCAACCTCCAATGCAAATTCAGGTCTGGCAAGGGGCACCCCAGGCAGTTCCGGCCTGGACCTGACCATCAGCTCTACCACAGTCTTAAATTACACTTCTGTTCATCTATTACCCACTGCTGGTTTTGGTCCACTACCATTTCAAACTCACGCTTTATAATTGGGTTGTTCTTCTACCACTCAAACTGGACTGTTTATTTTACTGGGAATTACTGATGCAAATTAGAAAGGGGAAATTAAAATTATGGCTTGGGCTCCTAACCTCCCTTGTGCCATGCCTCAGGGGAGTCACTTGGCATAAGTCATACCGTTGCCAGCAATTTCTTGTCCAGTGCCAATATTGCAGCAGCAACGAAACAATGGGAGCTTTGGAAGCACAGATGTTCCTCAGATCTTTTGGTCCAAAGTAATTGGAACACAACAGCCATTACTCACCTGCCAAATAGACTCTAAGTCTTTTACAGGACTGGTTGATACTGGAGCCAATGTATCCATCACAGCACAGAAGGAGTGGCCTCCTGACTGGCCCGTGGCACCCTCTACAGCGATTGTCGTTGGACTTGGCGAACAACAGATACTGTGGCGATCGGCCAAAGACCTATGCATCGTTGGACCAGAAGGCAAGATAGCCACCTTGCAGCCGTATGTACTCTGATCCTGGGCACTTTGTGGGGGCCAGATCTACTGACTCAGTGGGTCTTGATCATTACAGCGCATATTTGATAGGGGCCACCGATGAAATGCCACTCTTGAAACTGATCTGGCTTAGAGAAAAGCCCATCTGGATCAATCAGTGGCCCCTAAGAGGTGAGCAGCTTCATCAAGGCCGAATCCTTCTACAGGAACAATTACAATTGGGTCACATAGTCCCTTCCACCAGCCCATGGAATACACCTATTTTCATTATCCCTAAGAAATCAGGAAAGTGGAGACTTTTACAGGATCTCAGGGTAGTCAATGCAGCCATGTCACTTATGGGGTCATTACAACCAGGAATACCTAGTCCCACAATTATTCCAGAACATTGGGAATTGGCAATAATTGATTTAAGACACTGTTTTCTCACAATTCCTTTACATCCTGGAGGCGCACCTAAATTTGCCTTTTCTTTACCATCTGTCAATCATGAAACCCCCATGGAACAATACCACTGGGTTGTCCTATCCCAGGGTATGAAAAACAGTCCAACTATTTGTCAGTTTGGCATCCATTCAGCAACACAACCAATATGGCAAAAATATCCATCTATTTTGCTGTATCACTATATGAATGATATTTTAATTGCCTCCGACAGCATAACGTTATTGAGTGATTGTTTTGCAGCTTTAAAAATGACACTGACCAGCAGAGGTCTGTGCATAGCCACAGACAAAATTCAAACAGAACCTCCTTGGAAATACTTGGGCTTTAAACTACTCAAAACAACAGTCACTCCACAGCTGGTAACTTTAAAAACCAACATACACATGCTGAATGACTTGCAAAAGTTATTGGGCACCATTAATTGGATTCACCATCTGCTGAGAATTACAACTGAAGAATTATCTCCTTTATTTCAATTGTTAAAAGGGGACCCAGATCTCTCTTCTCTTAGGCAATTGACAAGAACTGCCCAAAAGACTTTAGAGACTATAAGTGATAAAATCAATAAGTCCTTTGCCACATATCAAAAGCCAGATATGCCATTGTGGCTGATCCTGATTTTACAATTTTTCCAACCCTATGCTCTTATTGGCCAACGTGATGTGCAAGAACATAATCTCTGGTTATTAAAATGGATTTTCTTGCCACACACCTTTTCAAAAACTATAATCATTCAACTTGAAATAATTATTTGACTGCTGTCGATGGGACGACTCTGATGTAAGAGCCTGATAGGATATGATCCGGCAGTAGTACATCTCCCTATTACTGCAGCAGAATTAGAGAATCTTTTCAAGGATTCACTGTCATTTCAAATTGCTCTTGCAGACTATAATGGACAGTTTATTCACTCAGTGCCTTGACATGCATTGTTGCAATATTTTAAAGAACTTCCCTTCCAACTGCATCACTTACAAAGACACCTATCCCTGATGCAAAAACTGTTTTCACTGATGGATCAGGGAAAACATACAAAGCTGTGACCCTGAGGAGAAATGATACAGGACAGTGGAAACACTTAATAACCTTCCAACCCAGATCTACCCAGTTAGTCAAACTAGTGGCCGTGGTAGAAGCATTTAATCACTTTTCACAGAAACATATTAACATTGTTTGTGATTCTCTTTATGCTACAGGAATCATCAAGAGAACAGAGCATTCATTCTTGAAGGAAGTTTCTAACAAAGATCTTTTTGTATTATTAATCACTTTGTATAACTTTTTACTTCACAGGTCTCATGAATATTACATTCTGCACCTTAGATCACACACCAGTCTGCCTGGCCCTAAAGTGGAAGGTAATGCAATAGCAGATGCTCTTGCCATGACAAGTCACTATACCACAAAAGTTAGGGCAGGCAAAAATTTTTCATGATTTCTGTCATCAAAATGTCCAAGCATTGGCTAAACAATTTGGCTTGACCTTGCAACAAGATTGAGATATAGTGAATACTTATTCACAATGTCAGCAGACTTTTTTCTTACCACAAACATTAGATACAAACCCACGAGGATTAAAACCTAATGACATTTGGCAAACAGATGTTACCCACATATCGAGTTTTGGGATTTTAAAATATGTGCATATTTCCATTGATACTTTTTCAGGTTTCATAGTAGCATCAGCTCACAAAGGTGAGAAATCGAGAGATGCCACCTGACATTGGCTGCATACTTTTACTACTATGGGGGTCCTTCAACAGATAAAAGTAGATAACGGACCTGCACATACACCTTGAAAAACACAAGATTTTTTCCACAGTTGGGGGATCCAACATGTTGCAGGTATTGCCCATTCTCCAACAGGGCAAGTCATAGTGGAAATGGCACATTACACGTTGAAAAACATGCTACAGAAACAAAAAAGGGGAAATCTGGTAGGTATGCTCCATACCTCAAGAGCAGCTTAACAAAGCAACCTATGTTTTAAATTTTTTGAATCTTTCCACTAGGGATGACCTAATGGCACATCAAAGGCACCTAGGTCAGACAACTGATGGAGAAGGAGTTCACCCAGAAGCTACATACAAAGATGTACACAGCGGTCAGTGGAAAGGTCCAGTTCCACTGTTAGCTTGGGGGAGAGGTTATGGGTGTGTTTCTTTGCCCACAGGACCATATTGGCTTCTGGTGAGATACATCAAATGCAGCTAAGGATGACAACAATGAATCTTGCTGTCCTTCTACTGCTATACTGCCATCAAGTGGTGGAAGGAAGAATCTACTGGGCACACATTCTTGAGCCACCACTGTTTTGCCCTCTGAACTGGTGGGATCCAGAAACTCCCCTCAGCAACAATGGAATGAAATGGGTAGGAGGAACTTGGCTTCCTCCCCTAGATCAGGATGTTGTAAATACACGTGTTACCAATGCTTCTTATGTTACTGATTTACTGCCTACATGCTTAATGTGGAATCAAACAAACACCTTTTTCTCCTTACCTTGTGCTAATTTTTCTATGCAATTACATTTAATATATGTATCCTCGGGAATGGTAAAAACTTTGACTGCTATTACATTGCTGACCATTCTGTCTACCTCCAACAATTCTGTGGATGCCACTACACCTCATTTTCCCAAATGTTGTTTTACATCCATTTCCAATTTACGACATTTGGAATGGACATAATGTATAGGACAACAACTACAACAACAATTCTTACAGTATGGGAGAGTAATTGACTGGGGACTACATGGTGTCCTTAGAGAAAAGGGGACAAATATAACCATCCTCCCGTTCCAAAAGGCAAACTGCAGTATTGTTTGGCATGATGGTGGAATGGCCAGATCATTGATTCAGTATTATCTAGATAGTAATCAATCACGTGTTCATAAGCATTTCTGGAAGATGTTGTTACCTGCTTTTGGTAATACGGTATATCAGGTGAACTTGGTTAAGAACCGTACCATCAGAAATTTGACATTGCCAAAGAAACAATCACTAATGACTTGTACTTCACACCTGTATGTTTTTGCTTTAGCTAATGATCTTTCAATTGAATATAGGAATGGTTTGTATTTTTTATCTGCTAATTCTTTTGTCTTTAAATCATGTGTAACCAATGAAAAGATGAATAATTTTTCTGTTCTTCCCTTTAAAAGAAAACTGGAAATTTGGGTACCTGTAAATCTGACTCGGACTTGGGAAGGACAAGATGGTCTTTCACAATTGGCTCAACTATTCCAAGAGGAAATCCAAAAGAGTAAGAAACGAGTTCACAAATTTCTGGGTTGGTTGATTTTTGCCATAATTTCTGCTGTAATAATATAAACTACAGCCTTTGTGGCTGTTGCAGCTTTAACTAATTCCATTCAAACTGCCCACACCGTGGGACAAGCTTTAACCAATATTATGAAAGAGTTACAAACATAAGAGCAAAGTGACAAGGAAATAATGACCAGATTAGATGTCTTGGAAAGCGCTCTTTTGTGGATTGGCAAAAGAGTTGAGACTCAAAAAACCCACATATCCTTACATTGCAATTGGGAACACATTCATAACTCACTATGTGTCACTCCTCTTTTATGGAACGAAACGGAACAAAACTGGCAAACAGTCAAAAACCACCTCCAAGGAGCCTTTGATAAAACTTTAAGACAAGATATTCACTCATGTCACACTCAGTTAAAAGATCAACTCAGAGCTTTGCAAACTGGCAGAACAAAAGGTACTGACAGACTTAAAAAAATTATCTCTCTTGGCTAAATCAGAAAAATTTGTTTTCAGGAATAAATTTACAAGTTTGGGGGTTTATTGGATTGTCTGGCAGTGATATATTTTTTAATTTTCTGTCTTGTCCTTTTCAAAAAAAAAAATCAGAGCTGTTAAAGGCACACAAAAACAAGTTATGATTGCACTTGCTTTGTACATGACGTCAAGAAAAAGAGAAGGGGGAAATGTTGGGGTAACAAATGTTTGCTTGAGGGATGTTAGCAGGAAAGAGTTACACAGAGAATAGCAGTGGTGGCAGCTGACCCGTGTCTCTGAACAGGTTGAATGGGTTGAACAGGAACAAGACACCATTTCTACTAGAATGTGAAGAAATTCAAACAGAACGGTCTTCATGGTCTACTGGCCTGTGACTCTGGAAACAATAATAGAAGATATCGAGAGGACAGATTTATTGTAGAACTGTGATTAAACTTTTAGCCTGTAGCTAAATATAGCATTTGCTTTAGGGGTATAAAACCTAATGTGCTTTGTGAATAAATAAGATTCACTTGCACCTCTGCTAGTGTGTCTCGTCTTTCATGCATCACACCCAACATGTATATTTAACTCCTGCAGCATAAATCTATGTTTAATTCAGTATAAGCACTACATTTTCAGATAATTTCTCAAACTGCAAATAAAAAAGATATGCTTAAGTCAAACAAATAGAAAGACAATTGAGAATCTGATGAGTTAACTTGATACTCACTGCTTTTAAACAAATGTAATTATTCTAGACATTGGGTGGACTCTACCGAATATTTTCTCTTAAAACTTGCAGAGATTTAATAATTAAAAAAAAAAAAATAAAAAAGATGTGCTCAAAGTAATGACTTTTATTTATTGTAATTAAGACCGAGTCTGCAACATTTTCCCTGCCGGTAAAATAACCTGGAAATAGAATCCATCAACATCCCTTTCATCATAACGTAGTTGTTTAGCCTCCAAATGAAGCTCTTGAGGGCAGAATATCAAAAGGCCAATCTCAAAGCAGTCTTAAATGCCATTTAAGTTTCTTTACCCTTCTCAGCTATTAAGACTGACCCCCAAACTTTCAAGACTCTCATGCTAATAATTAAATATATATGAATAATCCAGGCTCAAGTAAAACCAATCCTTATTTCAGATCAATATCTTTAACCTTCACTTCTAACAGAAGAAAGCAAAGATTTTCTTTAACACAAACTTTCTGTATTTTGTCCATTGCAGTTGCCTAACATTTGTCTTTGAGAGTGTTTTATTTACAGCTTGATAAGAGACAAATACTCATGTTTAGTACTGAAACACACAGAGATATGATGATCAGATTAGTATTTTTAATTTGATTTAACAGAGGCCAGCTTACCTCCCAAAACTTCACCTTGCTCATGCAATAATGTATTCTTTTCTCATAGGGAAGACTATAAAACACAATCTGAAAACCTCTCAGTTATTGAAGAACTGGCAGAGATAGTAATGAGATGGAAGCCACACAAAATGTTTCAGTAAGCAGGTCCCACTTTTGTCTACGAAGTCAACTTGGAAATTTTAAATATGCTTTCTTCTTAATGATATCTATTAGCCTATTTTATGCTTCACCAAAATGAACAGAGTTAATAAACAAGTCCCTTTTCCCCACACACCCTCTCTCCTTCCCTTGAATTTACTAGCTGTTTTACTGCAAGAATGATAAATAACACCTGTGACAACAGCATTGCATAAAGAAAAAAAATACAGGTTATTCTGATAGTAGACTCCCTTCTGAAGGGAACAGAAGGTACCATATAAAGATCAGACCCACTCCTTAAGGAAGTCTGCTGCCTCCCTGGGGCATTAAAGATGTGAAGAGAAAGCTTCCTACCCAGTACAGTCCTCAGATTATTATCCAGTATTGATTTTTCAGGTATGCAGCAATGAGGTTGCAACAAGAAGTCTGAGGGTCATCAAGAGAGCCTTCAGGGCACTGAGACGACTGCTTAAGGGATCAGAGGCACAAGTAGTGTTCTCCTCTATCCTTCCAGTCACAAGAAATGAATAAGGAAGAATCAGGAAGAGCCAGCAACTCAATACCTGGCACCAAGTGTGGTGTCACTAGCAGAACTTTGGGGGTCCTTGATCATGGGTGTCGTGGTTTGACATGGAAGTGAAACCGTGATGATGGGTCAGTCTATACAACACCAGGCCTGCTGGGTTCACCTGTCTCAAAGGAAGAAAAGGATCTTTGCACAGGAGTTAGTAGGGCTCATTGAAAGAGCTTTAAACAGTCTTTGAAGGAGGAAAGGGATAAAACCAAGCTTGCTACAGGTAAGCTGGGGGAAGGGGGGGGGGGAGGCATGTGACTGAGGGGTGTGCTAGCAAGGTCCTTTGCTCTGCCATCTCAGTGGAGGTAGGGAATGGAGATCTATGTGGCAGCAAAGACACAGGGGTTATTGATTTATCAGAAACTATGGAAGTGCCTGAAAAGAATCACATGGGAATGAGGGCTTCTCCCCCTAAAAAGATGGCCAGATCAATAGCCCAGCTGAAGTGCATGTACACAAATGCATGTAGCATGGACAACAAACAGGAGGAGCAACAAACATTGCACAACTGGAAAACACTATGATATAGTTGCCATCATGGAGACATGGTGGGATGACTTACACAACTGGAATGCTACAATGGATGCCTATAAACTCTTCAGAAGGGACAGGCAAGGCAAGAGAGGTAGCAGAGCAGGGTAGCCCCTGTGTGTTAGGGAGTGTTTTGACTGCCTAGAGCTTGCCAGTGGTGATGAAAGGGTCAAGTGTTTATGGGTAAGGATCAGGGGTGAAGCCAACAAGGCAGATATCCTGGTGGGAGTTTGATACAGACCACTCAACCAGCATGAGGAGGCAGATGAAATATTCTATAAGCAGCTGGGAGAAGTCTCACGATTGCTGGCCCTTGTTCTCATGGGGGATTTCAACTTACCAGACGTCTGCTGGAAATACAACACATCAAAGAGAAAACAGTCCAGGAGGTTGCTGGAGTGTGTGGAAGAGAACTTCCTGACACAACTGGTGAGTGAATCAACCAGAGGAGGTGCCCTGCTGGATCTGTTGTTTATGAACAGAGGACTGGTGGATGATGTGATGGTTGGAGGCCATCTTGGGCACAGCAGTCACAAAATTAATGAGACTTCTTAGAGAAGTAAGGGAGGGTGCCAGCAGAACTGTTCCTTTGGACTCCTGGAGGGCAGACTTTGGCCTGTTTAGGATACTGGTTGAGAGAGTCCCTTGAGAGGCAGTCCTGAAGGGAAAAGGGGTCCAGGAAGGCTGGACACTTCAAGAAAGAAATTTTCAAGGTGCAGGAGCAGGCTGTCCCCATGTACCAAATGACGAGCCAGTAGGGAAGATGACCAGCCTGACTGAACAGAGACATTTTGCTGGAACTCAGGAAAAAAAAGGAGAGTTTACTAACTTTGGAAGAAGAGGCAGGAAACTCAGGAAAATGTCCTGTGTTCCAACTTGGGGTCCTCACTACAGGAAAGACATTGAGGTCCTGGAGCATGTCCAAAGTAGGGCACTGAAGCTGGTGAAGGGTTGTGGTGGTATATACCCATCACCCCCTCCTTTCCCCTCATCCTTGGGCCTGGTCTACAATCTCAGAAGCTCCAGTTGAGCAGTGAAGCATCCCTTGATGGTACCAGTCGGTCCACGAGGCACACCCTGGTTGTACCAGGAGCACTTGTATGGTAAAGGTAGGAAAAATCAGAAACAACATCTGTTGCATCCTGGGATTGGGTTTTAGGGGTTCTTATTTGTGGATTCCCCTGAACGTGTTTCCCCATCTTCCTTTCCTACCCTTTCTTCCCCTAACCTGGGTGGGCAGGGGGGAGTCCTCTGCCATTTTAAGGCGCAGGGCCGTGCTCCTGGCTCCCCCAAGCTCCCCCGGCACCCCTGCCTTAGGAAAATTGGCTACTTCGCTGAGGAACTGACCCTAAACCCCTTTTCCAATCTCTTTTTCCCTGCTGAAAATCCCGGTTCTAGAGCTGCCGCGCGCTGCTCTGTTTCTTTAAACCCCTTCCTTTGTCTCCCTGAGGAGGCCAAGGCCACGTGCTCGATCCCTTTGTCTTCCCAAGATGGAGGGCAGCCACATGGCAGGGCCTCTTCTTCCCACAACCCCTTTCTGTCCTTTGTTCCCTGTATCCCCACCTTTGACCCAACCCCCACCTGCCTCCCTGTGGGCGTGGGCGCCACCCCCTTGGGAGGTCAGGTTACTCCCTTACCCATTGTTCCCCCTTGAGTGGGCGTTCCCTCCAGTCCTTTGCATGTCCTCCCTGCTGAGTCATCGACTCCGCCCTCCCCCACCGGGGAGAGCTCTGCCATCTCTGCCCTGCTGCCTGAGGGAGGCAGCCCCTGTCCTGTTCCCTGCACCCTGTCCCCATCTTCCCATGGGTCCCAGAAGTCCGGGCGGGAGGGAAGACGGGGGAGGGAGGAGCAGGAACCCCTACCTCCAAGTTCCCATGGACCCTGGATGTCGGGGCAGGAGGGGAAAGGGGGGGGAATCGGAGCCCCTGCCTCCACATTCCCATGGTTCCCAGAGAGCCGGGAGGGAGGGAAGAGGAGGGAGGGGGGAGCAAGAGCCCCCGACTCTGCATTCCTATGGTTCCCGGAGACCCGGGAGGGAGGGAAGCAGGGAGAGGGGGAAGCAGAGGCGGGTTTCTGAGCATTTTCCAGATTCCGTGCAATGGGTCGAGGTGGCAGCTGAGAGGCATGTGGAGGGGTCAGAAGCCCAGGACAAGTTTGTCTCGGAAGCAGCATCCATGAACACTGACACACAGCTTGAGATCCCTAAAAGGCCCAGAAGCCACGTGGTTGCCTTGGATGCTGTGCCTCCAAAGAACGCTGGTCCAAAGCAGCCTCCATCAAGATGCCAGTGCTTCCACTGCAATCGGAGGGGACATTTTGTTATCTAATGTCCATTTTTGGGGAGGGCACCCCCAGGGACAGTGGGGGGGGGGGGGGGGGGGGGGGGGGGAGGGAGACCCCATTCCCCCAAAAAACTGCAAAAACAACGCGCATCTGCCTCGCGTGAAGATAAAAATAAGGCAGGCCACAGCACCTTAAGGGGAGATGTGATTTATCAAGTAATTGTGCAGGTGGTAGTTCAAGACATCAGGGTGCCTGTGAGTGCGGCAGATGACCCCACCAATCGGGGGGTTGCATCAAACCGCAGGCGATGCAAAAGGAAAAAGGACCCTACAGTCTCTTTAAAAATTGCTTTTCCCCAAAGCCCCAGAAAAACCTTCCAGACACTCTAGTCTGTGTGTTCCAGTTCCCCTATCCCCAAACACCCCAAGAGGAACCACCCCCAGCGTCTTCACAGCAAGCCCTCTCCATCTGCAAAGGGCAGCCGTTGCAGCAGCTGAAACACCAAGAGCAGAAGCTGAGCGAAGAAGATCAAGCAGCCGTTCTTCTTTTTTATATTTTGAAAAACAGGGAATTGTTGCATCCTGGGATTGGGTTTTAGGGGTTCTTA
Source organism: Vidua chalybeata (assembly GCF_026979565.1). NCBI lineage: Eukaryota > Metazoa > Chordata > Aves > Passeriformes > Viduidae > Vidua > Vidua chalybeata. The sequence goes on from NW_026530331.1 coordinate 297,760, forward strand.
TTTGTGTTAGCAAGCCGAGTCTTGTGTACCCTTGTGCTTCCCCCGTGTGGTTCCCCTCCCCCCCCCCCCCCCCGCCATGGTGTCTAGCCCCAGGCTGCCTGCTTTTGGGCTTTCCCCTCTGCCACTCCTGTGACCACTCCCCCGTCCAGCCCCGGGAACCCCGTGTCCGCCGCCCCATCCCCACGATCCCACTCAGCCCGAGGCTCAGTGTCCGCCCCTGCGGTGTCCGGATTGGTCGCTGTCTTATGTCATCACCGCGGCACCCGCACCGATTGGGGGTGGGGGGCGTCTGCCCTACCTATCATATCCCCTATATCATCCCGCTCCTTCACGGGTCCCGGCGCCATTTCCCCCACGTGGAGTGGGAAGCGCGGGTTGCTACCCCCCCACCGCAGCTCTCCGCGACAATAAAGCCTTCCCGCCTTCCTTGTGGGTGATCTGGACATTCCTTCCCTCTTTGCCTCAGACCCTCGCGCGGGCGACAGAACCCGGCAGACCCCGACCGGCGTGCCAACAGCGGCGGCACGCGGGAGAGAAGCGGCGGACCCGGGCGTCCGGGGGAGGCAGCACCGAAGGGCACCAGAGCTGTTCTGGACCTGGGAGAAAGAGCGTGATGCTGCAAACATCTGCCCAAAAAAGGTGGGAAACAAAGGATAAGCAGCTATCCTTTGTAGCCTTGGTAAACCATTTACATGAATCATACCCTGAGAGGAACAATACCATTGTTCCTGGACTTTCTGGGAAAAAAAGGCCAATAGTTACCAGCTTGGGTTATGTCCAAGAGGGAAACTTACTGATGACTAAAGCTAATCATGACAACATGGTAATCAGTCAAAGGTTGGACTCAGTGATCTCAGAGGTCTTTTCTAACCTAAATGATTCTGTGATTTGGTGACACTATAAACAGCAGTCCTGAGTGAGGCCCTTTGAGCTCTCCTGGACTGCAGTGGGCTGAGTCAGCACCTCCCTCTAAGTGGGGCCTCTCAGAGTTCACAAACTCTCAAGTTTGTGATAGTCAAAGGACCATCACTGATGATGAGGCCTAGGCTGATATCCCCCATCTCCATGCTCCTCCAAGTGCAACCCTTACCTGTTGGGAAACACAAAGGGAATTGACATATTTCACTGAACCTGAGGGGAGTTTTTGATAGGTACATTTACACATGTAAAAATAGGTGTAAACATGGTTTTGCCTGTGTGTGTGTGAATCTATTATCTTTGCATCCATATCCTTTGCACCCTTACCCCTTTTGCATTCCTGGTTTCTGTGTAAATCATTCCAAATTACTTCTAGTTTGATCTTCCTTTATATGCTTTAATCTGTTGCAGTAAGCAATAGAGTGAACCTTGCCATAGAACTGTGCAAAGTCACTTTTTCACAAACCCAAATTAAACTTCTCTTTTTCCAATACTTTCGATAGTGTTTCTTTAAGTGGCTAAACCACTCATTCGTGACAATGGGTCTAGAACACAAATCTTATTAAGAGTGGCTGAGGGATCTGGGGATGTCTCTGGAGTCCCTGATGCATCATAGCCCAAAGCACTGAAAAGGACAATCTAGATGTTGCCATGTGTCTTGGGGATGGCTTATAATCTCATCCCATTTTTCGGGTCTTTGATCTGTTTCGTTTTGTGCTGTACACACACAGGATAGAAAAAAAATAGTGCATAAATGAAGATTAGCTCTTAGAAAGAGAATTGAATATCTAGTGAGATTTCAATCACTTAAGGATACATACCTAGCTATCAGGATGCTAATGAGAGTTTAATATTCTCCAAAGGAAGCGGGCCTCAAAAATTTAGTGAGCTCATCTGATTGTATATAAACATTCCCACCAAGCATCATCCTAAAACACTTTCCAGGGAAAGCTTCTGCAGCTCACAGCATTCCACCAGTCAGGACAGATAAGGACATGAAGAAAAGACAAATAAATTATGGTTTTATAGGCACATTGAAGAAGACAGCTGCTATTTGACAAAAGAATAAAGCAAATAAATCAGAAGTGGGGAAGTTGTTAGGCTTTTGAAAATGAGGAAGCTTTAGTTTCCCAGAGCAGAAGATGGGAAAGGTAATTTGAATAAATGGACCATTTTTATTTCAAATTATTCTAACAAAATACAATGAGTGGCATGCATAAACTAAGCAAACATGAGTCTGTAGCTCAGGATGCATCTCAGACTGGGAAAATATATGTACTGTTTTTCTTGTTACAAGAGATGTGACTTTCATGACAATAAAAG